>NC_061510.1:376353062-376722427 GCF_022539505.1 Lolium rigidum
CCTACATCCCTCGGCGGTGCGGATTTGCGTTGACTCGGCCGGCGAACCCGAGAATTCGCGATGCACCACGTCCCGGGCCACCATACGCGACGTTTTGGCCGCTTTCGTCGGGCTAGGTGGCCTCAAAAACGAGAAAAAAAAGTTTTGACATGCACCACGGAGGGACCAAAATCGTCGGCCGTGGTACACCAGCAACCACGGCGCGACTTCAACTTCGTCGGCCATGGCAACTTTTCTTGTAGTGTCTCCTTCTTTAAGGTTGGTAATCCTTGATGCTTGCCTTTTCCTCACCTTCTCAACAACTGCCATCTTATGCCCTTTCTTTTAAGTCTTCTTTGAAGGTCACGCTCCTTGGGCTAAGAGCCCTCATTTCTTGCGCAATATCTCGTCTCAAGATAACATTCAAGGCCATGTGAAGTTGAACTTTAGAGGCCGGGAAGAGGTTCTTACTCCATTGACGAAGTCTTTGAGAGAACCGCTTAAGCTTGTGGTAGAGAAGTTGACAAGGTTCAATATGATTGAAAATCTCATTCCAAGCACCTTGAACAACATCCATAAAGCCCTAAATTTTGATCCAAAAAATTCAAATCGGAAGGTTTTTGGGCGTTTTGGCCGAGCCTCACTTGCAAGGAGGAGAGGGCAATGATCAAAGAGCGACGATGATAGGGCATGGAGGATGTGGGAAGAGAATTGGATATCCCATTCCTCGTTGCAAAAAAGGTGTTGAGATTGCTCATAGTAGGGTCATTTTTTTCATTGCTCCAAATGAACTTTTTTTATTTTGAAGATGAATTTCTTTAAGCTCACACATGTTGAAGGTGTTGCAAAAATTCGCCATTCTAGTGCGGTTAGCATTCCTTCGGTATTGTTACGGGGTTAATGACCCTCCCGGATGTCGTCAATACATTGGGACTCCAAGTACAGATCGAGTGTCTTCGTTAGAGAAGTTTTTCCCCACAAGGGTGACTCGAGGGTTCATATAGAACTCTCGGGGAATTAGCTTAGAGGTATCTTCTCTTTCTCTTCTTCCAACAATCCTGCAAAGCAAAGTTTTGCCTTGTGTCCTCAACTCCATCGTGTGGTTTTCAAGCACAAGGTTTCGTATTAGTGATTGTAGATAAATAGATAATAAAAGTAAAGTAAAGCAAATAAACTATCTAAACTAAGTAAAAGTTGTAAAGATATTTTTGTTTTGGGATTTTGTGTGTGATTAAGTAAAGAAAGTTTTTTTTGTATTTTCGGATTCAAATAGTGCTGCAAGTGGAAAGTATGATAAAAGTAATGTAAAGGTGTTCCTTATGATTAAAATTGGACTGGGGCTCATGGGTTCACTGTCTATCCTCTTTTTAAGTTGTAGTGGAAACTAAAAATTCATCAATGAGATAATATTGGTGGAACTTCATTATGTGTTTGATAAATATTCATATGGGCATAACGTCCTAACATAGATATGGTGCAACACATCTCTCTTATACTCCACAAGATAGGGAAAACTACAAGCAATCTTGTATTAAGAATTAACAGAGCATAGCTTTAAGTACTTTTACATGATGTTTGAATATCAAATATGCTACCTTGAGAAAACAAGATTATGACTATTGTCACATGATAAACATAACACATGCATGCACTTTCTCCCTAGTGAAGCACCAAAGGAAAAGGTAAAACCTTAATAGATCATGAATTTGTTATCACTATTCAATCACTAAAACCATGCTACTCCATCTAATACACACATCTCCCCACATATGTTCTTTCATACAAGTTGGATCAGAATAAACACTTAAGAACGGGGTACATAATATGCATCTATCAATACATCTTACACAAGATTCCAATCTCATATCTCAATATCATAGAATAAAGATCCACCATATAGGAATTACATATATGATCATAATCATGTTGAGCAGCTCATATGGTACTAAGATCTATGAAGAATAAGAGAGAAATAGGTTCAGCTACTGCCACAAACCCATAGCCCAGAGGTGGACTACTCCCTCTTCATCATGGTGTTGATGTGGAAAACGTTGGAGAAGGTGGAGATCTCTCCGGAGGCGGCTCCGACAGAGTTTTCCCCTCCAATCTTCGCTGGTGTAGCCTCTGTTTTGGTGTTTGCGTCTTTTGGCGACTCTTTCGTCGAGGAAACCTTGGGGTCATATATATAGGGGTTTTTAGGTCAAACAGAGTCCGTAGGCAAAAGAATCAGGCGAAACGGACGGTTTATGGTGAAAAGAAGGTGGGTGGCGCGCCTACCCTTACTGGGTGCACCACCTATGCTCTTTTGGGCCTCATGCCCTCCCTCGTGAGGTCCAAGCGGTCCATATGCTTCTCGTGGTGAATATTAACTGGTTGCGTGGAAATCTCAACTCAGGACCAGGAAACTCTTCTCGATTCTGTCTCTCCCCCCGCGCAGGAAAATCCTAGCTCTTCGCCTATCCCTCATTGTCGAGTGTTGCCAGTGGGGTGCCAGTGGCGGCCGGACCTTTCCCACGCGCATGAAGCCGGTGGTGTGCTTCGTCTATGCAATACTAAGGCACGACCGGGTGGTCTTGGGGGCGATGGCGCGGCTTCTTGTCGGAGGAGCGCCGTGGTAGTCTGAGCGCGGTCGGCAGCACCCTCCCGACCATGATCTGGGCACTTTGGGCCCTATCTGGGTATGGCGGTCCACCTCAAGTGCGGTAGCAATGCCCTAGCAGACGGAGGAGCAGCTACTCGTGTTGGGGGAGGCGGAAATGGTGGCATTCCTTCTACAGTGCGGCGGTGTGTCTTTACATGCTTTATCCGGGCCCAACCGGGCCTGGGTAGGCCTAGTGTCCAAACTGGTGCATCCGGCCAGCTACCGTCGATGGCGGTGGAGGACGTTCCCTCCCGCATGCTACTATACTGCCATCCCTTGCTGGAGTCCCTTCTTCTTGATTTTGTCGGACTCGCAACGTGGGCTATGGTGGAGCACTTCAGATCGTCTAGAGGTGTGGTTTTTTTTTGGGGTTTGGAGAAATCCTTGTTTTCTCGACACCGACATGGTGACACTGGTACATCTCAAATGTATCTACTTTTCCAAGTACTTTGCTCGATGATTTGTTCCGGAATCTCACCATGCTTGGACAAATCGTTGTTTTTAATCAAAACAAGGAGCCCCGGACTTTGGAATCACACGAGGGGGGCCAAGAGGCCCAAAAGATCACATGTGGTGCACCTCCCTCTACTGGGTGTGCCACCCAAGCCCTTTCGTCCCTGTAGCATCGTCTCGGCCTGGCGTACCCCCATATATACCTGAAAAACTAGGCATCCAGAAGCACGCACCCTTTGGCAAAACAGAGCGCCGCCACATCGACAATCTTTGTTTTGGGAGTTAGATTGGTCCTACTTTCCACACCGGAGAGGGGGATTTCGAGGTCTTTTCCGCCATCATCACCAACAACTATGTGCTCACTCTCCATCATCATGTCTGAGTAGTTCTCTGTAGGCATGTGAGGTGGAAGGGGATTGGATGAGATTGATCATGTAATCATCCATATGTATCGAGATTTGAGGTATTTGTCTTCTTTTATGAGTGTTGGTACACCTTTGCAATGTTTAATGCTTGTTTTTAGGGCCCGAGTGACATGAGGTCAGTACTGAACTTCTATTGCCCCATCATATATATGAGTTCAATATCTATTTGCAAAGTGTATTGCCTATTATTATGTTGATCGAACCTACGAACCCTAAAGTGATAGTTATGAAAAACAATGAGAATAGCGATAGTTTGAGGATATTGTGTGTTCATGAAGTGTTAATACTTTGTTTCGGGCTATTCGAAAGGAAATACCTTAATTGCATGTAGTTCCAAGTTGGCCCCGGTGAAATGGGTAGGCACGACAATGTATGTTATGCAAATTCTAGTTAGTACGTATAAAAATATTTGGATCACACACCTACACAGAACAGAATTAGAGAGAATTAGAGATGAATGGAATGTTGATAGGATTACATTCTATGCTCAATATCATTCATGCAACACCCCGCTATCAACTCATGCTTACGCCTTTAGCCACTGAAAGTTACACATCACTACTTTCAGTGAAAACTAGAAATCTGATGCTATTGTTTAATGCTTGTTCTACTGCTTTTAATCAACGGCTATAAATCACCACTTGCTTTGTGAGTTTATTGATATACATGTGTGGTTGGGAGGTGACGTCTCAATTGCTAAAGTCTTATTGATATTCTTGTGTTCCCCTAGAGTCGAACTATAAATTTAGGTAATACTTCCAATCGAAGATTTCAACGATCCCCTATACTTGTGGGCTACTTGTGGGCATCAGACAATTGTGGGTGTCACCGTTCCTTCCTGAAGGTGTACCTCCACTCCATGTACCGTACCAGGGGAACCCCTAGGGCCAGTCTAGGCAGCAACATCGTGGTCGTCGATTCCCTTTTCGGAGGTGTTGCTTGGTATGTGGCGCTTCAGAGTGCTAGAAGCGTGGTGGGAATTCTCCGGAGGGCGCAACAGTTGCAAGTCATCTTTGTTTTCATCGATCCACTGATGTCGGCCCCATCAGTCTCGTTCTATCGTGTGGTTGCTATACTAATATAGCGGGGTGCAAACCTCTTTCGAGGAGGATAGACCGTCGCGTATTACGGAGATATAGCAGGCAGCCGCGCTAACGATCTTGCTAGCAAAGGCTCGAAAGAAGGGGTTGTTGAGGACAATGTTGTCGCCGACGATGCCGATGTAGCCACACCAATAGATCACAACAAGAACAAACCCATCGTCCATGAAGGCCGCTGGGGACAAAAACTCCAAAGCTCCTCGGCAACTCCAAACCAAGCAACACCGAGACAAGATTGAATCTGGAGGACTTTTATTCGTGATGACATCGCCATGTGAGAGATGTTGCCGTGACACCAGTAACAAAGAAAAAACTTGCTTCTATGGATAAAAGACGGAAATTCTCTCCCCACTACGGCCCACGGCACCGGAGCGGTGGCCGGAGCTAGAGGGGAAGGAGATTGGATATGTGTGGCAGCTTCTATCCGTCCATCTGGATCGTATATGATCGATATCATGTGTAGCATTTAAATAACCAGTCTGACAATGAACTCTGTACTGCTGCACCTGCACACAAATGTTCACTCAGCAATCATCTGCAGTTTGTTTAGAAGTTCAGTCTCAATAATGCACTTGTTCTAATGCAACCGATTGCCCTAAAACAGGTACACTTGTGGAGAGTTTGGTTATCATAATACATGGCAGCAGCCAGATTTATCAAACACAAACGTTGACAAAGTTCTAGTCTATCAGACAAAAAGATGCAGCATATGAGCACATCATCAGGATAAACAACTCCGTGACTGCCATATCATGTTCTGTTTCTAAGCAAGCATGTACACAGAGCCACGGAAAAAATTAGCAGAGCTAAATGGAGGCGCCGGCGCTACGGTCCCAGCCACCGAGCCTGTCTGCAGGATCGTAGTTCGTGAACAGGCGGAACACGTTTCCCAGTTTGTTCGAGTGCTGAGGTTTGAAACCGCAGGGGCGCACGTCTAGGAGCTCCAGCGCGCGGTCCGTCTGAACTTCCCCTGGTAAAAGAAGAGCGAATCACGTGAAATTTCGTTAGACAAGAAAGAAATGGTTCGAAAGATCCGTCACATCTCGATACATTCACATCTCTCAACAATCAACACGAGGGAATGGATATTTTTCAACAAATTATATCCATGCCTTCAAGTTGTCAGGGAAGCTGTGAGCAAGTGCCTAACTGTAGATATTATGCTAATTACCAGTCATCGACAGCAAGCTAAAATGAGCGACCATATTTCTTGAAGAGAAAACCATTTGCATACAAGTAAAGTAGAGGCAGATGATGTTCAGTTTCAAAAGATGAAAAGAAGCTGCTGGTGTACTGTGGCACTTGCAGTAACAAGCCACCGACGGTCTATCCTCATGACAGTGTTATAAGCTGATACGATCAGAGCAGAGTGTTTACTATTTTTATTACGAAACAAGAACCAACTAGCTAACACACAGAACCAGGTTCCCGTTTACAGAACCATGAAGTATCAAACAATAACTGATTGGATCAAACTCTTCTCAGTACAAAAAAAAAAAACACTAATGAGTTCAGTTGACTTGACGCAGAACTGGAGCAAGCATCAATTTACCTGTGAGTAAGAGCAGGAACGAGCCTTCAGGCGGCGCGAGAAACGACACCGTCTTAGCAACCTTCTCCAAGCACTCCTGACTCTGCACCAGCAACAATCACCATTTCTCCCCACAATTTACTCAAACCAGGATCTATCCACCCAAGAAACAACCGAAATACCAGGTAAGGAGGGTCGGCGACGACGATCCGGTAGGCGTGCCTCATGCCGGGCGGCAGCTCCTCCGGCCGGTTGTAGTCGTAGAAGGTGAAGTCGGCGCCGTACCGCCCGAACCGCTCGTCGTGCTCCAGCAGCCGCGCGGGCACGCCCGGGCTGCCCTTCTTGAGGTAGGCGTAGAGCGTCGGGCACGCGACGCAGGCCACGGCGGCGGCGCCGGGCAGGCCGGAGGCGAGGCGGGCGACCTCCGCCGCGAGCGCCCGCGCGGTGCGGTCGTCGTACCAGAACTGGCTCAGCCGCCAGTCCTCCGCGACCAGCTCCACATCCTTTTCTCCCTCGACTCGCTGCTCCAGGAACTCCCGCAGAGCCAGCGCAGCCGCCGCGCTCAGCTGTGGGCTCTCGTCGTCGTCCTCGTCCTCGACCCCCGGCCTCACTCTCTCCTCCTCCGGACCGCTCGCCATTGTTTGCTCTCCGACCAAGGGAGGCGGCGCGGCCAGGTAAACTCACCGGGCAAAGTCTCAGATTCCCACATAAAGGGCCCAAGGGCCGGTTTGTGGGCTTGAGTTAGGTACGGGCCGGGACGTGGAGGCCCAGAGGAGCTGGAGAAGACCAAATATAGGCAGAGAGTGGCAATGGGGAAGTTCTTAGGAAAAACAATCGTCTATGTCACCAGTCATCATTGTTCAACAAGTTCTTATGAAAAACAATCTTCCTTATATGCATGAAATAAAAATTGGCACTACACATCATGTTTCTTGTCCTTATGCTCACCAATAAAAATGGTTTAATTGGGCGTAAGCATCTTCATATTGTTGAATTTGGTCTTGCTTTGCTTGCAAATCTTCTATGCCCCTAAAATTTGGGATGAAGCCTTCCTCAGTGTCACTTCTTTCTTAATTTGGCTTCCCACTACATAGAGTACTAAATTTTGTGTCTTCTACTTCTCAATGTCAAACCAAAATATGACTCCCTTCCTTTTTGATTATACATGTTGGCCTAACCTTTGTCCCTACAACACAACAAAGTTTGCATTTCGTTACAAATGTTCTGTTTTTCTTGGGTATAGCCTGCTTCAAAATGGGGCCAAATGTTTCGGTGTGTCCACTGGGTACATATATCCATTCTCTTCATCCTAATGTCGACTCTTGTTTTCATGAAGAAATTTTACTTCCGAGGCAACAATCATAGCAGCAACGAAAATGACACGAAAAATGGTGAAAACATCAAGATCTATCAAGTTCTACGCAGAGGGAAATAACTCCGGCGTGGATCCACATGTTAAGAGCCCTACAAATTCCGGGCATACAAGATTCTCTACATCTGTATCTACTTGAGCAGTGCAATGGAAGCATCTTCACATCGAGCTCCGCACGTAGACTACTCGTAATGGGGCTCTACCATAAAGCTAACATGTACTAGGCGTGTCGTCCAAGGAAATAACCACCTGGTCGCGAGGAAGAGACAAGTTGTGTCCTCAACCTCTTCTCCCGATTTCAATCAGAGCCGACCCATAGGCCGGGGCAACGGAGCGCCCATCCTAGGCCACCGAGAGGCAGGACACCTCAACCCAGGTAGTAATTCAACGTTAGTAGCCGCATATTTCTGATTTTTAGGCCAAGTTAGCGGTGTAAAATTTAGATAAGTGATTACAGAGGCCAAGTTTTAAGTAGAATATTGTCATCATCTATTATCTCCAACAAGCTATTAAATATCTATATAAGGCTTGGGTTTTTCTAGGAGCTAAGTCCATACCACAAACCTTGTATCATATTGGAGCAAACCAAATTGATCGACCATGGCGAGTTTAGCTATATTGATAATCTCGCTCTAGTGTAAACTCCCCTAGCTAGTTGTATTGAAGCAGTGGTTTTGATGAGCCTAGCAACTCAAGTTGCCTTACAAGAAATTTGAATAATTCATAATACTTTTATAATAGTAATTAGTAATTTTCAATATATAGTATATATCATGCATCCATTGTCGGATTATTGTTGAACACACTTTGTTATTGTGAAAATACAATAGACAATTATAGAGCGGTCCAATTATACTCTAAAAGTTCTTATAAATTTTCTTACGTAATTGTATACTAAAAATCTCTCTATTAAGATATTTGTCATGACGTGCCTAATAAATATATTTACCATACTATTAAAACCATTTAAATATTAATGAAGATAAAAAAATAACGATGCATACAATTTTGTTAACAGTCTGTAATGATTAATTTATATTAAAGTAAAAAATAATAATATTAATATTAATAACATCTAAATTTGATCAACTATGCTAACTGCGTAATGAGGAAGGTACATATTAATATTGTAGCGTAATAAAATAAGTTATTATGGGCCGGTTCGTGGGCTTGAGTAGATATGGACCGAGGGTGGCAATATAGGCTCTACCGTGAGGCGGAATGCACGAACAACTGCGAGGGGGCGGAAGAGAGTTGCTGAGGATTTAGTGGACCGAATCGTGTAGTCCAATCAATGGAGACGGACAAAAATGGTACACACCTCAACGTCACTACTAGGGCGGAAGGGGAGGGGTGTTCGGCTTAGAGGGAAGGTGCGACCCATGAAGAGGCAGGGAGCGGCGGCAAATTGTCGGAGGAATCTCGAGTAACTCAAGCAACATGGACAACACACAACTTGCCATCTCCTCCGCACTCGGTTGGGGTCATACGCGGAAGGAAAACATAATTACAACGTGTAGTCGAAGGAAATAGCCGCCCGGCTGCAAGGAAGAGATGAATTGTGTCCTCAACCTCTTCTCTTGGTTTGCAATTAGGACTGACCCATAGGTAGGGGTAGCGGAGCACCCGCCCTAGGCCACTAAGAGTCAGGACACCCCAACCCAGGTAGTAATTCAACATTGGTAGCCACATATTTCTGATTTTTAGGCCAAGTTATTAGTGTAAAATCTCGAAAAACGATTGCAGGGGCCAAGTCCCATGTAAAGTACTGCCATCATCATTATACTATTATCTATTATGTCCAACAAGCTATTAAATATCTCTATAAAGGCTTTCGGTGGTTGTAGGAGCAAGTCCGAACCACAAACATTGTATCACATTGGAGCAAACCAAATTGATCGATTATGGCGAGTTTATCTATTATGTCCAACAAGCTATTAAATATCTCTATAAAGGCTTTCGGTGATTGTAGGAGCAAGTCCGAACCACAAACATTGTATCACATTGGAGCAAACCAAATTGATCGATTATGGCGAGTTTAGCTGCATTGATAGTCTCTCTCTGATGGAAGCTCCCCTAATTGTAGTGAAAGCAGTGATATTTATTTTCATTTTTAATATCACTCACAATTTTGTCGAAAAAATGATATGAAAAGTTGATTATATCAACGGCCTTTTGATGAGCCTAGAAACTTAAGTTGTGTGTACAAGAATTTTGGTGAATTCACCTTTTATGATAGCCGGTAATTAGTAATTTTCAGTATCAAATATACATCATCCATGCACTGTCGGATTATTGTTGAACACACTCTCGGACCGTAAAAGACCGGTAGAAAGTCCAGCAAACAGCACAATTATACTCTAAAAGTTCCTATAATTTTTCTTACGTAATGATACATTAGAAATATCTCTATTAAGATATTTGTCGAGACATACCTAATATATTTATCTACCATGCTATTAAAAGTATTTAAACATTAATGTAGATATAAAAAATAATGATGCATACAATTTTGTTAACGTTGTCTATATCAATTAATTTATATTGCAACAAAACAATAACACAATTAATATTAGTAACATTAAATTTGATTAACTATGCTAACTATGTAATAAGGAAGGTACGATTATTGATTATTAATATTTTAGTGCATTAAATTAAGTTATACATAAGTATAAAAGTTTAGTGTAAATTATATTTATTAAAGTTGGCCTGACTTAAAAAAAGTTATTTTCTGAAATTTATTTGGACCATCTATTTTTGTAGTTTTCTTGTCTTGAACTTTGTCTATTTTGAGTCAAACCTTAACCTATAAATCACTCAAATCTAAGACCCTACAACTTTCTAATACCGGACTAAATCGCGTTTGTTGATTATTTTAGCCGGGGTGAATCCGGATTGCTGATTAATACATCATGCTGAAAGGTGGAATTCAACAAATTCGTTTGGTGTCATTTTTCAACTACCACTAAAACTTGTTCACTAATGCATAGAAATGTACATTATCATCCAATAAAGATATGATCAATCTAATGTGCACCATTATCATAAGATGGTCCAGATAACTGTGTGTCATTGTGCACAATCATTTGCAGTTCATTCAGAAGCTCAATATCAATAATTATGCACTTATTGTAAAGCAACCATTGCCAAAAAAACATGTATAATTGTGGAGAGTTTCGTCTATTAGACATAAAGATGTAGCATATGAACACATCATCGGGATGAACATCTCTGTGACATCTAAACAAACATGTACCCAACGACATGGGCCACGAAATAATTAGCAGAGCTAAATGTGGGCGATGTCGCTACAATTGCATCCACCGAGTCTGTCTGCAGGATTGTAATTCGTGAACAAGCGGAACACGTTTCCCAATTTGTTCGAGTGCTGAGGTTTGAAACTGCAGGGATGCACATTCAGGAGCTCTAGCGCGCGGTCCGTCTGAACTTTCCCTGGCAAAGGATGCGTGAAATCACACAAAATTGAAGAAATAAATGGTTCGACCGACCGGGCACATGAGGGAATGTATGTTTTTCAACAACTATATTTGTGCTTTCAAGTTAATAGGGAAGTTGTGAGCAAGTGCCGAACCGTAGATAATATGCTAATTACCGGTCATCGATAGTAAGCTAAAATGAGTGATAATTTTTTGAAGAGAAAACCATTTGCATACTAGTAGAGGCAGATGATTGTTCAGTTTCAAAAGGTGAAAGAAGTTGCTCGTGTGCGGTGGCACTTGCAGTAATCAGCCATTGACAGTCTATTGGGCAAAGCTCCCCTTAGGGCAAGGTATGGCATCTGCCCTATCTTAATTAATGGAAATGTTTCTCTGTAACCTCAGAATGCCAGCCTCCTTTTTATTGAAAATGAGATTAGCTTCCTTATGTTTCTTCTAGTAAATTCATATGTTTGGAACTGGAGAGCTAGGTAAAATATGCATAATTATACTATGCCATGTTTCAATTTAGTATTCTAGTCATTTTCTCGTTGGAGAAATAATTAAGTTATTGATACATCAATATACATGATGGATAAATGAGAAATGAAAACTGAGTTGAAACATGTCTATCAGGCATGAGTGCACATCCTCTGCTGAGTTGCACATTGTTGAGACCAATGTGATCTTCTAACTTGAACAATGCTTATTTTTCATAGCAAACCGAGCTCTCGAAAAATGTCATCGAAGCCAGGGAGGCACTCAAGTACCCTCTGGGTGAAGAGTCCTAACATGCCCTTAAAGCATTTGCCGAGGTATATCTTTGTATTGTGCTAGATTTATTGTCATGCTTTTTTTGCAACCTTCCGATCTTCTAACTCGAACAATTGTCAATTTCACAGCGAAGCAAGTCTTGGGCACGTGGTGTAGGTGCTCTTCTCGGTTGCCGCTTCACTGGCGATGTTGTGTCTACCACGTCTAGTCCTTCGTCAAGCGCTGCACACGGCTCTCTCGAGGACTCGAGTGTGGGTGACATCGAGGAGGAGGAATCGAGTGACATCGAGGGGGAGGAGGAGGAATCGGGTGACATCGAGGGGAGGAGGATGAGGGACACACGCATGATGAGACCAACACCTTTCAGATCCCCGATGCACATGAGCCTAGTCAGCAGCAGTGGTACAACTTCAAGGCGCGGAAGCAATGGAAATATTCGAAAGAAGATACTTTTTACTCCGGATGCGTACCAGAATAAAAATGCAACTAAGGATCCAGTCATCGAGGCGGAGGACAGCGAGGAGGAGCCGATTAGGAGGAGAAGGCGTGTAGGTGTTGCTAAGAAGAGTGAGGCTGACAAGGCAAAAAAGGAAAGGGGAAGAACCGATGATGTCGTTCACTTTTGATGATGTTGTCCTCAACTATGTTGTCACTTTTGATGATGTTGTCATGAACTATGTTGCCACTTGATGTTGTGATTTGAACTATGTTGTTTTAATTTTGAAGATGTCGCCATGTACTACTTTGTCCGTTGAATTATTTTCGAGATGAAGATGATCTCTACTATAAATGTGAGTTTTTCTATGGTCTGAACCTGATTAATCAAGATTGCATCAATATATCAGTTTAGATCAGGTTCGGTAACTTTTGGCTTCTAAAGGGAATTTTTTACATGTACATGCGAGTACGGCGCCCAGTACCAGGGCGTTATACATGATGGCGCCTCACGTCCAGGCATTATACAGCATGGCGCCCCACATCATGGCGCCATACATGCAAACACGTGGGCCCGGCTTCCTCGACGTGGCAAGTCAACTGCAGATACATGTCGCCCTTGACCACAACGCTGGAACAGCTAGCATGGCGCCCCGGGCGCGGGCGTTACAAGGATGGGTTGTTTCGTGAAATATTTTCCAGCCACGTTCATTTTGTGAATTTCTTTAACAAAAGGGTCATTTTTGTCGATATCGCCGAGGAGAGTGGCTAGGTGAGTTTAACCTGTGGGCCCCATGGGCAAGTCTCTAGGCTTTGCAAATGAAATTAAATTTTAAGGGGTCTTTTGCAAAAAAATGGCATAGTTTAGATCGGTCAACTCCCGCCACATCAGCAAATACGCAAATACAGAGCTGTATCGTATCCTAGTGACCTTAATAAACATTGTGCCGTAGTTAGTGACCGTATGTGCCATATGCCTAAGGTCGGTGATCGTATCGATTTGGGTCTCCAAGTTTGGGTACTACCGATGCATTTTACTCGAGCTATCATGGGGAAGGAACATGTGAGAGCAGTTGGTGGGGGGGAAGGCGCCGGGCTGTGGTCTTGGGGGGGGGGGGTGCCGCGAGGGCCTCCCGAGAGAAGTTGCGAGATGGACTCAGCCAAGCTGGGCTGTGAAGCTCGATTTAAGTTTCACAACCTGGCGAGAGCCCTTATTTGTATGAGGTGTACTTAGCTCCGCGCAACGACCCGACCTATGGTAGAAGTGGGACGAGAATAGATTTTTTTTGGGTTGACTCACTCTACCAAACACACCCTTAGATTCCCACATGAAGGGCCCAAGGGCCGGTTTGTGGGCTTGAGTTGGATACGGGCTGGAACGTGGAGGCCCAGAGGAGCGGGAGAAGAGCAAATATAGGCAGAGAGTGGCAATGGAATCGCAGGGGAAGTGAGGGGAAAAGCGGGGGAGGTGCTGCACCTGCGCCTCCGTTTCCGGGCGTGCCCTCCGAGCTGCGCAACCCCAATCCCCTCCCGTCCTCTTCGCGGCGGCGCCGCTTCGCTCCGACCCGCCGCCGCCAGCGTCCAGCAAGTCGCCAGCTCGAGGGACAAGGGCGGCAGTTGCTGCCGCGCTGCCTTGTCCGCTCTCCTTCCCACGGTCGCATTCGTTCCCCGCGCCGTCCCGCGTCCCGTGCGCGACCACCGTAGATCGACCCGCCAGCTCGCCTGCGTCGTGCTCGCGCGCAGCGGCGAGGAGCAGCTGACCAGCGCGCGCGGTGCGGCGCGGCTGCTTCTCCCGGAAGCTTCTGTGGGCAGGGCCGGATCCAGTTCGTGCGCAATGTCGGGGTCGTCGACGGCTGGGGAGGACATAGTGCAGCACCTCTCGTCGAATTCCAACCCGTCCTCGGACAAGCTCGCCAAGCTCGAGGCCCGCATGGCCGGCAAGGCCGTCTCGGCGCCTCCCCCGTCGCCGCCGCACCATCCAGCGGCCTCCCCGGCCTCCGCCCCCGCCTTCATGGACCAGGAGGAGCTGCCCGAGTCCTCCTCTTCAGATGATGATGTCAGCCCTAAACCTTGTACTCTTCTCCCCCCTTTTTATTGCTACAAGGACAACATCGTACTATTCATCTACTACACTCGATTACCTCGCCTGCACATTACCTATGCTTCTACGATCATGCTGGTTGCAACTATTTCTGATGTCTCCTTCTGTAAACCTTTGTAGCTAATTACAGATCAGTTAAATATTTCCATTCCTAATTCCATTCCCTCTAACCCAGACTAATGTTTCCTGCATTTGCTGGTCAGAACGGCGAGGAGTTCCTGATACAGAAGAACACAATGAAGCGTCCGAGATCCCCAGACTGCGACCACGGCCTAGCTCTTGGAAATTTCGAGGTGCTCTTCTAATGGGGATCAACTAGACTTAAACACAGAACTATTCTGTTTTGCACTTTCTCTCACTCCCCCTTCAGTAACATCATGTCTGCTGCATCCTTTTGCGATTGTGAATGCCAGGGATCAGCTAATGCGGCAGCAAAGATAGTAGATGACATAGAAGCACGACTGCCGTCAGAAAACCCAAACAGGAAAAAGCAAGGCCGCGGAAGGGGGCGTGGCCGAGGGCGTGGCTCGAAGACGGTTGATCAAGCACGCCAGACTTCTACTTCCTCAGTAACTGCATCGAATGGCCAGCATGACAAATTGACTACCATGGTATGCCCAATTTGTTCTCAAGATCCTATCTCCCTAGCTTTTGACTCACCCATGGTTAAGGTTGCTTTGTTTCTTTCACTTGAATTGATCACATCACTGCATGGGCTCTTCTTGGAGATTCTTTTAGAGGTCATTGGTTAGTACAAGATATAAGCATGATGGTGAAAATTTTGCAATAGCTTTACTTTGCTGTTGTTCAGATTAGTAGATGTATCAATGATAAGGAGCGATTGGCTTCTTGGATATGGAAAAGTTCTAATCAACTGGAGAATGCTGAAATAAAACCATTAGATTTTTGCTCACTTGGTGCAGGGGTGGATTGCTGAAAGAGGCCACACAGCACAATAAGCACCTCAAGGAATTGGATTTTACTAAATGACACGAATTAGATCGATAAAGTAGTTTAAGTTCCATAACATATTTAAAATTCCACATTAGGGTATCATCTGGGATGGAATCTTGTGGACTGGAATGAAACTCATGGCTGAAATCCTTGTTCAGTGATAAGCTTGGCTAATTTGATTGTAATAATCTGATTGTATGATGATCCCAAAGGTTTGTACATTCTGTGCTAAAGTGATAGTAGATATGGCCATTCTGCGGTGCATTTGAGGGCTTAATTTGTTGTAATCTCATACATATACTTATACAGTAACAGCACCATTTCCCTTATTTGCTCCATACAGTCCCCATTACTGATAACCAGAAACACTTGTAATGAACATTTCGTCACCCTACTATGGAATCATTCATCCTCATCTGCTAAATTATTAGCTTACATACCATTTGCTCCATATACAGGATTCCCGGTCAAGTGTTCTACCTGGGAATGAGGACAGGACTGCAATACATGTAAGAATTATTTCTCTACATCGTTTTCTATGAGATACAGAGTTACACACTATCTTGGTCTGCTATACAAATGCATCCTTTTACTATCCATACATACCATTTTCTTTCTGCTTCTGAATGTGTTTTGTGTGCTTAGATTATACATATACATGCAAGTACTTCTGATGATGTTCGTATATGCACCCAGAGTCCCAGACCCTTCCCTCTGAGAAAAAAAGAGTTTCTGTTTTGCCGAATATTTCCATTTGAGTCTACCACCTAGGCGTTTTAACTACATAAAGTAGTCTTTCTGATGGCTTTTGTACATGTATACATGCCCTTACCTTCAAGGAGAAGTGTTTCTATTTGATTCAGTACTTCTGTTTGAGTCTAGCATCTAGGCATCTTAACTACATAAAGTATTCTGCTGTGGTTAAGAACTTAAGATATCGTACTGAAAGCATGATCTACTTTGGTGAATATTGCAATGGGGCATTTCATATCTTATAGGGAATCAGTGATACTCGTGAAATGTAGTGTTCCATACTAACATGTTCTAGGGTCACTTGTTTTTGTTTCAAATTTATGTTCTCAAGCACTCCCAATTGAATAGGAAGAACTATCACTGTTACGTGGTAAAGTTGCATTGTTGGAGGAGGAGCTTAACAAATCGCGTCAAGAAGCGACTGACTGTCGTCAACTTAGTGATAGGTTAGCAAAGGTAAGGATATACTCACTAGAAGCTTTATTTTCTCTTGACTTCCCTAGGTCTCTTGACTTGTTGCCTTTGCATTATTCTACCAGGAACTGAAGGATTTCAAAGATCAAGATCAACAAAAGAAATCAAAGGTTTCACACTTAGAACCCTGGATGCTATATATCGGCAGATTGTTACTATTATCTCACACTCAGCCATTTCTGTTTACCAATTCTTCATTCTTAATTTCTTATGTACGCATAAATCTGTGTCCGCACACACAACACTTCTTCTACCCATGCAATAATAGCCATTATTAAAGTAGTAGTATTTATCTTACATGTCCATTCTCATTGATGCAGCAAATGAAGGTCCTGTCAGACCTGCTCATAGCAGTATCAAAAGCAGAAAGGCAAGAAGCACGGATGAGGTTAAAGCAGGAATCTTTTAGACTTGGGAACATTGGTGTTATGAGGTAATCTCCTAATTATCTGAACTTCCAACACGTAATGAGGAATAGTAGACTGTAGAAGGTCATATCTAAATCTCCTTTTGTGTGAAGCATAATAGTACTACTTTGTAAATGGGCCATTGTTAACTAGCTTGATATTGTTATACTCCCTCCGTCCAAAAATAAGTGTCTCAACTTTTTCTAGATACAGATTTATCTATAACAAAAATGCATCTACATACATCCGTATCTAGACAAAAGTAACACTTAGATGGAGGTAGTACAAGCATGTATGCTGCGATATTGTCTTCTAGAAACAGGCTAATAACATGACCTGTCAGTTGCTGTATAGATCCAGTATGTGTTCTAGTATTGGGAATTTTTCTGGAACAGTGGATATTTTCTCATCTCTTCTATTTCCTGTTTTGCGTATGGAACACTGCAAACTTCTTTGACTACTCTCTGTCATATAACTCAGAGCTGGAACTATGATATCTGAAACATGGGAGGATGGCCAGGCAATAAAGGACCTTAATTCACACCTTGTAAGTTTCTGCGGCTCCATAGATCTGTTCAGTTCGGTACACACTATTAGCTAAAGTATTCGTTTGTGAAAGATGATCATAATATTAATTGTAAACAACTTATTGTGAAACTTTGATTTATGTGATCTGTTCAGATACCCAGCCAATAACACATTTACTCACATTTACTCCAGAAGACATATTATTAGTGAACTTCTGTTCCTTTTTGTCCTGTTTGCGATTTCGATCACTTCCGCACGTTATTAACCTTAGTTTATTACCATCCAAGCATCTTATATAGTTATATGACACCTTGCTCTTTTTTAATTGAGCATCATGTTCACAAGGGAAACGTTTTTGCTCCTAATTTGCTGATCTGGCTTGGGTTGGCATGCAGTTTATATGCCATACAGCTTTATCTATTGGGGCACATTGTATGACTTGCAGCTCTTGTCTTTACATGTTTTGCCGCCCTGCTATATAATTCCAATTCTTGACAGTGACAATTATGTACCATCACTTTGTTATTGCTCATGTATGTTGTGCCTTTCTGTAGAAATCATTGCTGGAAACAAAAGAGGCTATTGAAAGGCATCGTAAATCTCTAAAGAAAAGACAATCTGGTAAGTGTTACCCTTTCTTTAAAAAAATTATCGTCTTGTACTGGCTCACGTTCTTTAGAAGTTACTGTTTGAACTATCTTGCACACTGAAGAACATCTGAAGTAGATGTATGTATTTTATTACTTCAGTTCATTATTTTGTACAAGAGAAAGCTCTCTGCATTTACACAAGCAAGAGATAAACACACATATCAGTTTAAGTAATATTTTTTTGCCGTCACTTCTGTTTACGCACACTGCTTATTTGTGATGGTTTGCTATTGTAGATAAGGGTGATGGCAGTGATGCTGAAACTAGCATGTCTGAGGAAGATTTCCTTTTACAGGATGAGATATGTAAATCTCGGTTAACTAGTATCAAACGGGTAACTTTATTTTCCTGTATGCTGGTCTGCTACTTGTTATCGTACACACTAAGGTGTCAAATGGGACCCACTGAAATCCCACTTGTAGTTCATTTTGTCATTTCTAGTGCAATTTTTTTTCTCAAAATTTGCACTAGAAATGACAAAATGAAGTATAAGTGGGATTTAGGCGGGATCCCACTTCGCTAGAACACACCTTCCCCCTCTTGACCTACTTTTTATAATTCAATGCCAGGAGGAAGAGCAGTATTTGAGAGAAAGAGATCGGTATGAATTGGAAAAGGGAAGGCTTATACGTGAAATGAAGCGTCTTAGAGATGAAGACGGATCACGCTTTAATAACTTCCAAATTCTTCATCATCGATATGCTCTGTTAAACCTTCTTGGAAAGGGTGGGTTTAGTGAGGTGTACAAGGTATATTCTTTCTTCAGCTATACATATATTAAAACAAAAAACAGGAGCACTAAACCATTGTTACCAGTAGTGCATCTTTAAGTACCAATGCATTTTGTGTCAATAAAGTATTAGCACCACTGCACTTTACCATTATTAATTTAGTTGTATCTCTCAATATCTGCTCTTTTTTTTTCGAGAAAACGCAATGACATTGCGTTTCTTTTCATTGCAAAGAAGAGTTATATCTGCTCTTTTCAAGAGCTTCATTTTGGGTGGGCAGGGAGGCTTGGATCCTGGCCTATCCAAGATGGGTGTAAAAGGTACAAACTATGGGAGGAAGTTAGAATGTTAGACACAAAGAAGCAAACCTGGCATTTATTTAAATTTTAGTGGACAAAATCTGTATAAAAACAATTGGAGTAACACTGCAACACGTCTGGCATTGAAATGTCCGTTGACTTATTGATTTTCTTGACAGAAAGGCAGGTGTTCTGCTTATTTCATTAAGATAGGAGAAATGCAAAGAGATACAATGAATATTTACATGACAAAAGAGGAAAACAACACCCTCATCAAGCCAAACAGTCCTCAACCGCGAAACATGTCTGCCACCCAGAGTGATTGTGAGCAAGTTCTTGGAAACACCTTCAAGATGGAAAACGGCGCCTGTGGGTGCCATCGTCACTGACATCAACCCATGTCAACGACTTAAGCATTCGCTTAGAACCGCACACGAGCATCCGACTGAACCTCGGAATGGTCTGGCCATGCCAACAGCCTCCATCAGAACAAAATACTACTAGCCAAAGCCTACTTCGGCAAAACCTCCAGCTCTTTTTTAGAGTCAGGGGCAAGCCCGGCCTAGCGCTTTAAAAAGGGCTGTCTGCATTACTGGATTCACTATATCAAATTGTGTATCATGGTCAGGTCATTAGCACAATGACTACTTTCATGGCTATGAGAAATAGATATTGTGATTTATTGACCACGAAAACCGGCCTTTTTAGAGGCACGCAGGAGACCTACGCTATGCATTAGTTTGTAGTTGGAATCGTATCCAGGTGCTGTGAGCAAAATCTGCTCCATTTTTTAAAAACTTCGTATCCAGCATGGGGCAACTTGTTACTTTTTTCCGTTGGTAAGTTATTGTGTTAGAAGGAGCTGCAAGGCACAAGATAAACACCGACCTTAGACAGGTCACCCGAAATTGTACACAGACTAGTTTAGAGGAAGTACTCTTTGCCAATGCCTCCAAGAAGAGAAGGACACCCACGAGCCATCATCAGCCCCTGTCGAATCCCGAGCTTTCGCCCAGAGCCTTAGGACTCTCCAGTCTCCACCTATCCGAACCACTGGAGGAAACCCTACCGGAGTGAACCTGCGAGACCGAGCTGCAATTCTGTTCGCCCTGCAATGTCGAACTGTACCTGCCGTATCTGAGAAGGATGTCCACTGCACTACCACGGAAGACTGCCTGTGCCCACCGCTAATGTGGCGCAGGCCGGCGGCAGAGGGAGCCCGGACAGGGGTTGCTAGTGGCTGCACTAGGGTCTGTTGGCTTACGTCGCATAGGAAAACCAGTACTCCAGGCAGCATGTGGCAGCAGCCATTGCAAGTGACTGAGAAGTGGATTTGGTTTCCAGCTGTCTGTCAGCTCCTAATCGACTTGTCAGATAGGGAGAAATAGTACGGTTCTATTTAGGAAATTATGCCTGTAGTTTAGTTTGCCTAGTCGTTGACTCGTTGTATTAGGATATGCTATAAAAGCATGCCAAGAATAAGTTATTTCTCTAATCCCTACGCTCTTTTCTCTCCTCCCTGTCCATTGACCTTGTACTGAGCTAACTAGTTACCCTACTGAAATCCTACCACGGTGCCATCCAAGCCTCGCAAGGGTGCTTCGCGCCGGACTTACCAAGAACCATCACCTTCCATTTCTGATCCTTGTCCGTGGCAGTTTTTTTCCTTTTCTGTCATAAAATGCAAGGTGTTATAAAATAAGCGGAGGGTATACCACCTTGTACCAGATTTAATGTTGAATTTATTTTTTTATGTCAGAACATTGATTAGTGTTTTCAGCTTTCTTTTTTAAGTCATTTCACTGCGTTTTGATATAGCATTCACATCTTATCTGTAGAAATCTTTGTATGGTAACACTTAACATGAAACTGTTCCTTCGAGCAGGCTTTTGACTTGGTTGAAAACAAGTACGTGGCTTGTAAGCTCCATGGTTTGAATGCTCAGTGGAGTGAGGAGAAAAAGCAAAGCTACATACGGCATGCTATTCGTGAATATAATATCCACAAGACTCTGGTTCATACGAACATTGTCAGGCTATGGGATATATTTGAGATTGACCACAACACATTCTGCACCGTCCTAGAATATTGCAGCGGTATAATTTATCTTCTTGACAGTGTAAATTCAGTTCTGTCGATTCTTTTGTGTGGAGTCTTATGTCATTTATTATATCCATTTCCTCATGTTTTTTCCCTTTAGTATTGGTTTGTGCCAGGATTGAACGGTGTAGCCCAGATACAATCTATGATGAACTCTTACACCAGCGAACTTATTCAGTTTTAATATTAGCAGTATAGGTAGCGAAATAAAATGTTCAAGGCAGGAACTAAAAGGGACATTTAAACCATGCTTCCATATATTTGGTCTTAGTTTTTTTACAGTTACAACTTCCACATTGCCATTTATATGATCTTTATATGGAGCACTAATACCCCATTATGAGCTTATAAGGTATGGAATACGACTGCCATGTTTGATCACTAAGATGCATACAGGAAACTATGCTGATGTCACTAATATTTTGCATAGATTATTAGCAATTCTAATGATATTGAATGGAGGCAGAAGTAATCTTTTTTAGTTGCTGAGCATGGCATTGATGTTGGCACCAGACCGCTAGTGCATACATATGGAAATTATGATAGATCATATCGCATATAGTAGATTGAAGTTTCTACATTTTTGCTGTTATCTTCTTAGTTATAGTTAGCATATACTTGTAGTAGTTTGTAGTTATTGATAATGATCTTACTATAAAAATCTAGAACTCCCAGATCAAGATGTAGTGGCATCTAATAATGTTATCTCCATTGCTCACGTTTGACCCAGGAAAGGATCTTGATGCAGTCCTTAAAGCAACACCAGTTCTTCCAGAAAAGGAAGCAAGAATCATAATTGTTCAAGTATTTCAGGGCCTTGTTTATCTTAACAAAAAGGCTCAGAAGATCATCCACTATGACCTCAAACCAGGCAACGTTCTCTTTGATGAGGTCGGTGTTACGAAAGTTACAGACTTTGGCCTCAGCAAGATAGTGGAGGATGATGTTGGGTCTCAGGGAATGGAACTCACTTCTCAGGGAGCTGGAACCTATTGGTGAGTGGCTGAGTGCGTTCACTTTCTCAGTTAATCCTTACTAGATAGACCGGATCTTAGTGTTTTTATGGTATCCTTTGGAGTGTTGGGATTTGATTTGCTGTTCCTGGTGCAGTAGTTCATGGACCTTTTAGTATTACCTTTGGTGTATAATTGTATAACCTTCAAAACAAATTACTGTTTGTTGAGTGGAACCATTCTTGTGTTACCGCCTATGTAAACTGGTTGTATTATACATTCAATTCTTGTTTATGTTAATGGTTGTATTATACAGAATGAGAATTTTTTCTGATTTTTAATTCTTTGTTCTTGTTCCAGGTATCTGCCACCAGAATGCTTTGATCTCAGCAAAACACCATTTATTTCATCTAAGGTATTGATATTTGCCAGCATGTTTTACCTTTCAATGTAATCAACAGTTGGTCCATTCTACTGTGTCAATCTGGTCTCGTGGATATGCATTTTTGTTTGTACAAAATCGGAGACATGATCCCTAGTTAACCCTCTTTCTTCAAGTTTTGGACTCATTTATGAGCTTCCCAAACTTTCAGTTTAAACAACCAAGTTATGGCAACGGCAGCTTCATTCCGATTGGTGAGTAAACTATTGCTGCTGCTGTCATGCAGGTGGATGTTTGGTCAGCTGGTGTAATGTTTTATCAGATGCTCTATGGGAGGCGTCCTTTTGGTCATGACCAGACCCAGGAGAGAATACTTAGGGAGGATACAATCATCAACGCACGGAGGGTGGAATTCCCTCCAAAGCCAGCTGTATCAAATGAGGCGAAGGTATATTTTCTGTTTGTTCATATGGCATATGTACGTTCTGAGCCAACACTTGTTGTAGTGATTCCCTTGCTAGATTATGCATGCTATGCGTTGTGACAGGAGACTGTCAGTTCGGTTTCAACTTGGCTCTTAGGCTCTAGTTTTGATGGATGCCATGAGTTGTCTAAAAAATGATGATAACATCGTTTATCTGCTAAGTATTCACTTTTGCAGTAAGTATGTGCCCTTGTTTGCTAGTTTGGCAATATTTTGATCTTGCATTGCCAATTACCACAAATGGAATTTTTTAGCTGTACTAATGTGAAACATTATTGTTCCCATCTTTTTTGTCAGTCAATTTCATTTATATTTTTTACTTCAACGTATGCAGGAACTGATACGCCGTTGCTTGACATACAACCAATCAGAAAGACCAGACGTTCTATCCATAGCTCAAGATCCATATCTCTCCTATGCAAAGAGGTAGACACTACACGTCTACGCATGACTAGAAGTCGAATTTTTGTTTTGGAGGTTGGGGAGCCACTCTTGCAAAAAGGATTCTGGAGAGGGGTTAAAGATCTCACGAACTCAAGAATGTCTCCAATGGTTTAACTGTATATATTGTAAATCGTTTGCTCTAGTAACTGTGGTGACCTGAAACATCAAAGGTCTGCCTCTTTTTAGTTTTCAGGGGCATGCTCTCTGATATCTCTCAATGCTTTTGTGCCGCCCCTCCATGCGTTATGTGATGTTTGTTTTTGGCTGGTGCCTAGCATTACTGACGATGGCTCCTTCAAAAAGGCTGTATTTATTCGTATGGCTGGCAAGGCTTGCCAAACCAGCATTCATCAGAGATACAGTATGTGAATCCTCGTATGTTCACAAAGGACTTTGGGGATATATAAGATGTATCTCAGTTGTTTAAGTTGGATATATATATATATATCAAAACTCTCGTTGGCTCTAGTAAAAAAAACCTGGAAATCATATTTACAAAGATTCAAAAAATCTTTTTTTAAAAATATGGATGCAGTCAATGATGTATCTTACAAGCTTGCAGAAACAATTGCATCCCTAGATTGTTTGAATTTTGGGCTACACAAAAATAACAAAGCTTGGAGTTTTGAAAATATGCACTCTTTACTATACTCCATACGTTTGTAGGACACATCACTCACTACATATAGATTTTTTTTCAGTTATTTGAAACTTGTGTTTTTTTTAAATAAAGTGATCCCTGAAGTTTGGGAGATGGAAATCTGTGACATAAACATTAAATTTAGATTCATATTTCACCTTGTTTTGATTTTGCAGTTATTAAAAATACCCTACTCTTGGATGTAGTGAAACCTCAATCACTTCATGTTTGATTTAAAAAATCCCCCAATTTCACATGGATGAATGCAATACACATACCTAACTCTACCCTCCCGTTGGTCTAAACTAATCCTCTCTAGTAGCTTGCCTTAATATGGTAATATTTGGTGTTGCTATTCTTTTTTTAAAAGAAAAACAGGACATAGCACCATTTCCATTTCCGAAACCAGATGTCACAGCGCTATTACAAAACATCACATATTGCCAGGTCTACTCAGACTTACACACAAAACTAGCTAGGGGGAGAAGTTTCAAAGCTCTCAACATTTCCCACTTCGAGGAAAGACTCCTGACAACATAAAACTGACACAAACCCAACTCTACAAGAGAAGACATGAGAGAGGAGGACTAAGGCCAATGAAGCACCGTGAACCCTTCACCGTCTCCCACCAGGATCAAGGCATTTGCTCTCAGAGTCCTCGCAAGGTCTGCAACAGTGATTAGCAGAGGTCCAGAACCCCTCTCCTGGTTCATAGTGCATACTTCCATAGTAGTTCTCGCCCTATTCTGAGGAGTCAGCTAGGTTCCGACCATGATAACAGAGGTGGCATTCGACCCAAGATTTCCAGCTTGTTCACCATCATTATCAGCCTTCCTTTTTCTTCCTCCTTTAGTAGGATGCCACATTGTGAAAGGTTGGAAGCAGTTTTCCTCCACAACACCTGCATCCTAAACTATTGTGTTCGATTGAACACCATGTCATTTCTGGTAAGCCAGATAATTCTCAAGATAACAGCATTTCAAAACATTTTTCTTTTTGTTTTTCCATAAGGCAGAGATGTCAACTATATGTCAACTATAGTTGCAGAGGGGAAGTAAAAACCCAAAACCCTCTTCATCCCAGACCACATGTTGAAAGCAACAACACATTCACAGAAAAGATTCCAACAAGACTCAAGCTCATCACAGAAAACACAAAAGTCAAAACATCTACTGATTCCCACATCCACCAGCTTCCCACGTCCAGATAAGAGCATCACTATCAGGAGTAAGCTGAATGGTGTATGCAATTTGAAGAATCTCAAACCATTGTACCATGAGCCTATGGTCAAAACATCTTCTGAAAGTTACTTTTAAGGATCCACCATCCCAAAGGTCAGCAATAGTTTTATTTTACTCATTCAGCAAGAAATATACTTCCCAGCTGAATGGCCAAACTACAAGTACCAAACCAGTGATCTTCCCAAAATTTTACTTCCTTCCCATCACCTACTTTCCACGGGTAACCCATTTTGGCAGCTTTAGCAGCCTAGAGCACACCTTTCCAAAAAGGAGAGGCACCAGTAGAGGGACATGAAAAGATATTAGGATTACCAACTCTGTATTTATGATCAATAATTTGTTTCCAAAGCTTGAATTCCCACTTAGATTATATCTTTTAATCTAGGAAGCTAGGAGGCAAAGATTCATCTCAGCTAGGTCAGGAATTCCAAGGCCCCATATTCCTTCTTCTGAGTAACCAACATCCAATTAGCTAAGTGATACTTGTGATGATCCTCATAATTATTCTAAAGACAATGAGTCATTTGAAAGTTGATTAGGGAAATAGCCTATTTAGGGAATTTAATGACACTCAGCAGATACAAAGGGATACTAGCTATTACACTTATAAGTTATAACCAGCTCCAACTTGGCAGCATGGTTAAGAAGTTTCCCCCTCCATCCTACTGCTTTATTCAAAAATCTTATCAACAATAGGTTGTATGTTCTCCTTCCTTAGCTAGTATCCCTAAATATTGCAGAGGAAACACCCCCAACTTGCATAAAGCTTGATCAAAAAGTTGTGCACCCCCCCTCCATTATACTAATGGGAACCGTTTCTCATCCCAGATATCTGTTCAAAGCAGGATATGATCCACTTCAAGTTGATAGCAGAACACATGTTATTTTCTAGGAATAACAGGATGTCAACAACATATTGCATACTAATAACCCCTCCATTACCCAACTCTTGCATAAGACCAGCAAGCTGCCTACTGGCAGCAGCTTTAACCAGTATGGTGAAAACATCAGCCATGAAATTTAAAAAGATTGGAGATATATGGTCTCCTTGTCTAACACCTCTACTGGTAAAAAAAGAACTCACTATTTTTATCATTTAATTGGACACCCACATATCCATTGTATGAAAGACCTTTAATGATAGACATCCAATGTGGGCTAAAGCCCCTTTTCTCCATCATCTTTAGTAAAAAATCCCTATCAGCCCTATCATAAGTTTTTTCATAATTCAATTTAAAGATAAAATCAGAATGTCCATTATGCAAATCATTATGAATAATTTTATGGGCACAGACAACACTCTCAAGAATGTATCTTCCTTTTATAAAGGCTATCTGGTTTGGTGAGATAAGCTGTCTGGTTTGGTGTTGGAGATCAAGTGGCTTCAACCTCTAAGGCGCGATTGGTGTTGCTGTTGGATTATAAGCGGGCGTCGATGCCATCGATGGGTACGACTCCATCGAGGTTCTCCACATACGCGCGTCTGTTAGGAAACTGGGAGAGTATGGAGGAAGGGAGCCGCGAGCGCTTGGCCGGCGGGGAGCCTAACCGGCGGCGTTGACCAACCGCTTCGACGGATCCAAGCAGGAAGTGAGGAGACGAAGTGGTCATGGAAATTTGCAACAGAAAAACAAGGCCAAGGCGGTAACTCGTGGGTCCGACGAAAGCGACTCGCCAATTCACTAGAATCGCTGCCAACCCTGGGAGCTTAGTGCTCTTTAGAGATACTGCTCATCAGTAAGGTAAAGAACAACCAAACTCAGTGAACGAAATCGCTCATCAATTGGATTATATACTGCTCCACAATGAGAACCGAGCATACAACCAGCAACACCAAACCAAAGCTTATGCAACTTATGCCACATTGCCACTCCACCAAAGGCAAAATCATTCCTTAGCATTGTTTTTTTTTCACAAAACAGAAAAATATTTCCGAAATGCCGAAGATGACCGAATTTACATTTGAGGAACATTTAGGAATAACTGTAGGAGTCGAGGAGAGGACACTTAGGAATAACTGTTGGAGGAGAGGACACTACATTTGATGATTTTGGATCGAAGATGATCCTGCCAATCCACATTTTCTATGCAGTTCCTATCTCGTCGCAATGACAATTGACACATGATTGTACGTTCAGAAACAGTAAGGTAAAGAACAACCAAACTCAGTGAATGAAATCGCTCATCAATTGGATATATATACTGCTCCGCTATGGGAACCGAGCATACAACCAGATCAACCAACATAAGAAAGTAAAGAAAGAATAGTACTAATAATAGTAAACCGGTCGAAACAAATCGATCGGCAGCCATGGCGGGGAGCAAGAACTCACTGTTCATGTCCCAGTTTCCTATCTCTAGTATGGTGTACCATCCTGCTGTCTGCTAATCCTGTCTAGTAGGCCTTGGTGGCGTTGGTGGTGAGGCCGTAGCCGAGCGGGAAGAGAGGGTCGTAGTGCGCGTCGCCGTAGTTCATCGGCAGCTGGTCCACCGACTTGAACCACGTCCGCGGCAGCTTCCCACCGAACCCGTAGTCGCCGAACAGCGCGTCGGTGATGCCCTGCCCCTCCGAGCCGGGGAGCCACGCCGCCACCAGAGCGTCCGATGCTGCCAGGAGCGGCTGCACCACCACTGGCCGCCCGCTGATGAGCACCGTCACGCACGGCGCCCCGCCACACACTGCCTGCACGGTGCTTAGACCGGGCTCCGGGATGGTCAGGTTCAGGTTGTCGCCCTTGGTCTCCGTGTACGGGTGCTCGCCCACCACCACGATGGCGTAGGAGAAGCCGCCGTTCTTGACAAAGTCCGCGTCGGGGTTCTCTGCGAACACCACCGACGTCGACGGGTCCACGGCCGCCTTCACGGCGTCGAGGATGGTCGTGCCCACGGTGGTGCGGCCGGTGTCGCCCTGCCACTCGATCGTCCAGCCGCCGCACTGGTAGCCCAGGTTGTCGGCGTGCGTGCCGGCGACGAGGATCTTGGTCGCCTTCTTGGGCAGCGGCAGCAGCGGCTTGTCACTCGCTTTGCCATCGTTCTTCAGGAGCACCAGCGACTTCCTCACCGCCTCCCTCGCCAAATCCCTGTGCGCCTGCAAAATCAAATTCAGAGCACACCATAAGTTGAGAAGTTCAGGTATGTTTCCAACATTTTAGTTTCTGAATTCAGCGACAGAGTTTCATCAACCAACCAGTACCTTGTTTCCGAGGTAACCAGCCATGCTGGGGTCTGAGTAAGGGTTCTCGAAGAGGCCCATGGTGAACTTGACGCGCAGGATCCGGGTGACGGCGTCGTCGATCCTGCTCATGTGGATGGCGCCGCTGTTGACGTGGCCAGTCAGGAGGCTGATGAAGCTCTGGTAGTTGTTAGGCACCATGATCTGCGACATCACAAGAATCGTCGATCTCAGCAAGCAGGATTGCAGTCGTAGATAGTTTCTTTCATTGGGAAGTTGGTCTTACCATGTCAAGGCCGGCATTGATAGAAGCCTTGACCGAGTATGAGTAGTCCGACCCTGCAGGGTTTGTGATCCTGTCAATGCCCTCCCAGTCTGAGATCACGAAGCCCTGTACAAGAAGATGCAACAGAGCAAATGAACATCTGAAGATTACAATAATCCAACATCTGGAAAGTAGTTCAAACTGTTTATGATTGTTACATATTGCTCTTACCTTGAAATTGAGCTTGCCCTTGAGGTATCCGTTGATGAGATCTCCATTTTCGTGCATCTTCTTCCCATTCCAGCTGGAGTAGGAGATCATGACGGTGGAGACACCCATCTTCATGGCGTTGAGGTAGGCCGGCATGTGGATACTCATCAGGCCCTGCTCGTTGATGATGGTGTTGTTCTCGTTGATGCCGTTCACCGTGCCGCCGTCACCGACAAAGTGCTTCGCGCACGCCGCAACCTTGTTCCTACATTCAGTTTTTTCTTTGTAAGGTGAGTTGTACAAACAAAGTAGTGAGTAGTGACGGACGGTTCATGTGTGACAAAAGTGTTCTTGGACGGGGTCTTACTTTCCGGCGACGTATGGCATGCCGCTGGTGAAGCCCTCGGGGACCTCACCCTGGAGGCCCGGGATGAGCTCCGTCATGGACTGCACGATCCGGTGATCTTCGCTGTAGCTCTCGTAGCACCGGCCCCACCTCGGATCTCTGCACACCTGTTCATGGACATAAGCAGCAGAGTTCAGCACAATGCAACAATAAGAAGTTCAAATTTCTGAGCGGCATTGCTGTTAAAGGATTTAAGATGACTTACCGCGATGCAGGGCGCGAAGGCGTACTGGATGCCGGTGGCTCTGACTTCGAGCGCGGTGGCGTTGCCGATCCTCCTGACAAGGTAAGGGTCCCTGGTGGCGCCGAGGCCGACGTTGTGTGGGAAGATGGTGGCGCCGTAGACATTGTTGTGGCCGTGGACGGCGTCGATGCCGTAGATCATGGGGATGCTGAGCCGCGTCTCCATGCAGGCCTTCTGGAAGCCGTCCACCATGGTCTGCCACTCCTGCGGCGTGGCGCCCTTGTGCGGCACGCTCCCGCCGCCGCTCAGCAGGCTGCCGATGAAGTTGTCCCGAAGCACGTCGGGCGTGGCCACGAGCCGCTCGATCTGGGTCATCTGCCCGATCTTCTCCGCGAGCGTCATCCTGCCCAGCAGGTCGGTGACACGCGCCTCCACGGGCTGCGCGGGGTCCTTGTACAGCGGCGCGACGTCCGCGTCGGTGGAGCCGAGCACGGCCCAGAAGAGCAGGAGCGCGGCGAAGACCGCCGGCGCCGTGAGCAGCGCCATCCTGTGCCGGTGCAGGAGCGGGACCAGGAGCTTCTTGACCTGCGCGAAACATTCAAGCGACCCGATGAGAATCACGGTGAGACGGTCCTCCAGCGGCTCGAGGACGCCGGCCCGGAGACGGCAGGCGACCGACATGGCGGAGGATCAAAGGATGCAGTCAACGGCGAGGGGATCCGAGGACGCGCAACGATGCAAGAAGCCATGGTTGTAGTAGTGCTAAGAGATAGTTGTGATCTGCGCCGTGTTTTTGTTAAAAACTAGTACTATACTACTAGTTGTCGGATGATTTCTTTTGTGCAAGTTGTGATTGTGAAAGCGAGTCGTATGATGATGGCACGTTAGTTTAAGCGATCAATTGTTTATTTTAAGGTATCTGTGCAATATCTGGCAACATTCAGAAAAACTGCAAGTAGTATTTAGTACTTCTAACAAAAAGAAGACTAAGAACCGTGCTAAAACAAGATCAAATCTACACCTTCAAATGGCAATTTAACAGAGTACTTGCAGACATTAGAAAACTATAAGAGAATCAACACAAAAGAAAGAAAATTGTAGAAATGAGCAAATAATTAGACATGCCAAATCACCAGAAGCAAAGGCAGAGGAAGAAGAGGGCAGCCGCTACAGCAGCAGGACGCCCGTCTTTGCAGACGCCGCAAAACGTATGAACCGTTGCAAGAACAGGGAGGAGGTGTTACTGTACTGCTAGCCTGCTGCCATGAGAGCAGAGCACTATTCCTATCCTATGAGAAGGGGCATTGAGGTGAAGTACTCAGGCGATGAACACCCAAATTCAATGCGTTTGTTGCAACCGATTGGAAATCTCTGGCAAAATCCAAGACGCGTGAATGGCCGGCACCCTTTGGACAGTTGGACTCAGGTCCAAGCCAAGCTCACGGTAAATGCTCCCAGCAAGCAACAGACAAGCAAAAAAAGATTTTTCATTTTTTTTATGTTTGACAGAAGACACAGCAATAGCTAGAGTGTTGAATGGGCAAGCAAGAAACGGCCGTGGCTGGCCTTGCCTCTCTTACCAGACGGACAGAGGGCGGTGGTGGTGTGAACCAGCGGCAACGATGAGAGAGGAATGGTAGCTAGGGTGGATGGGAAGAAGAAGACGAATGAGGAAGAGAGGAGGCGTGAAGCGCTACTGAAGCCTCCTGCCTTTCTCCCCACCTTTTCATTCCTCTTTATATAGCCCCGGCCGGCGGCGACGATAAGGTTCATGGATGGAGGAGTGGTTGGAATATTGGTGCGGTCATGGAAGACGGAGCAGCGGCCGGCTTCAATGCCATCCACTCCTTCCCAAAAAAACGGGCATACTATCGTCTGCTGGCCCTCCCCGCCGTTGTAACGGAACGGGGTGTTTTGGCATTCATACGGCGCAGCCGCCGGATTTGTTGCCATCTTGGCATCTTCCGGCGAGGCCCGCCCGAAGGTGAAACGGCAACAACGACCAGGTAATCGCAACAGACAGAAACAAAAATAAATAAAGTGTGGTCAGGCGGCAAGGCGCTGCTTAATTCTGCAGCCGATCTCGGCGACTCACTTTCCGTAGCAGCTTGGTGGCCGTGACACCCAGCATGATGCCGCCGGAAACGACGGTTGTGTGCTTTCAGCAAATGCGGCAGCGGGAAGACGTAGGGGAGACACAGGGGATTTGATTGAAAGGGGCGTTGGCGAAAGCAAAGATTGGTGGTGCTGTTTGGAAGCGAACTGAAAGCGGGTATAAATAGCGCGCGGGGCGGTTGGTTACTTACCGGAGTTGGGAAGCGACGGCGACTGGTCGCGGCGGCGATGAGTCAGGGGCGATCCAGAGTCCGACAGCGACGCACGAGCCTATCTATCTATCCACTGTTCCGCCACCTATCTGCACAGTCCCGCAAGAATCTCCCACCTGCCCGGTCGCAACTTGCTTGCAGGAAATCAATTCACCCAAGCAAGGTGATGGCCGGAGGTGGAAGACGGTGCAGCGCCCAACGGCTAGGTATGGGGTGGCGGGTGGTGTGATTGATTTGCAACGGAGCAGGGCACCCCCACGGTTTTATAGAGGGTGAAATGCTGCCGAGGAAGAGAGAATCAATGGAGGGAACACGCGCGGCGCAGACAGGGACGCAGGGGGGTCTCCTCTCCTGGATTAGATTAGCAATTAAACCCCAACGTTCGACTCGGGGCGCGCATCTGGCCGCTCGATCGGCGACGGACGGCTGGTGAGACGCGGGACGGGCGCTGTTGTGGGGGAACGTGACCGCCATGTTGCTCGCCCGCCGTCCGGTCGGGTAGGGGTAGGCCTTTGGGTTTGTTTTTTGGCCGTCGGTCCGACGCCTTTTCTCCTCGTGGGGACACGAGCGCCAACGGTAACCAGACCAGGGCCGATCCGGGCGAAACAAAACGTTTGGGCCACTACGATCGAGGATGAGTGATGCAACACATTTCTTGCGATTTTGTTGGACAGCGATGCAGATCCCTATGCTTCTTGTGTGTTCTGTCTCGTGCTGGATGGATCTGATATTTTTCTTTTTCTTTCTTCGGTTAATAGAGGCCAATCCGGGCGAACTAAGCGCATTTTGTCAAAGAACGAGGTGTGAATTCTGATTATACTTAATCTGAAGTGTCGGTTTGCGGTAATGCCAAGCTGTTTTTCGAACGTTGGGAACTTTATTTTGTCCTAACGTTGGAAGATTTGGGAATAAGCACTCTTTCAAGTTTCTCTGCTACGCTAGAGGTAGAGTGCTTAATGGAGGTAGATCCAAAAATATTTATGACTATGATATTGAGTATAAGATGGAGCGACAAGTGACACATTTGCCCCGGTAGTGGAAGAGGAAGGCTCATGCAGACGCGGTGTCCGCGGTGACACATTCGCATCTCAAAATTAGGCTTCAAATGAGCCACCGCTGACGGCTCGATCCGCTAGAGATGTCTTTAACCCACGCAACGTCTCCTATCCGAGCACAGGTGAACACATTGATAGTTATGTCTAGTCTTAAAACAATGTATGTGTATCAAAACAAAGACATACAAACTCGATCAAAATATCTTTACCACGACTTAAAAGTCTAGACCGCTCCACCGGCACAACACTAATCATAAAGCGCTACCACCACTTTTACAGCCAGCACTCAAAAAAACTTAATCTTCCTCTGCTAATTGGGAGCAAAGCATCATAGCACGACATGGATCGAGGTATCTTCTAGATGCTATTGGATGTATGCCAGAGTCACCATCCCATCGTGACCAGGGGCGGAGCTGCTTCTTTTTCATTGGGGTCAGCTAACTCCAATGAAAAGTGACAAAACTTCACTAAATTGGTCCTAATTTAGGTTCACTTGTGAAGACTGACCCAATGTAAGAGAGATGATATTGAGTTGACCCCAATGGCATTAATTTCAAGCTTCGTCCTTGATTGTGATACATTTTCTTTGCAGGTTCCCAGGAAGATATCCAGTTGAAGCTTGTGCACTTGAAGGTTCCTCTAGCATTAGAGGAACCGAGGTTTTCTCGCCAACAAATCCATGATCAGTGATAGCTCGCACCGAACAGGTTCTTGAACAACACTTTCCATCTCCTCAGATAAAGTAAAGACAGACTTCAAACATGTTTCATATTAAGCCAGGTTGTTCCATTAAAAACTTAGCTATTTCTACAATTCCAAATTCCCCACAAAACGGTAGAGGAAACGAAATTAAACTGAAGTTTGTTACATAACCACCTAGATGCAACATCCTCAAAGAACTTGATCTCTATTTTGAACACATCAATAATATCATCCCAAAGATTTCTAGCTACAATGCACTCAAAAAACAAATGCTTTAGAGATTCGGAATATTTGCAGAAATTACATTCTATTGGTTTTGGTATCCTTTTTTCCTGAGGTTATCCCAAGTCATAATTTATTTTGAGAGATTAGTCAAAGGAAAAGCCGCACTTTGGGGAAAATTTTGTGATCCCAGATAACATGTAGATAGACTGGTTTTACCTCTCTAAAGTTAACCAGGACATACATGGAATTAAAAAAATCCCACTAGTTTAATAAGACCAGATAAGCGCATCTTCAGTACTGTAGTAAAATTAACCGTGCTAGCTATCGCCATCAGCTCATAGCATTGGGTCATCATTTCCTGGGTAAAAGTTCTCCTAAAATTACATCTTAAGTTTGTCCCATTCCACCACTCATCTATAGTTTTAGTTTGTTGGCTAAACACAAAATATGTATTCTAAAATTGAGTAGCTAAATTCAGGGACGGAGCCAGGATCGAACTGTGTTGTGAACTTCATGAGGGGGGCAGACATGGATAAATCAGCATGAAAAATCAGTTTAAGTGCCTACTATTCTTCACAAAATCTCAACCTTGGCGGGGGGGGGGGGGGGGGGCTAGCCCCCCCTCGTCCCCCCTTGTTTTCGTCACTGGCTAAATTAGTGTTTCCGAACCTAATGGAGTAGATGTCTTCCTAGAACCTAATATTCCTACTATTATCCACTGTCCACTTACGACTTACCTCGACAACCTCAACTGCCCACATCACTCTCTTCCAAATTAGAAGGTTATGTAGCACGGCAACAAGGAATGCTAGGATTTCTAGTATTATATTTATTATTAATTATTTTCTTCCACAAAGTACCCACACTCTGGATATATCTTTTAATTTAGGACCCAATTAAGCAAAGTTACAGGTCCTGAAGATTAGGATACCCATACCCCTAAACTATTTACAGTGATTCATGTATAGATATTTTTGTTTTAATTATTTATTTACACATTTCACTTTCGGCACGTTTGCACGAGGCATGTATCGCGTATACCGCAGTCTTGTCCGTTCGGCGTAACTTTATGTTCATGTGCTTTTCTTAACCGGAAATACGTGCAGGAAAGCAGCTACCCACCGCCACACCGGCCGGCAAGCTAAACATATAAAAAAGGAGGATCTATCGTGGAGGTCCGGTAAGTACACGATTGTTTGAACATTATTTTTGTTTTCAAAAGTGCATATATACGGTGTTCATTGATGAATCTTTTTTGAGTTATTTCTTTGTTCAGGGCAAGTATGCATCGCATGTGGCATCACGTTTATCCAAAACCAAAATGTTGCGCTCTAGAAGGAAATCGTAATATCTCCCTGCAAACTACAGTCTTATGAAACTATGATTTATGATTTCTCGTCCATGTTATATTCGGGTTTATGAAAGACAAAACACAAAAGGTTCGTCTAAGTTTCAGTCGTTTGAAATTTTGTTGAATCTTAGTCAACAACTGTTGCACTTCCCTCAGAACCAACCTGAGGTAAACCAACATGAGGTTGGGTGTTAGGAGGGTGGTTGTACCTACAGCTCACCAGAGTTTAAACCCTAAATTTGACATATGTGTGTCTCATAAATGCGGAATGTTCATTCAGTGGGAGGTTACATTCCCGTCGACAGCGATGCGTCTATGATGGCTTCGTCAATTCCAAGATCCAATCCGCCGGCTCGGTCTTTAGGAAGTGCTATAGAGGTAGGGTGTGCGTGTGTGCGTTTTTACGGGTGAGTGTATGCGTATGTATGTGAGCGCCTACGTTTATAATGTGTTTCTAAAAAAATTTGTTGCACTTTCCTAGAAAAGGACAACTCGTTAGCAGAAAAGTGCAATTGAAACTAGTTGTATTTCCTTGAAATGTGGTTGCACTTTTTTAGGTCGATTATGACCTAAGAAAATCGCAATCACCTAAAACTATTGCCTCTAAAAATATATTAGGCAGTGGGACCAAGTACCCCACATATCCTTATAATCTCAGCCTTATTCAAGGGATGCACAAGGCATCAATGAAAAAAGCTGCTTTACAAATTGCCAAGATGAAGCATTGTTATGGCTACTATCTACAAAGTTACAAAAAAAAAAAAACTTTGATGATCTAGACTGCTACCGTTCCCGCCGTTTTCCGAAGAGTTTTTTTTTGTCTTCTGCTTGACGTTGCCATCGTACTTGAGCGGGGTGGCATGCTATGTGTCGCGCGGTGGTAGTTCACTCGTGTCTCCAGCGCAAGTTGTTTGGCAGCCACTGTTGAAAAAGGCTACAGGGGCACGATAAATGGAAGTGGGTTTCGAACTTTGCACGCGGCAGCTATTTTTAGCAGCGTGTGGAAAACCAGCACGCGACTAGTAGGCCAGTAATAGCAGCGTGTGGCACGCTCCAGCACGCGACTAGTAAGTGAGAACCACCTCCGTAGATGGCAAGAAAATTCCACCGCGAGCGAATCTGGTCACACGCGACATGTACGGAGTTAGTGGCAGCATGCGCAAAGTGAGCACGCGACTGATATCCGTTACCCGTACCTAACAAACGCATTATCTTCTTCTTTTTATGAGTGCACACGATGCATCACTCAATGACTACACTGTATAAGACGATAAGCATAGTGTAAACGTACCAACTTAGATGCTATATATATGTACCCGTCACACCCTCTCAAAACACAAAATTTTGCGAAGATTTTCATCTATTGATCGTGCGAAGCTCCTATGGCAGAGCTTCTCGAAGATGTCTTATGCTTATAACTCTTTAGCTAGCACTTATAAGACATCTTCGAGCAGCTCGTCTTAGGATCAAATCATAAAAGGATGATTAATTATAGGGGTAGATTTATTGGCAGCATGCGCTAGGCGGGGCACGCGGATAATAATAACCGTAGCGCACCTAGGTGCGCACACAACTACTAACTTACGCGCAACGTGCGGCTTTTAGGGCACGCGGTTACTAACTTACCCGCAGCGTGTCTCTTCTTAGTGCACGCGGCTACTGCACCGTGGTATTACTAATAGCATCCTCCTCTTTTTTTCCCTCATTCTATCTAAAATCCGCCCGAGCCAACCCTAGCCGTCATACCGACGCGTCACCGCCGATCGCCCGCGCCGCGCCATCTTCTCCGCCCATGCCCTCGCCGCCGCCTTTCCTACCCACGCCCGCGTCGTCGCCTTCCCCGACCGTCCGATATGTTTGATACTTATATGGATTTACATTCGAATTATGTAGATTTGTTTGTTACGTATATAAAATTGTTTGCTACTTAATTATACGGATTTATATTTGAGCTATGTATATTTGTTTGCAACCTATATAGAATTGTTTGCTACTTAATTATATGGATTTATATTCGAGCTATGTAGATTTGCTTGCTACCTACGTAGAATTGTTCGCTACTTAATTATATGGAATTATATTTGAGCTATGTAGATTGTTTGCACCGGAAATATTTGATGAGGCGGTGCTTCCGACGTGTGGTACGGACGAACGGTACGGGCGGGTCTTACTCGTACCGATGCCGGTTAAAGCTCATGAAAGCTGCCCTCGCATTATCCTTTCGCCCAGGCGCATTATTAAGTGCAAACATGATTTCTATCACGTCAAAATGCTAGAAAATAATAGTTTTCATTGATAACTTATTATTTTTAAATTCTGTGTAGACAAATATAAAAGGGTGCAGTAGCGCGGTGAAATACAAAATCCCTACTACTACTTAATGATAATTTAACGAAATAACGGTACAAAAACATGCTAAAAATGCACTCATCATCGACCCAAAGCCATTCACGCCCATGTCTCCCTTACCAGAATTCCCCATTTCTCCCTCTCTCCAGCGCGTGGGTTTTTGCGGGTGAGGGTTTCTTTCTAGCGAGGCAGAAGGTGGCCGATGGAGCATGACGCCGAGGTGATTTATCGCCGAAGGTAGGCAGGCTAGGAGGTCGTGCAATAACTCCGACATGTGGGAAAACCTATTGTCGCCACGTGAGAAGCCGCAACGATGACTAGACACATCGACTGCCACCACCTAGGGAAGTAACATGACTCTATTGCGCGCCCCTTAATTAATCGAAGCACACTTAGGTCATCCACCAACATAGAATTAATAAAACTCCGTGGTTCACCAAACCAAACATTCGGTTGAGAAATACACACTCCTTTGCTAAGTCATGAGGCACCTTATTTGTATTTCTAGGACGGAAGGAAAACTCGACTTCGTTGAAAGTTCTTGCTTGGACACAGATATCTTCAACGATCCGTGCTGCTCCATGAGATGAAAAACCCTCATGGTTTCCTTTGCTTTGAGATAATTGGATTGAATCATCACCTTATTTATTCGCAATTGATTTTCTGGATATAGCGCATACCTAATCGGCAAAGCTTCGGTGGTAGCAACATCAACATTATGACCGACACTATTATTACTTGCCTTGAGAAACTAGTACTCCCTCCGGTTCATATTAATTGACTCTAATATGGATGTATCTAGACACATTTTAGTTTTAGATACATCCATATTAAAGTCAATTAATATGAATCGGAGGGAGTATATAAAGTTGACCGGCCTGGGTAGACCCCATTTAATCTATCTGATTATCCAGTACGACGATGTCAAGGTAGGGTCGGACCCAATTGTAGCTGAGTGGTACTACGCAACATGATCAGGTTTCAGCGAGATGTTACCTATGGCAAGGCTAGCCATGGTGGGTATCATAATAAGTACTCTCTCCGTCCCATGAAATACATCGAAGGTTTACCAAAATTTAGATGTATCTAGACATTAAATAGTAATAAGTACATTTAAATTTTGACAAAATTTCGACAAGTTTGTGGGACGGAGGAAGTATCATACATGTAAAAAGTTGGTGTATCATTGCAACTAATGATAAGATAGATTATAGTATCTCAAAAAAGATAGATTATAGTGCTATTATCATAGTAGATACATCATATGATAGCACAAAGAACTAGAAAAATTGATATCTAAATCTTACACATAATTTTAGATTCCACACATCAATAAATATAGCAAGACTATGATAATACTCCATGATACCATGCATTATAGATACCTCTGTTTCGATAAATAAGGCTTATAATTTAGTGACAAGTCAAAATTATTAAATTTAACCAAACGTAAAGAGGAAAATACAAACATTTACAACATAAAGCAAATTGATTATGAATCTACTAATTCGTAAATGTCCGTATTTTTTCTACTCATATAACATTAGCTAAAGTTAGATGCTGCTAACTTTTGACTAAATTTATAAGCTTTATTTAAAGAGTATGCATGACTATGGCCAACTTTACGTTGAGGGGCTAGGTTACCCTCTTTTCAGTTTTACCTCGCACGAAGTACTCGATCGTGCCGGTTCACGCACGTCAGGGTGAGATAAACTTGCCGCGACATACGCGATTACACGGCCGGTGCTCAGCTTTCCGTCGTGCCCATCTCAGGAGGAAGCTTGTCACCGGCGTAGTTCACTGCACGTGACTGGCATAGGGTGTCCTCGGAAACAAGATTTCAGCGCGTCCGACGCGTCGATCGCGCGAGCCCTTGAGAAGGCCGGGAGGAACCAGCGTGAGCTTGTGGTTGCTTGCAAGCATCCGATCGAACCCAACGTGGACGGTGGATTGGCGAGGGCGACATGTCGCAGCTGTGCAGTGCAGGGCCGTACGTACGACGACGTATTGATTATCAGCTCCGATGACATCTGATCGATGCGGAGTCGGAATTTGCCCGTTTTCCTTGGAAACACTGCGCGCTGCCGCCTGGCGCCTCGCCTGACCTCGTGCTGGACTGGATGCACTGAATTGAATCATGCGTGTAGATCCGTCGTGGTGTTCTGCTTCCATGGTGTCGATTGGATACATATCAGACCGGGCAAGATAGCGACGACCTGGGTGACTGGATTGGTATTTGGTACTGCCAACCGCGCGACCTGTCCGGCTTAGGATTTTTTCATGGTCACGTACGGCTCATGCGTACGTGCTGCTTGGCTGTAGGTGTGACGTGTCTGGCCATTTGATCTTTTATCTTTTTTGGAGAATGTCTGGCCATTTGATCTGCTTCCCTGCTCACCGTTTACCATTGTGATGGAGTACCGTATATGAATACCGCTAGCTCTACGATGAGACAAGTTATGTTTAGTTCCGGCGACAGTGATGCATTGCAGCTATCTCATCTAAGAGACTAAGACCATCTCCATCGGCATTATAGGGTGGGGTGCCCCGCACGAGAGATTCCAATAGTCTATCCCAAATAGTATAATTGTTTAGCCACAATAAACTCAAACTCGCAAATTTGGGATTAAAATTCGAATCAAAATTTTCGAATAGAGATTCAGAGTCCAGTATTTCGCCATCATAGTCCGGCACCAAAACAACTTGGGCTTCATGGCCAGAAAGATCAAATGAAGCACCTCCATCACTCATCGATGACAAGTGGCTCCACGGTCACCCGTCGTGTTGATGCCGCCAAAGATGCCGATGCCGCCAACGCTTGGGCAGCCATCACCTTGATGGGCTCGCCGGACATCTCGTGCCAAGCCCTCGCCAATGGATCCATGCACGATATGCCCGCAGTCAAGATCTTTGCTACTTACGTAATTTTGGCCAATGCAATGTGCGATGTTTTATTTATGGCCTTCATCACACCGGCTTGGGCTTGATTCTTGGCGGCTTCCACCTTCTCCTCTCAAGCCCCGGTTTCGCGTCTTGTTTGTACAACATGGCCCTCCATATGGCGACGCCGCTTTTATCAGTCTCTTCGTTGTCGGAGGAGAAAGATGAAACCATCTTCCTCAATGGACGCATCAAAGCCCGCCCATGAGGACAACCCATTCCTCTCGGCCTTGGCCTTCTTGTTGCCGATTGGGCGACTGGTCAAGGCTGCCGAGGAGGGGAGTGGTCCATCTTCCTCAACACCGGCTCCATTGAGAATGAGCCGGACCTTGTTTGATTTTCTTGAAGCTTATTGAAAAAATGCATGAAGACGAAATCCTTGTCCTCATTGTCCGATTTTCTTGAAGCTTCTTGAAGAAATGCATGAAGAAAATCCTTGTCCTCGTTGTCCTCCTTGTCGTACATATAGCAAACAAGATGAGAATGCATCAATATGAGAACGTCGAATTGACATGTGCACCGGATGAGACAGGCCCTTACGTAGTCCACCATGGTTTCTCCACACCCCTTCCTCGCTTTGATCCTCTCAACGTGGCCATAAAATTTGTTGCATACCACCTCGATGCTCTCATTAAATTGGTCCTAGGTGTGCATGTAGTACTTTCCGGACATTTGGTTGGCGCCGATGATGGGGTCAAGGCTGATCGCCTTCCACGCCTTGATGATGCACTCATTCTCCAACGACTTCCACATTGGACCACGGTGTGTCGGCCCTCCGTCTCCTCTTTGCATTGGTAGTGGTGCCTCTATCCACACAAACCACGTTGGCATCTTCTTCCTCGTCGCCCTCGTCACACTCTTCTTTCTCTTCGCCATCATCTAGGGCGGGCTCAACATGCACTGGTAGGAAAATGGCTATAGTAGCAGGCCTACTCGTAGAGGGCGCCATTTTCAGCCCGGATGTTACTACTAATGACCGTGCGCCTAAAATGGGGCGCGCCACCATATGTGCTTACTAGTTGCGTGCCATAGTATAAGGTATGCAACCACTATGTGGGCCTCAACTGCACTATGGGCCAGAAACTACCCGCCGCGTGCCCTTAGCACAATCGACTAGTATTGCCCTATCGGTAGCGTAGGCATTGCGGAGAACGCGATCAATAATGTAATTTGTAGCATATGCCTTACGAGCATGGTTCCAGTATTTGCGTGGACATATAAAATATCTTCCCATCGAATCCTTTCCCTCAAATCCCTCTTCTTTCAATCTCTATCCTCTCCCAACCCCGCGTGCCTCGCTGGCCTCCCACGCCCCTACCACTCACAGGCATTGCTATGGCGCCTCGTCCCCGGCAGAATCACCCCGCCCATGAACCCCTCCTGCCCGTCGGATCCTCCCACCGTCGAACCCTGCCGGCTCCGGCGGCCGTCCTTTCGGGTAGACCCCACGCAGTTGTCGGGGACGACGGACTCCTGCACGTGTGTCACCAAGAGCATATGTCATTTTCGCGGGTGGCGAGGGCAAAGTTTGCATCCGCGCGGCCTGGATTGAGGTCACACCGAAATCTACGTAAGCAGCCTTGAAGTTTCCCCCTCTTCCTCGTTCGTATGGTCAGGTGCATAGGTTTAGGAAGCAGTAAACCATGTTTTATAGTATTGCATATAGTGATGTGACTCATTGGTACTGTTCTGAATATACTGTTGATGATTAAACTATTTCACACCCGTGCATTGCAGTGCCACGATTGTTTCTATTTAACCTTGTGTATTGCACAAGTTTAACACCCGTGTGCATTGTACTTGGTTGGATAGACCCAATTATGGCATTACACGTCGCTGGTAATATGATGCCTTCATTTTAATGTGGTTTCTTCCTGTCACTGGTTTTATGATGCCAATATTAAAACTGTTGAGGGACTACAAGTTCCTCGATTTCTCCTATGATCCTGGGATGGTGCTAGCGACCTATGTGATATGAACAAATAAAAATCTTGTGCATCCTACTTGATTCGCTAGTACCATCCCTGGATCGAGTTTGTGTGCCCAATGTAAGTATAAGCAAGTGTGAGACATGTTGTTCTTGATTTGGCCCTGTTTTGTTTTGTTTTGTTTTTTCTTGTTTCATTTTGTTTGGTTATATGATGCCGATGATTAAAATTGATGAGGGACTAAAAGTTACTCAATTTCAGATGTGATCACGGGATGGTGCTAGTGATTCTTGTAATAAGCACAAATACAAATCGTGTGCATACTACTGGCTCACTTGCACCATCCCAGTAGTTTGTGTATCCAATGTAAGTATGAGGCATGGAGTTCTTCATTTGGCCCACTTTATGTTCTTTTGGTTCTATTTCATTGCAATGGACGATGATTAAAAGTTTGGATGCTCCTCCCAGGATGGTGTTATTGAGCCTTGTGATTGCTGAAATATTGGGCCCACATGAAGTAGCCTAAATTAGATTTCAGATTTCCCTATAAATCTCAAAGCCCACATAGTGGCAGCCCATGTGAGTTTGAGCTCAAGTTGGTGGCAGCTCACTGAGGAGTGGCAAGAGGTGGAAAATTTAGTCCCACATGGAAAGTTGAGAGGAAGTTAGAACACCTTATAAGGTGGCTTGTTCCACCACTAGTAAGTGAGTGAGTGAGAAGAGGAGTGGTACACGCGCGCTCCTCCCCCTCCTCGCTCGTCTCGACTCGACACGTCTCGACGCGCGCCCCGCGTTCGTGGTGAATGGATTGAGCCTCGAGCCGAGATATTCATTTCTTTTTTGCAGTTCAGGAAAACGAGCGAGTCCTAGACGAACGTGTCGCAGTTAGTCGGTTCGGGTCGCTGTCGAACCGTGGGCTATCTGTAACCTCTTCAAAATGTGCGTGCGACGTGGGCGTGGCCCATGTTGCCTAGGGTTTCCTGAGCCTATATGATCTCTTGTTTGGTTACCGCAAAAACACATCTAACACACGAGTTAGGGTTCTGCCACCTCTCTCTGCTTACGCCACTATCGTAGTCTACTCCATCCCGCTCTCCGGCGTACACCGGCGAACGGGAGAGCGGGTCTCCAGAACCGCTCATCTTTGCGATCCTGTACGGGAGAGGGCGAATTAGGTTTTTGGGAAGCGCTCTGCGCGACTGCTCAAGTTCTTCATCACAGGTCGTCTTCCATCCAAGTCGAGCGGTGCTTCCTACCGTTGTCTTCAACACCGTCTATTTCGACCCGTCGTCAACAACGTTGTCATGAACAATATCTCGATCTATTTAGCGATGGATGTTTTAGCGCTTGCGCTGCTACTATTCATGTCGATTAATGCATCTAGTATGTTCGAGTTTCATATGTTAGTAGTTGATGTCGTCATGTTTAATATTCTAGAATTAATCATGGAAATTTTGCCTAATTATCCAATAATCCAAAAACCTAATTGTAGGTAATTTCCTGAGTTAATAATGGCGGGTTTTGCTGATACACTGAGACCGGATAAGTTTACCGGTGTGCACTTTAAGAGGTGGCAAATTAATTTCATGCTCTGACTTACTCATTTAAAAGTGTTCGAAGTTAGTAATGGCATTCCTGAAGGAACTGCATGATTGGCGAGATGTGTCGAGGAGTAATTAAGGCTTTGGTTATCCAATTAAAAATATACTCCCGAGTACTATATTTTGTATCGTTAGAAAGTTTAGGTGATGTACTTTCTAATGTTATAATTTTAATTTAGCAATGCGTGCATGCCCTATTATCTGGAACAGAGAGATTAATCGAGGTCATGCAGCCGATTGCTTAAGGGTGTGTTCGGTTCTAGAACCAGGGGCGGAATGGAATGGTTCCATTTCGATGTCATGGGATGGTTCCGACCCCATGTACGGTTCAGAAAAAGTCGAGGAACAGAATGATTCCGTTTTCTATTCGGTTCTGGAATTGCACCACGGAACGGAACAGTCTAAACATGATTTTTTTTCTAAATCAAAATCAACACGTGCCTAAACATGATTTTTTTTTTGTCCAAATCAAAATCGTCGCCGGTGGGCTTGCTTGGTCGCCGCCGCGCGTGCTAGCGTGCTGGCCGTCGTCGCGCGTGCTGGGCAGAAACTAATCGCGACGTTTTCTTTTCTTTTTCATCCGCTCGGTGGTTAGCGCCTCGTTTCTCCAAATTCTGCCAAATCGGTCGGACGAGTCCATTCCGCATCTATGCGGTATAATCCATTCCGGGGAACTACTTAGCTCCGTTTCTTCTACCCAACCGAACACAGAAATAGATGCTAAGTGCAGAACCCTCCCGTTCCATTACTCCTGATTCCATAACCGAACACACCCCAAGTGTGATATACATTGAGCGTTACGTTAACGTTGGGTGCATCTTCGGTATTGGTAAACCAGGAAGGCACGTCCACCCCAAGCTCAAGGTGCACGATCGAAATGCCCAAATCTCAGAGAGATGCCGCCCGTACACGGTAATTAATAGGTGCCCGTGGGAAACTTAACGCTCGTGCTTTGCGTACGTTGACGCGGCATTACGCTACCATCGTTTTTACCCGTAACGAGGCACTCCTTGTGCCGGGCGCTTTCGCGGTTAACCTGCCGGCCGGCGTTCACAGACGTTGAAATGAATAAACGCGATGCTATGATATCCGTCTCCGGGCAGGTTGTTAGGCCATCTCCAACGGGATGACAACCGTGCGTTCGCCGGGCTGGAAAATGCGTCTGGGAGCATCTCCAGCGGGGCGACGCAAAGTAACCGGACCATCTGTGGCAACGCAAATCTGGCACACTCGGATGCGGACGCTGCGCGGACGCACAAAGTATCCGCTCACGTCTGGCGGACGTTTCGTCGGGCCTGCCTGGCAGCGACCCTGTGTCGATGCGCCAGCGACTGGCGCCGCTGCGTCGCTTCAGCAGTCTGCGCTACGTTAATGGCGATGCCTCGGATGCCGAGCGGCCGCCGCCCACCTCCGCCAACACAGTAATGGCGACGCCACGTCCCGCGGCCGTCGCCTGCCTCCGGCCTATATAAAGAGGGCACACGTTCTTCTTCCTCAGCCACTCCTCCAAACAAACCCTAGCCGCCCACCGTAGCGCCGCCTAGCTCTTCGTGCGACGCAGCCAGACCCGCGAGGAAATCCATGGCGGGTCCTGGTGGCCGGCGAGGCGGTCGAGGCCGCGGGCCTAGGCGCCCCCGAGGCCGGGGCAGGGGCTGCCGTGGTGGAGCAGCTACGGCCCCACGCTCGCCGTCGCCTGTGCCCTCCTTGTCTTCGCAGGAGGACCGCTGCTTCGAGTTCCTCCTCCGTATTGACGAGGATCCACTCGGCATCAAGCAGCTCCCGGAAAAGTTCGCCGAGTTCGTCGATGGCGTCGAGCCGGCGCACTTGCAGCTACGGGAGGCCAACTGCAACTTCTGCCGGTGGATTGTCGATGTCTTGTTCGACGGGCAGGGCAAGATGTACCTGCACACGGGGTGGGACAAGTTCCCCTGTGACCTCGCGCTCGAGCCCGGCTGCCAGCTCACCTTCCTCTACGAGGGGGATGGCGAGATGATCGTCAAGGTGTTCGACGACACAACGTGCCGCATGCCCTACCACACTGGCGAATCCGGCTCGGACACCGATAGTTAGAACTTAGAGTGTTCTTTCTTTGCAGCGAATATAACTACGGGCCAGTTGAAGCCAGTAGTGAAGGTTTCTGGTTGTTCTTCCTCGGAAGAACCAACAGGGGCACCATCAACAGCTGGATTTTTCAGTTTGGGTGACTGAGTGTGCCCTCGAGTGTTCTTTCTTGGCAGCGAACATACGAAAATCGACACAACTGGTTTTCTTTTTATACAATGTTTTTATTTACGTTAACCATGGTTCAAACTATGTATTAGTTTATGTAAATCATGTTCCTAATTATGCATTAGTTTGTGTAAAACCATGTTCCAATATGTAATGTTTGAAACTATATTTAAATGGAGAAGAGGAAAAAAACAAGTAAATAAAATGCGTCATCCCCCTGGAGCCACCCAAAACGCAAACCGACGCGCGAACAAAACAGTCATTTTTTTCATCCGCGGCGTGACGCAAACAGACTATCGTGGACAATAAAATACACCGGACCGCTGAAGATGCCCTTAGTCTGCACGTGAAAACACCGCCACATTTCCGGCCAGCTCTTGTGTTCCCAACTTTCCACAAGGTTTTTCACATGACCGGTGTCCTCGGGAACGAGATTTCACCGCGTCCAACGCACGGATTGAACCTTGATGAGAAGGGCAGGAGGAAGAACCCGGCGTGAGCTTGTGTGGTTGCTTGCAATGGTGCAAACATCCGATCGAGCCTGTGATGCGCACGGCGTTTTTGTCTCGGCCGGCGGACGACCCAAACTTGGCCGGCCGGTGGTGTGGCAAGGGCGACATGGAGAGCGCGGAATCGCAGTTGTGCACACCATGGAACCAGTACATACAACCACGATAGACTGCATGTCTGCATCCAATCCAACACGAGGTCACGCTCAAGCGAGACACTGAGGCGCCATGGGCGGCAGCGCGCAGTATTTCCAAGCAAATTCCACCATGAGATCAGAGCAGATAATCAAGACGGTATACATAGGACCGGGCAAGAGATAGCCACGACCTCGGTGACTGGATTGGTATTGCCGAGTGCCGACCGACCGAGCGACCTGTCGCAAGTCTAAACCGTATACAGATACGGCTAGTTCTACGATCGATGTGACAATTGCAACTCTTCACAACTTTCTCGATTCGAAAATAAGCACATGTCATCAACCACTGGCTGAGCCTTAGACATCATATCAACCTAACGAATGAGGAATGCCAAGTGATGATAGTGCTAGTCTGCTAGCTACTAGGCACACAAGACACACCTTGGAGTAACCATTAGCTCAGCACAAGACACAACTAGGAGTAGTTTGGAAGGCTACGGATGGATTTGACCTCCTTATGTTTGGCATGTCCACGCGTGCCATGGCCATCTAGATCAGGGCTTTTTTTTGGCGAAAAATGGGAAATGATTTCCTTTTTTGTAATTAACCAACGTTTAAGGCAAGACGTTGACACTTTCTTTGGCATTTTCGACATGGTCATATCTTTTTCTTGTACGCAAAAGGCAAATGTGTGACGATGATTACTTATTATACCGGCAAGTGCAATAAGACTAATGTGGACTAGAAATGATCCTGCGCGCCGTGCACGTGAGTGGGTAGCCGACATACATGCGCTATATACGGTCATCCTGACCGGATTTTTTCTCCCTCTTATTAGTCCTGAATCCTGATCCGGAGTAAGTTTGACTGGGGCTGACGTGTAAGATACCTCTGTTCCGCGCAACTCACGTGTTGGGCTTGCATAGGTTTACAAGCTAGGCTGAAAGGAAAGAGAGGCTTTGCCGCTTCGTCTTGATCTTTGACGCTTTGCACCAAAATTTGATTCAAAAAAAAAACCTTCTCTAAGGTTTTTTCTCTTAGCGCGTCCTCCTTGCGACAGTGTCATGTTCTCCTCCCCGTGCGTTCCAATTCTGTCAAGTTTCACATTCTCCTTCACCATATCCTTCCTTGGGTGCATGCATGTTTGCCAAATGTCGGAATGAGGAGCAGACTTTCGAGATGTCTTACCGGTTGTGACGTGGTCTAGAGTTTTTGTGTCTTATCCCCTCAACATTCATGGCTGGAGACTAGGCACCGTGTGTGATAGTATGGCAGCTGTGGCTGAAAGGATAATGCGCGGAAAAAACCATTTGTAGCTGAAATATTTCCAACCGGAGAGGACTCATTCAACATGACTTCAACAAACAAAAGAAAACAACCAAACATGTGGCATCGAAAATCAAAATGGACTAAACAGAAGTTTGCCAAGCTACTACCTATCCGTTGCCACAATTCTTTCCACTATTAAAGGTTTTTTTTATTCAAAGGATTCGCATATGCATTTTGGAGGATTCAAACCATTAGGGTTGTTTGATTTGTCGACTGGATCTAATAGGATTTTTTTTCCCAGGAGAACTTTACACTAGTTTTATAGGAAATCTAACATTCACTCGAAGCTTCATTTTTAGAACCTTTCTTTTTCTCCGATAGAGCCCAACATACTTTGTTGCGTGTAAAATATTGTAGGATCGGAGTGGACGTGACGTCGTAATCATACTTTTTTTTCCTAATCCTATGTTTTCATAATCTTGAAAACAAAAGAAACCCCGTATTCTCATTAGCATTTTTTCCTGGAAGACATTCTTGTATGTTGGCCTACGTAGATAGCCACACTCGTTTCATGAACGCGACACCACACGACATCATTTGGTTGCATACTTGCATCTAACCAATGGATGGTCCACAATGTGCTATTGCAATAATGATGAGAGATCATGCCGCTAAGATCTCTATGACAGGTGGGATGTCTTACTCCACCTTTCTTTCTCCTCTCCCCATCCTCTTGAGAGTCGTCTCCCGACCCTGAGCCCTCCCATGCCTCAAATCCGGCGACACCATTTCTTGGGGGAGAGATGCTCGGATTGCACATAGTAAGAGTAGTTGTTTTCGGAGAAGCGGTCTCATGGAGTGACATGGGGTAACCACGACAACGCCCATATGTAATGGACATTGGTTAAGAGAAAGAAGCATGATGGTGATTCTGACAGTGTACAAGCACACGATACATGGGAAACAAGGTTTTACCTATCTTCTAGCCTCCAGAGAAGAAACCCTACGTGATGCTTGTTGCTTGTATTGATGATGAGATTATAGAGTCGTCGAGATCAACTAGGGTTTAACGAAACTAAGGGTTGTGTTGCGTATGGCTAGTGTTTCCGGATTGCTTGCCTCGCTCAGAGGCCCCTCCTGGCCTTTATAAAGGAGGCCAGGTCTGGGGTACCCACGCTATTTGAGTCATATACGGATTAAGTTCTTCCTTTTATGAACTTTCCTTGATTGATATGTCCAGCTTAATTATGAGCTTCAGATTTCTTGCAAAAACGATGCTTTCTCTCTTGGGCTTCACGGCCCATCATGTGGGCCTCTAGTAGAGCGGAACTAGGTATAACAGTGATAGGTAATCGATAAGGTATACCCACAACATGCTGTGAACAACGAATGGAGTTACATAGATGCATGTGAAGGGGAGAGGGCTAGGAGAGGTGGTGGCCGTGATTCTGCACATCAAGGGTATATATAGGCAAGAGGAAATAGCCGTTGCATCGTGTAAGAGAGGGGATTTTCTTGAGGCTGGTAGAAAGAGACGTTGTCGGTCTCTTACGAATAAGAGATAGATAATCCCAATTCGTATGGATGTTTCCCTCGCGGATTTTAGCACTAGAATCCGGTTAAGAGGTTTCTACAAGTAGGAGGAGTGCGGGAAAACAAAGGCTGCCACACATAAAAATACGAATTGGGATACACAAGAATGGAGACTTATGTGAAGGTTGCAGTCGCATGCTATGATGACCTTGAAGACGCTTGCATTGAAGACCCCTCGCATTCAGGAGAGGGATAACTCTTTTTGGCTTCCGCCAGCTTCGTCATCGCTGCACGAGGCATTTATCGTTCTGCATTTCTCAGAAAAATATGATATGTTTGACTATTCTAAGTGTCATGGATATCCAAAGGTTAATGACACTGAGCCATTGGTATTTCTACTTGGATCGTTGGCCTTTACTATAGATAATCCATCACCTCTCATCTGTAAAATACTTACATCTTTTCTTACCATGCCAATAGCTTATGAATCAAATTTATGAGCTAGCCTAAGAAAAATTTCTAGACCCGCCACTGCAAGCAAACTCATACATTGCTTAAATCTGTGAATTATTTTTCACCAAAATCTTTGTATGCATGGTTTGGTATTTTCTCTAGAAACTACAGGTTTTACCCTCCTTTGTTTCATTTGTCATGTGGGCGGCATGAACATCAGTCGTTATTACACCACGTGAGCCATTTTCCTGAAATAGGATCGACGAGGGCAGCCATGCATGACACGCACGCAGCCGTGACGAAGTACTCCTGCTGCCGGATGCAGTCGCAGTTAACCTTGCCGTTTCACGCACGTCAAAGTAAAGATAAACTTGCCGCCTCTCGGGAGAAAGTGAAAGCTTTTACTGCACGTGAGCGCCCTTGACTTGTCCAGCTTTCCTCACCGGCACGTGCCTCATGGACGAGATTTCACCGCGTCCGACGCATGGATCAAACCCTGCTGAGAGGATGAACGGGAGTGTGAGTTTGTGGTTGCTTGGAAGCATCCGATCGAGCCTGTGATGGATGCGTACGGCGATTTGTCCATGCCAGGAGCCGGAATTTCGACGTTTAATTAATTTCCTTGGAAAACACTACCATTGTATTAATGGTCTAATGGAGTACCGTGTATGAATACCGCTAGCTCTACCAAGTTTAGCCGCGACAGTGATGCATTAATTGCGGTTACCTCTCTTAATTAATGAAGTCATTCATGTATTTGCTTTCTCAGTTTTTTACCTAGCTCTTTTTTTCTTATAGTCCTTATCCCAAAAATGTTGACCGGGAAGCGGGCCGTGCGACTGGTCTCCGCGATGGGCAGGACGGGGCTCTATTCTGGGCCATTCACGTGCCGGGCTAGGCTAGTGCAAATTATCCATTTGACACTGAGGCCATAGCATAGTAAATCAAGGCATGCTAGTACTACTACTTGATTTCATTCTACGTAGTACCCGGATATTTTCTAACGAAGAAGAGGAAAAAGATTTAAGTTTTTTCCCCAACAAAGTTAACCTGCCTCTCCATTAAAAGCATAGCGGAAATATATTGTTCACTACAATAACTAGATGAATATGAGAGGAAAGAAAGCGCGAAACCGAGTTGCTGTGGCGGTAGAAAAAGCCGCTGCGAGTGATCAATCTCGAAACACCCATACGGGGAACCTGCTACCACTGGAACAACTCAATTATCGGCAGCTGCCCTCATCAATTTCCCGGTCCCTTCGACCATCTTCATCTTGTTTTAACCTGGTTGCAAATCGTGCCGAGTATGAAAGAAGTATGAAAGGAAGGAGCACAAATAAACACAACCTCAGTAGGGTCCTAAGCGCATAAAGATAAAAAATAACTTTTTTTAATGGGAGATAAAACCTCAGCCTCTGCATCAGAGTGATGCACATAACTTTTTATTGCAAAGTTTTAAGATTTTGAATAGTACGATAATCAGAGATAACTTTGTTTCGAAATATTCATATTTCCCAACTAATGACAATAATCCCACCATAGGCATCTTTTACCCAAGGTAAGAAAGCATAAAACAAAGAAACTGATTGCCAAAGAGACCTTGGACATCTGTTGATTAGTACCTAGAATATTACGCAGTATCCCAAACACCTTGAGCTACCGAACAAGTAGTGGTTCATATCAAGCTTCATGCACTAGCTAACGCAACCAAAAGTACGAACTAATGGAAATGGCTAGACCATCCACTTATACATATCAACACCCTTACGCACGTGTGACCAGGAGAAGAGAAGAGAAGGTCATCACGTGGAAAGAAAAATAGCACACGTATGAATGATCGTATACACGACGGATATAGGGGTGGGCAAAATAATGTGAATGCCAGGACTTGAAATCGAGACCCTGAGCTCTGATACCATGTGAAGCTTCATGCACTAGCCAACGCAACCAAAAATTTGAATTGATGGAAAGGGCTAGGCAACCCACATATACATATCAAGATCACAGATTCGCTCTGTTCGCAAAAGGAACATACATGATTACTAGGCCACTTACCGCGCCTCAGGTTATCCGTAGTAGGGATAGCATTCCTCAAAGTTTGCCACATGAATATCTGAATTTTCAAGGGCAACATAGCTTTCCAAACCAAGTTATTGTTGGAACCCAATAGGTTAATCCCCAAGAACTCATAGACAGATTTGGTAGAGAAAAGCTTGTTACCAGTCAAACCCCGGAAAACATTATCAGGAGAATCATCCGAATGAGCATTATCAAACTTTTTAAGGGTACTTTACCATTGTTTTTTTGAAATCTCATTTTTTTCCATTTCTTATAAACTTGTTGAAGTGTATAAATGGATTGCACTAGCACTTTCCATTAGTTTGGATTTTTCTTTATTGCGTTGGCTAGTGCATGAAGTTAGATATGGTATCAAAGCCCAGAGTTCAAGTCTTGGTTTCGCAATTTATCCTAAAATTGATGTTGCCCCCTCCGCGTTCACGAATATACCTCTTCAGCTATACCTTAATCTTACAATGTCACCTTTATTAAGATGCAACTTCTTCCCGACGAAACAAATAACCGAAGCAATAGTTTTGCTTCTAATATATCTTGCTCTCACAATTCTTTGCCAAAATTCATGTTGTGTTTCCATTAACACCACCACTTTACTAGTACTAGTATACTAATGTTCTGTCTCTGCAAATCTTTGATTAAAATGCACCCTTTCTTCTTAGACTTACACACTTTGGGCCATTTTTCCATGTACTAATTATTCTTATCCTTCATTTTTTGCCAGAAAAAATCTCTTCCTATGTGCATCGGACTTCTCAATGAATGATGTTTTGAGGAGAAACATGGACATAGGATAATACAACACCGTAGACACACATAACTTTCTTACCACCAGAAGAGACTGAATTTCCTATCCAAGCATCAAGCTTCTTAACATACTTAGCATCAACGAAATCCTAGTTAGAGGTTTTCAAAACTGCTGAAGAAATAGAAATACCTAAATATTCCATAGAAAGAGCATCCAAACATATCAGAACAGAAACCAGCAATCTCATTATCCCCTCCAACAATACAATCACTTTTCATGAAATTAATTCTTAAGTCAGACATCAGTTCAAAACAATACAAAAGCAATTTCAGGTTAATAGCTTTCTCAGGATCATGAGTAATATCATCCGCATATTGTAAAATAGCAGTGCCTTGAGGAATCAGATCAGAGACAAGCCCAACCGATATATCATTGGATTGAGCCTTCAAACCCATCTTATTAAGAGATTCAGCCAAAAGATTAAGGTTACTCTATCTAATGTTGCAACCAACGAAAGCAAAGGATCTCCTCTGAATTTGTACGATCCAAACCAGCCAGGAGGTCACCAAACATTAGCTAATGCACGCACGCAACCTTTAAAAAAATGAAATGCAGGATGTTGAGAAGTTTCAAGTGTAATTGATTTTTTTATTTACTTCAGAACTCACAGCATGCATCACACTTTATTGCCAACAAATCCAACACAAAGCCATGCGTAGTATCTGATTTCTTACAGTGTTCATCCCGTCTCATCCGACTCATTTCTTCGCCTCCGTGGTGAGCCCGAATCCGAAGGGAAAGAGCGGGTCGTAGTGCTCGTCACCGACATTCATCGGCAGTTCGTCCACCGACCTGAACCACGTCCGTGGCAGCTTCCCCGTGAACCCGTAGTCACCAAACAGTACGTCTGCAACGCCCTGTCCCTCTGAGCCGGGCAGCCACGCAGCCACAAACGCGTCAATGGCGCCGATGTATGGCTCCACCACCAGAGGCCTGCCTGAGATGAGGATCACCACGCAGTTGATGCTCTCGCACACGGTCTGGATCACTGCCAGGCCGGGTGCCGGGATCGTCAGGTTCAGGTTGTCGCCCGCTGATTCAGCATAGGGCGGCTCACCGACCACCACAATGGCGTAGTCGTAGTTGCCAGCCTCCACGGAGCTGCTATCCGGGTTCTCCGCGTAGACCACCTGGGTGCTGGGGTCGACTGTGGACTTGATCGCCGAGAGGATCGTTGTGCCTAGAATTTCATTCAATGAAAATTTGCTCTAACAATTGATGACGTTGCTGCGAGCTAGTAGTACCCGCAAAAAAGACAAAAGACAGATCATTTACCTGCAGTGTTGTTATTGCCAGATTCTCCTTGCCAAGTGATCGTCCATCCTCCACATTGGTTGCCCAAGTTGTCAGCGTGGCTTCCGGCAACTAGGATCTTATTGGCTTTCTTCGGGAGAGGCAGCAACGGAGTGTAGGAAGATTTTCCATTTTTCAGCAACACCAAGGATTTCCTGACAGCTTCCCGAGCAAGTTCTCGGTGTTCCTACCAGCAGAAGGGAATGCATCGGTGAATATACTAGAGTCTACGGCTCTACGCACGAAGTGTGACTACGAGAGAAGAATTGAGTTGTTCAGAACTGACTTGCTTGCCGAGTTCACTGGAGAGACTTGGATCGGCGAAAGGGTTCTCAAATAGACCCATAGTGAACTTGACCCGTAGAATCCTGTAGACAGCATCATCGATTCTGCTCATTGGGATAATGTTTTTCTTAACTTGGGACGTCAGTTCATCAATGAATTCTGTGTAGTTAAAAGGAACCATGACCTGCATACAGTGTGTTTCAGATTATGACCAGAAAGTGAAGGCATCATTGCATTTGCATCAGTTGTATAAAGAGATAACAATCGTCAAGGATGTATCATAACCAGTAGAAGAAGGGCCACCCTTCATCATGGTTTACGTGCTAGATACTAACTCCACAATTGTCTCTAATAGCGAAACTGAGGGGACTATGCTTTGCCGAAATTTTAACATGTAAGTTCAGAGCACATAGTTCACGGATCATACCATGTCAATACCGGCACCAATTCCAGCCTGAACTGAATAAGAATAGTTCAGGTGCGTAGGAGAAGTGAGCTGATCAATGGCTTGATAGTCTGTAATCACAAAACCCTGTTTGTTCGAAATCCAAAGCAAATAATGACATTAGAATCTCTTAATATTTCTGATGAAAGCAAATCAAGAGACCATCATCTTTCTGTGCAATGAGGAACTGACCCGAAATTTGAGTTTGTTCTTGAGAAAATCAGTGATTAGGAAATGGTTAGCGTGCATTTTCTCTCCGTTCCAACTAGAGTAGGAGACCATAATTGTGGAGACACCTCTGATGATAGAATTATAATAAGCAGGCATATGAATGCTCATTAGCCCATGGGTATCGATGATTGTATTGTTTCCATTGATTCCCATATATGTCCCACCATCACCGACATAGTGCTTTGCGCATGCAGCAACCTTCTTACTTCACGACAGGAGAGTGGCATCAAAGTTAGTTCATCTTGTAATGAAACACTACTTTCACTTTTACACATTATTAGGGTGTACAAGACACACGAAAATTCAGTTATTATAACTGTTTGATCCGGTAGGAGCATTACCTTCCACCAACATATGGTCTTCCAGTGTAACCTGACGGAGCATCGCCTTGCAATCCAGAGATAAGTGTGGTCATTGCTTGGACAACCTTTGGGTCTTCACTATAGCTTTCGTAGCAGCGTCCCCATCTTGGGTCTCTACAAACCTGAGAAATATCAAGTAAACTACATAAATGAGTTCAAAGGGATAATAAGAAGACATGTTTGCACAAAGTCCAGACTAAAGCATCCAGCAAGCAATCAGTGTTATCCATTACCGCAATACACGGAGCGAAAACGTAAGAAATTCCAGTTGCTCTAACTTCAAGAGCAGTTGCTTCTCCTATACGCTTCACCAGCATAGGATCCCTGGAAGACCACAATACGCATAAATATAGACCAACATATGCATCGCAGCATCACTGTATGCATCAAAGTTAGTGTTCTTTCCTCGGAAAAACTGACTCGATCTAATGTAATACTAGGATGAGATGACATTTGACTATCATATCACAAGTAAAAACAGTTTCTACCTGGTAGCTCCAAGCCCAATATTGTGGGGGAAGATAGTAGCTCTGTAGACATTATTGTGACCATGGACAGCATCAATACCGTAGATCATCGGAATACCTAGGCGGGTAGAAAGAGCACCCTTTTGCATTTCGGCCAGCATTGAAGCCCAAGCCTCAGCAGACGCTTGAGGAGCAGGCACGCTGCCTCCGCCACTCAGCACGCTACCTGCATCATACCAATTGGTTACACATACAAACTCTGCAACTAGCCCTTCACCATCTGCAGTTGTTGCAGCATAAGTAAAATATGAAGTACCTATGAAGTATTTGGACATAGCCTCTGTCGTGGCAACTTCCCTCTCAATTTGTGTCATCTGTCCTATCTTTTCTGCGAGAGTCATCCGACCAAGCAGATCCTTGATGCGAACAGCGAGAGATTGCTTTGGATCCTTGTACTTGAGATACTCTGCTCTCCCCAACACCAGCAAGCAGAACGTGACGAGAACATATGTGATCTTGTGCAAACTCCCCATCTTGCCAGTATTCAGTCACCACAGCCTGCTATATAGACCTAAGTGAGGGACGCCAACCATGCATGTGATGAGTAAACACTCAAGTAAGCTTATACCAACAGTGGGAAATGAACCATGTGTTAATATGCGATGATCTGGTATGAAGAAACCATTCATTAGACTAGTCAAAGATTCCTGAAGATATCATCTCATACAGAAATAATAATAAACTAGATACAAGGGTACATATTACTTAAAACCAGCTTGAGTGTTGTTCAAGAACGGGCTGGAACAACCCCTGCAAGCCGGCAGTTAAAAAAAAGCAAGGCAGACTGTGTGCACTCTGGAGACTGTTCTCTTGTGCACGATATTAGTAGCTGATTTTGCACGGTTTAAGAAAAAGACACCCCTAAAACCAGGTAGGGTTTCCCCAGTTTCAGTGTTACTGGATAGCAGCATGATTATAAGCAAAACAGCAAGCAACTTGAACCACAAATCAGGAATTGCAGAACAAATAGGTGAGAACAGAAAATGACGCATAAACAGAACACTCCACTGCATCAGCGGAAGCTTAGATAGTACTGCATATGCTGATATGCATACCTTCCCAAATACGCTCCACTGAAATGAGAGAGGGCGCAGCAGTCCGGCTGCTCGCTGGCACAAATGCGAGAAATCGGGACCTTCGCACCTTCGCGCGACAATAAAATGGTTTTATAGCCTAACAGCTCTGCAAAGAGCCAAAGAGCTTCTTCCCTTCTGAAGCTAGCCTTGCGAGAGCATTTTCCAGTGAGAGCATCTTCACCAACTCGGCCGTTTCTCATCTTCCGCCTCATTTCTTCTCTCTCCTCTCTCTCCTCCCCCATCTCTCTCTCTCTCCTCTGACACGCCCGTGACATCTTCTTCCCCATCTCTTCTAGTGGACCCATCTGTCATCCTCTTGTGCCTCATTTGCAGCTCTCCAGTAAGGTCTTGGTTTGCGCGCGCTGGTTGTTTTCTTCTGCACGAAACATCCCCGTCTACTCCACTCCCATGTGAGCTCACAGTTGATGTGGAGCATGCCAGAGCTGATGAAGAAACAGCTGGAAAAATAAATCATGTGTTTAATCGATGAACTCGGCATATATTTATCAGGTTATCGATATGTACTCTGAAGAAATTCTAAATCTACACAGAAGAGCAGTACATGTGTGCAGCCCTAGCAGTTACAGCACATGCTATGCCAACTCTTCTTCTGCCAACTGCTGAAGTAAAATTTCGTATGGGGTAGTTCAGTATTCAGAATTGGAACCTAAGTGACTGCACTTCAACATTCAGAGGTAGAGCCAACCATCACCTTAAGTATTTCTTTGTGCGTATTTTCTGAAGCCTAAACAGACTCTTGAAGTATACTTGCGGTGTTTGTATATGTGTCCATTCAGAGATAGAGAAAAGTATTTTGCACAAGTCCTTACAACTTAATGTGAACAAACGCAGTCTGCACCGCATTCACATCCAAATGAGCAATATTCAGAGAAGTAGGAAAAAACATCACATGCTTGTGGTGTCTCTCTTTACTGCTGCTTGTTGGGGATTAAACTTCAGTGCTGGCCTACCATTGTTACTGGTACCTACAAAAGCATTGCCACGTGTTGATGATTCTGCTGAACAAATAGATATAGGCTATATACAGTATTAAACAAAAGGATAAATGTAAACACATGCTGGGACAGAGAAACAACATGCACCACGAGATCGTGAAGCAAAAGTAACATATGACATTTCATCAAACACCTTTGGTGCAATCAAGGTCAGAAACATTAACCTTACAAGAGTATGCATGGACGATTGGACGGAGTAAACTTCCCAGAGCATGGCGGTTGGGAGGACATTCATCAAAACTTCTTGCACACCTCGATGACGACCTCACCGAGGGTGAAGTCGTGCGCCACCATGAAAATGCGAGGTTATCCGCTGACGGGGGGCTCCGGTGGAAGCGGGCGTAGGAGCGGAGATCGGCATCCGTGAGTAGACTAGCGCCAACGGAGGACTTGGAGGTACGCGGAGATCGTCGCTGGCGCCAAATCGTCAGGTGCAAGTGGGCGTAAGAGCGGAGATCGGCATCGGTGAGTAGACTAGCGCCCGCGGGAGGACTTGGAGGCACGCGAAGATCGACGATGGTTCTAAGCAAGGTTCGATTTGGCGCCGGCGACCTCCGATTGCCGGAGCGTGAAAAACGAGACATTACAAAGCGCGGGAATGCGAATCCGGATTCTGTTTTTGGAGATCTGCCGATCTAGATCTAGATCTAGGTAAGCTGAGAATTTCCAGTTCTTTTGGGGATACATATTACAGACATGATATTTCTAAAAATAAAAAAGTAGTACTCCCTCCGTTCATAGATATAAGGTGTATAGTTTTTGGCACGAAAATTAAGAAACATACATGAAGAAAAAAATACACAAAATTTTGACGTGATTGATCATAGACAATTGACATGATAAAATAGAGGAGTTTTCAAAAGATAAAGAAACACAAAAAAATCCTAAAAAATATCCAAAGGGGTTCTCCAGGCAATATACCTTATATTTTGGAGTCTTTTCACAAAAGCCTATACACCTTATATCTAGAAACGGAGGGAGTAGTACTCTACAAGATATCTGTCTTTGACACATAGGCACCATGCTTGCTCCAATTTCAGATTTTTGAAAATTTTAAAACCTTACCTTTCTATGTTTTTAAAAATTATGGTGTTAAATATATAGATAGATATGTATAGTATGGATGTATGCAAAAAAAGTCCAGTTAAAAAATATGTTGTATTTTGGAAAATATAAAAAAGACAAATTTGTGACAGTAAATGGTAGTACAATAGTATTAAAATAGTATATTTTTTGTCAGAAATTTATTTATTTTGTATTTCTTAAAATTTAAAGTATTTTTTACCGGGACTTTTTTTTGCGTTGACTCCTCCTGTACATATTTATCTACATATTTAACAACATAATTTTTGAAGAAATAGAAGTGTGAGGTTTTGAAAATTTTAAAATTCTGAAAGTGGAGGAAGCACTGGTGCCCATGTGCACCAAATCCCTATCCTACTCTACAACAAAACTCTCGCCTTTTGTATGATTTTGAATGTAACGGCAGTCAGTTGCGGAAATGGTCATGTAATGGAATGATCTTGTATTCTTGTTGAGCAATGCTGGGAATATCGGAAGGAGACGGACGATGGTGAATAGTGATATAAGATGGCATTGCAACTAGCATATAAGTATATTGAATGTATATCTTATTATATTATACTTACTCCGTAAATAAGTGTATATTAACACATGTCTTAGTGCATCTCCTGGCCCAACGCATTTCGAACTAAAAAGGTGACCGCATGTGATTGTTTCCGGTGGCCGCGGACGTGAAATTGGCCTTCAGCCAGGACTGTCCATTTGCGTCTGAGGGTGCCCCAGCTGCAAGACGCATTTCAATGTTTCTACTTTTTAAATTTAAATAAAATAATTTACATAGCGTTAAAAATAAAACATGGACAGCTAAAACCCTAACCCTAGCCTACTCCTCGCCGTCGTTGGGCAGTTGGTTCAGGTCGACGACATCAGGGATCACCCATTGCCAGTTCGGATGCGGCGGAGCATATGCCGGCGTGACCGGTGGTGGTAGAGCAGCCGCAGGTGCCCACGAGGGCAGAGGCGGCGACACCAAGTTGAAGGTCTCTTCCTTCGAGAGGCCTGGTAGCATGAGGCCGACGGTGTACCAGGGCATCAGTGGCAGCTGCTGCAGCATCTCCGGCATGATGATCCGAAATGTGTAGGAAACTCTTCATGCACATGTTGGATGCAATTGAGGTTCATGTATGAAACTCTTCATGCACATGTTGCATGAGGCTCATAATGATTACTTCAGACATATATAACGTAAGGTGTCCTTTGACTCATATAATCTTCTTGGAAATTTTCTAGAATTTAGATCTTGTAAAATTTTTTTCTTGGATGGTCTTTGATTCACAGGATTGTATCATGTAGGAAATATTCCCGCAAGGACACCATAGTGCATCTTCACAGGAAAACATGCATCAGGTCACCTTATGGTTTAGTCCTACAGGAACTATTCAATGTTGACGACTATCCATTACAATCAAACAACCATCCGTGAGAGTTCCTGCCCACGCACGAGAAACGCCAGGCGATCGGATCTAAGCACGGCCGCCTCCAGCTACCGCCATTTGCCTCCCTCCTTTCCTCCCTTCGCCTACCTCCTAGATCGCCTCTTGCGGGTTACTTCAGAGACCCCTTCCCCACCATAGCGAGCTGCTCCTTGATCTACTTCTCATGGCCACTGCGTTATCTTTGTAAGAGCATGTCTAACAGACCCCTTAAAACGCCCAACCCCGTAAAATAACCGCCGATATATGGGGTAGAGCTCTACCCGGCCGTCTAACAGACCCCTTAAAATGCTCAACCCCGTAATTTTTTTACAGTTTTGGCTACGGAGCGGCTCCTCGCCCATTACAAGTACAGGGTGGGAGGCTGAATACAGGGCGAACCCCTCACCTGTGGCGCGCTGAATTTTCACCAAATTGCAACTGCTTCCGCCATGGAGCCCGCCGGAGAAACGTGCGACCACCTCCGCCGCGCCGCCGAGCGTCCGTGGCTGCCGCGGCTGCGAGTGCTCGCGGGTCTTCTCACGGGCGGGGGCGGGCGGGGGCGGCCGTGGCGGGCGAGGGCGGACGTGCAGGCGAGGGCGGCCGTGGCCAAGGCAGTGGCGGGCGGAGGCGGGGGCGGCGGCCGGCCGGCCGGTGGCGGCGGGCGAGGGCCGCGGGCGAGGGCGTCGGCGGGCCGGTGGCGGCGGGCGGGGACGACCATGGTGGGCGGTGGAGACGGGGCCGTGGTGGGCGGGGCGGCTCGCCCACGGCCGGTGGCCGGCGGAGGCCGTGGTGGGCGGGGGCGACGGGGGCCGTGGCGGGCGTGCGCGCCGGCAGGCGGCGGCGGGGGCGGCGGCGGGCCGGTGGCGGCGGGCGGGGGCGGCGGCGGGGGGCAACGGCCGGCCGGGCGGGCGGGGCAGGGGCAGGGGCAGTGCGGCTGGAGGAGGAAGAAGGAGAGGAGGAAGAAGGGGAAAAAAGAAAAAAAATGATTTGGTATATTCTAGGAATATGCTCTTTTACAGTTTAGGATACGGGTTCTGCTAGCTCGTCTGAGTTTTCGGCCGGCGAAAAGTGAATACAGGGCCCTTTACTCGTGTTTTAAGGGGCGAAAATATACGGGGCCTGTTAGACATGCTCTAAGCGGTGGTGGCCACGTCCAGCCTGGCCAAAGGCCGTAATTTTTCGCCGAACACGAAGTTTGGCTGAAAAGCCTGTCTGTAGACCTTATTTAATGGTAATGATAAAAAAGTAAACTTTTTAGTCATAGAATCGTCGCAGCTATGTGAAGTTCCACGGGTTCTTCTCCATGGCTCTGGTCTTCTTGTCTTTCAGCCGATAAGTTCCTCCACAGATTACTTCTGTGACGATGAAGGGCCTGGGCAACGGGGAGTCGAACTTGCTATGCACATCTTGCTTGAGTTTAAGGACCTATGTCCCCGACACCAAAGGATTGTGGGCGTAGCCGACGGCTATGATAATTTCGCAGGTTTTGTTGATACATTATTTCTCTTGTGAGTCCTACGTTGTGAGCCTCGTCGAGTGCGTCAACGTCATCTTCAAGTTCCTTTGTGGACTCGACTTCTTCGTATTCTGCAACTCTTGGAGCCTCGTGGATTATTTCGACTGGAAGCATGACCTCATCGCCATGGACTAAAAAGAAAGGCGTCTCTTGAGTGGCGGAATTTGGTGTCGTTCGTAGACTCTAGAGGACGGAGGTTAGCTCATCTACCTAGATATCTAGGTGATACTTGAGAGTTGCCGATATACCTCGAGGGTGGTCGACAAACCTTGAGGTGTCTCTACAACCTACTTTGTGCATGGCCCTTAGTGTTGTCAAAAACTAAGATGCCAATAAAAATGCAAACACAATTGTGAAATATGTTTAAAAATACTCACGGTGGCCACAATACAACACACAAGATGGCAGCAAATTTCAAATAGCATACAAGCATAATGGCCGCAAACAGAATCAGATTTCAAATTGGATAGAGTTCTCAAACTTTCACAATTAAGACAAGGTTCAAATTTATCTTAACTCAACAACACAAGTGGGTACATAACACATACATTACAAGCTAAATTAACATAGGTCACTAAAAGGACACACCAATGTCTCCAATATTACATATGAGATCACTCATCACAAACATCTCTGACCCTCTTGAGCTTCTCCTTATTTTCATCACTGACCTTTGGCAAATCAAAGAGCATATACTCAATCTTTTTCTTTTCTTCTTTCAAAGCCTCTTTTTATGCCTTTAGAGCCTCTCCTTCTGTCATTACATCAGCTTGGATTCTCTGCACATGCTTCTGCTCAAGAACTAGCTTCTTCAACACGGACATTTCATCATCAGCTCTAGACATGATCCTCTTGTAATTATCCCGGAGCACACTTTTCTCTGTCTACTCTGTAATTTTTTTTTTTAACATCAACTAGCAAACTTCCATATTTCTTCTAAATCTTGGTCTTTTTGCAGCAATCTCCTCATCAAACTTGGCATGCTCTATTTTGTCCTCAATTCTAGATCCGAGTTGCTAGAATAATACATTTCCCATGTTGTAGTGTATCCAGCTAGTCACAATCTACCTATGAATGAAATCCATAGTTGTTGACATGTTGCAGTAAAATTAAAACATCCTTTTGGATCATGGACACCAGTGCTCTCATTGTATAAAAAATTCGGAAATTATATTTATATATTTCAAAAAATTATGTAGAAAAATTCTAAAAGTAGCCAATGATGTATTCCGCATTTCCACTAACGTATAAAATCTCAATTACATATGTTTTGTTTTCTGAGCTACACAAAAATGATAAAGTCTGATTTTTTTTGGTGATTTGAATCACTATACTCATATTTGTTATTTTTGTGCAGCCCAAAATACATATTATTTCTAGTTCAAAATTTACACGTTTGTGGGATACAATACTAACTACATCATGATTTATTTTCAGATTTTTTTGAAACTGAAAAATATGATTTTTAATTACTTCTCTAAAAAGGCATCACTGGTGCTCATGTGCACCAAATCTCTGTCCCATTTGCTCATATATTTGATAACACAATTTAACAATACCGTTAAATTAATACATGCCCAATATACTTGTTAACACGACTAATATGCTTTGATTATGACTAAACGATGCAAATACAAAAATATTTGTCTAACTCCATGCTGGTTTATGACTAAACAATGCTAATACAAATTAATATATGTCCACCAACTCCATCTTGGATTATCACTATATCGTATCAAACGATAAGGATACACTAGTTTAGCTGCTAGTCAATCATCCCAACTATAAGCATACTTGGACTATGACTAAACACTGGAAATACCAACATTCATGTGCAACACTAAACTGTGATACTACAACCAATCCAAACTAATATATGTCAAACTATCAAACTACAATTAAAAATGGTTCATTCCTACAGAAAATGGTAACTCAAATGCAGATAACAAACACTCACATTTTCCACAAAGCAAAGGTAGAATCGTCGCCACGTACGTGTTTGTGCCTTCAAAAGGCCACCCATTTGTCCGACTCAATGTTGTGGACGCGGCAATGTTCATCGGATCCCACAGCTACCCGGTGAAATGTCAGATCTTCAATGATCTCAGGAGCATAGTCGATGTCGGTAAAGTCCTAATCGGCAAAATATGATAGAAAATCTGAGTAAATCGACTAAATTGACAACAAATTCCAAATTTCCCGATCGAAAACCCTAGATTCCCTGGAGAAACTTACAGGGAGCCTCTCTTCTAGGAGCCTTCGTGCCAGCTTGGAATGGCGTTGGTCACCGGTGGGCCGGTGAACGGCAACAAATCTCCTAGCGGCGGCAATACTCCATTGTGGCGAGGACGGCGAATAGGAGCAGAGTAAAGGGGGAGTGACTTGGTCAGCAACACACAGGAGGGGCAAGTCGGTACTTACCGAAGGAACTGACCGTGGGCCCCATCACCCCGTTAATGGCCGTTGACGGTGTCTAAGCCATCCGTCTCTCATGTGCCACGTTAGCCTGATAATGGGGCCAACATGTAGTTTCTTGATTAAAACATGGCCGGACGGGAATCATTGCTACATGTTACCTCCAGTGGCGGCTTTTTAAAACCCTAACGTAAAGTGGTAGCTTTTTGAAACCCTAACCGCTAATGTGATGTTTTTTCGTCATTTTCTCTGTTTCTCAATAAGCATCTAAGAAATTGGGAACATTTTTTTTGTTAAAAAACATTGTCATTGTGATAATTCCAAATACCCCTCTAAGTTTTTTGTTGATCCATCTTAATCAGTTTTCCATCATATTCGCAACACTAGATGAAGGTGGAAGATCAAATGCTACCAATATTATGCGCCATAGTAGGTGTTCAAATGGACAGGAAAAGATCATGTACAGTACTATTTCATCTTCGTCACAAAATAACACTTTATTTCCATTCGTTAGAATCTGTCGTCCTATAGACTGTATGAAACGTGTAACTAAGTTTGTCGTCACATTTACACGTCCCGGCAGGAGGGCTTTGTGTTATTTTCTGCCCAGCTACAGAGCTACTCCAAGTCGCGCCCGTTAACTATCAAGTGATATACGCATGATGTGACGGTAGATTGACTAGAAGCACCGAGTGGTATATTTGATGAAGTCCAGGAAACTTAGTACTCGTCAGTCGTCACTGAATCATAAGTGTCCAAAGAACACTCGCAGGCTGCTCATGTGTACGCCATTTCTTAATGTTTCTATCACTAGTCAGCTGACTGGCGACAGAGATTAATACCGCCCTTAATTACTTTCTACTCTAGCCACCAACGTGGACAACTAAAACGTCAACTCTTATCCATGGCTAGGGGTGAAAAGGAACCGGATATGGATGTATAATGGTTGCACCGCATCTTTTCTAGTACACTCCCTCAAATCCATATATTAACTATCCATATTATCTGTTGCTGATTTAGTACAGCATTGTACACTCGATATGGATCGAAGGGAGCACTACTTACGGTTAATTGAATATACGCAGTCGTACCCTTTTTCCGATTTACATTTTTGCACCGTATTTAGCACTGTTACTAACCATTTTCAACCCTTCGAAACGTTTGGGAAGTTCACGTTCCTGAATGTTCTACCAGTACTTAGCTAATAGATAATCATACTCAAGATCAGCTAAATCAAGTACATATATATATTTTTTGGTTCCCTCTTCCAATGGCTTGGCACATCATCTTGTAGTGCTTCATGCTAGTGCTAGTCTTGTTTAGCAAGAATTTCCTAAATGTGGCGCACATCGTTAGTAATAGTGCTACATATGGTGCAAACTGGAAGAATTTCTAACATGTGGTTCAGAGTGTCAACATGATAAATACAGCGTCCAGACTGAAACGTGTTCCTATATATTTGACTTACTAAGTCTTCCTAATTCACCATCTTCCCACATCAAATCTATCCAACCAATGAACTTAATGAGTTGAACAAGATATTACACTAAGTACAAGTTACACTACATCTAAGACCTCATAGTGAAAGTAACATGCATTCCACTATGAGCAGCCTATACATGTCACATGCATGACTTCAGTACTCCTTAAATAGCACAAATACCCTGAGTGAGAACATCAGCAATACTTGGTCCAACTTGCAAAAAATATAAGAAGGGTTAATTATTGGTTTGCCACTACACCCCACGCAACACTCAGTTTTGCCACTAGAGCAGAATGGTGCTCAGTTTTGCCACTAGTCTGTGTGCAACGACTCGTTCCGTGAGTCTGCCGTTTCATTCAGGTTAACGTCCTTGACTCGGCTGTTTCAGGTGGGACCAGGCGGAGACGCATTTGAAAAGAGGACCGGCTGTTTCGGGTGGGACCAGGCGGAGACGCATTTGAAAAGAGGACCGTTGCTCGGCCGTTTCACGTGGGACCCACAAGGCAACCGTTGGAGCTCAACCCCATTTAAAATCCCCGATCGCGCGGCGGAGCTCGCAGCGGTGAGAAGAAATCGACGGGGTTGGAGACGGCCCCTCGCGAGAGGTGCGGCGCGGGCGGCCGAGAGGGCCTTGTTGACGGGGAGCGCCGCCGACGGCGGGAGCTGCGGAGGGCGCAGCCGTCTGCCAGAAGCACCTCACGGTTCAGATCCCGCGCCACCTCTATCCATGTCTTCTTCTAGCTCCCGTGCCACCTCTCGGTTCGAGCTTTCGGTGCGCATGGAGATGCCGATCCTCCTCTGTCCGCGGTGTCGGGCGCCCGTTGATCGGAGGATTTCGCGCACACCGAAGAACACCAATCGTCCGTTCTACGTGTGCAGCAGCGAGAAAGGGGTAAGAATAGTGGAAATTTCAGTATTTTGTGCATAGTTTGTGCTCAATGTGGTTGATCTCTTTCGTGTGCTTGCGAGATAAAATGCTTCTTCGTTTGGGTCGATGTTTTGCTCCGGACGGCGATGAATCGAGCTGCTAGATGAGCACGAAGAATGGTTGCCCATCTTGCCACGGACGACACGGGTCGCCGCGATAGCTAGTGCGAAAGAGACGCGGGCGGAGCACGCATTGACGAGAGGTAGCTTTTGAGCTAAGGTGGATGAACCAGAAGATTAGAGAGCTCGAAGATCAATCAAAAATTTGGAATTACATTTGTGCATTTGTAGGTGGTATTGTCATCGCACTAGGTTTAATGTTGACATTGTATGGAAAGGCATGAATTTGTGATGAATTTGTAAGCTTCAAATTGTATGAACTTGTAAGCTTGAATTTGCAAGCTTGAAATAAATAAATCTGATCAAAATTCGATAGTGGCAAAGATTTGGCTTTGGGCAGATGAGAAGGGTGTTTAAAAAAACGGTGAAAAATGAAATAACAAAAAAGGGTGTGGCTAGAACTCGAACCCAAGACCGCTTTGTTTGGTAGTGTGAAGGATTGCTCTGGTAACCAGTGGGGTGGATGGACAGATATTGAAAAGCAAAAGGAAGAAATCTAGCTATAGTTAGTTCTAGTTCGTGACTTGGTTTATGGTGTAAGGACGCATATGTTTGTTCTTTGTGTTTATGCACGCTGCTTAACCAAAAAAGGGTGCGTCTTTGTTATTTCAAGCATTACGTGTTTGTGGTTTAGGTTGGAAAAATAATCAAACAAAAAAAGGTGCATCTTTCTATTTTTGCGAGGGAAAAAGTGTGCATTTATCTGATTTCAAGCATTGCGTGTTTGTGATTTTTTGTTTCATACTTATATGGGTACCCTACTTATATTACATCAAAGTTCATACTTGGATCCATGTTTGTGATTTCATAATTCATACACCCTTGATATATTACATCGAAATCATAGAAAACTAAGATACATGAGATGCAAATATTGGTAGCCAGATCATCACGCAAAATAACTTAGATAAATTCGATACATAAGATGCTTAGTTCCACCATTACACGGAAATAACTTAGATAGATAGATGGGTACCCTAGATAGATAGATAGATGGGTACCCTAGATAGATAAGTTCAGTGACACACGACTTGACACGACTCGACACGGAACGACATAGAAAATGAAAACGTAAAGCTAAAAAAACATGATGAGCTTGACGAGAACACATCTTGGCCGCACCACCTACCGCAGCACCTGCGCCGCACCACCGTCTTCACCAGCGTCTTCACTTGTAGTACGGGAGGCAGTGCATAGGTTTCCCGGGAGAAAGAAGATGGCGTCGCAATCGGTGAAGACGTTGTAGGTGGTGAAGAAGATTGACTCGCAGCCGCACCGGAAGACCTCACCGAGGAGGGCGTACGCGTCAAATCGGTTGGCGAAGGTGACCGTGAGCAGCTTGAGGGCGACGCCTTCACGAGACTCATTGACGTAGTACATGACGGGCGAGCCCGGTGGGAGGTGGGAGAAGCCCTCGTCGAGGAACTCTCGAGTGAGCTCGATCTCGGTCCTCCACCTCGACTTTGCCCACACACGGAGCGTGTTGTCGACGAGGACGTCCGCCGGATAGAGTAGCTCCGTCCTGGTGCGCGGACGGCGGAAGGTCGGTCCCGTGTACTGCATCTTCGGAGAGGCAGAGAGGCTCGCTTGAGTGCGTGGTGCTTTGGAGATGGAGAGGAAGAGAGGCTCGCTCGGTTGGTGTGTGGGAGAGGAAGAGAGGCCCCTTATAAAGAGGTTGGCTCATAATTCGGGTTCCTAATGATGAATTAACGCGTGTCTAGCCGTCTTCCAAAAATAATTATTGGTTTTGACGCGATCGACGATGGGACGGCCTGAGACGATGGCAAAACTGATGCGGCTGCATCGCTGCGAGAGCTGAGACGATGGCAACGCTGAGACGCTGCGTCGATGCATTAAAAGGCGTCGGCGAGTGCATGGCGCATGCATGGCGCATGCATCGCAGGCCTAGACACGCGGGACGGCCCAACGGACCAACGGAGATTTCAGTGTTCTTATAGCCCACCACAGAAAAGAGAAAGGAACCAATCATGTTGAAGAACGAGGGTGTCCACGGATCAGCCCCGAAACGTTCTAGAAGGCTAGATCGGACGGCTGGCGTTACCGCAGTGAACAGTCCACAATGCAAAACAGAGCAACCCACGGATCGGTCTGGTTTCCTTCTAGAAGAACAGGGTTAGCTGGTCAAAGTTAGGCTTTGACTAAATTTGAAATGAGCATAGAAAATTCAAAAAAAAACAAAAAAATGGAAAACCTTCTCACATAGACTTCTTATGTCATATACTACCCATTCTAGTTGATAAACATGGTCTACATGCTGTTCAACAAAAAAACCATGTGTCTAATGTGATATCTCAAACACTGGGGTACAAGTTCGAGGGTGAAGACAAGAGGTTTAGGGTTTGGAACATGAAAAGTTTCAAAAACCTCACCAAAGCTTCATTTTGGAGTGAATAACAAGGATCCATGCTTAGTTTTACAATTTCATGTTTCAAACTTGATAAAATGATGGTCAAAGTTAGCTTTGACTAAATTTGAAATGAGCATAAAAAATTCAAAAAAAATCAAAATAAATGGAAAACCTTCTCACATAGACTTCTTATGTCATATACTACCAATTCTAGTTGATAAACATGGTCTACATGCTGTTCAACAAAAAAACCATGTGTCTAATGTGATATCTCAAACACTAGGGTACAAGTTCGAGGGTGAAGATAAGAGGTTTAGGGTTTGGAACATGAAAAGTTTCAAAAACCTCACCAAAGCTTCATTTTGGAGTGAATAACAAGGATCCATGCTTAGTTTTACAATTCCATGTTTCAAACTTGATAAAATGATGGTCAAAGTTAGGTTTGACTAAATTTGAAATGACCATAAAAAATTCAAAAAAATCAAAAAAATGGAAAAACCTTCTCACATACTCTTCTTACATGGAATAGATGTGTAGTGAACTTATTTGGCCAATTTAGACAAGATCAAAAAAACTTGCTTAGAAATGAGGCCATTTACCCTACCTTTGGAGCTCTTTTTTAGCACATTTTGACATGAGTTCCTCAAAACATGTAATCTCATCACTCCAACATCATTCAAACATAGTTCAAACATGTACTCTAATCATTCTAACAGCATTCAAACACAAATACAACATTATTCATGAACTTTAGTTGGTTCATGACAACCCCTATGGACTAATGTTTTCATTGAGTTTATATGAAGGAATATTCCATAGGTACTACTTGCTCTCCATGTGTTGGATTCAAGTATGGATGCCATGAAGATAAAGGTATATCTTGTGTATTGGCATCAAGATCATCGGTATGAAGATATATATATGTGATATGATCAATAAGAAGAAATGAAGATGGAGTTCTTATGTGGAACTCAATATTAGCCATGCTCTATCTTATGTGAGTATGTGAAGATACAAGGTTGAGTTGGGCAAGTTCAAGATGAGCGTCTCAAGTGAATCACATACTTGAAGCTTGCCGTCCATTTGATGATAATGGACTTGTGAAAATGTGCATCAATGTAGCTTTCCCATCATAGTGTATGGGGGAGCATTTGCGAGTCTTCACGAAGCAACATTGATCAAGAGAGGCATTCCGGCTTGAGTGAAGCTTGAAGAGTTATCATCAAGATCAAGCGGGATGCGCAAGGTAAAGGTATGGCCTTGCTAGGTTTTCCTTTTACCGGTCTCAAGGTGGATGTTGGGAGACCGGATTATAGGATAGATAGCCGCACTATTAAGAGGGGCTTTCGGTTGAGTAACTTGATCACATCGTCTTAGGGAGCTCAACCTCTTGCATACTTTGCATATCCTTATTGCTTCTTGGTGTTTCTCTATGTGAGGTTCTTGAGCTTGTTGCTAGCTTTACAACAAGCCCAAGTTCATCGAAAACGGAGTTCGCATGCATCTTCTATTGCGTTTTCGAGGTTGGGTGATTTTACCGGTTATTCATGATATAAGGTTCTACCCTTTTATATTCATGATAAAATCCCCTCCTACAGTTTTTTGAGTTTGGACTTTCTATTGGATGGCATTTGTTATTATCTTTCCAACGGAATTTGTTTCATGTCAATAGGAGTTCGGGAGCAATAGTTATTAAAGAAAAGATAAAAGAAGAAAAAGAAAAGGAAAAGAAAAAAAGGGGAAGGCCCCGGTTGCCGCCGGCCCGCCGGGCCGCACGCCGGCCCACCCGGTCCGCACCGGTGCCAACCGGACCGGGCGGCCACCGGCCCACGCGCCGGGCAGCCCAGCCACCCTTCCGGTCCGACCGGACTTTTAACCGGGCCGCCACCCCGTCTGGCCCACGCTCCCGTCGCGCCCCCGCGCCCGCGCTCCGCGCCGCTCGGCGCTGCTGGGCCGCCGTCGCCCACGCGGCCTGGGCCGCTCCCCCGCGCGGCCTGAGGCATTTCCGCCGCCCAGCGCGCTTCTGCCCCGCCCGGTCGGTGGGCCGGTCCGACCGGACAGGCCACCGGCCTCTCCGGCCCAGGCTCCGGTTCGACCGGCCTGCTGGCCGGCTGGGCTCTTTTTCAGCTCGTTTTTTATCCGATTTTCACCCGGTTTTCTCCCCAACGGTTATTTTTCTCCTTAGACTATAAATAGCCCTTCTTCCACCTTGGACAACAACTTCTTCCCCTTTCTCTCACCTCCATTGTTGCATTTGAAGAAGTTGCTCTCTCCCTTGATTCCTCCAACCATTCTTGCTCATATTTGAGGATTTGAGAGAGGAGATCTAGATCTACACTTCCACCAAACCATTTCTTCTCTAAGTGAGGGAACCTCTTGGGATCTAGATCTTGGAGTCTTTAGTTGACTTCCCCTTGTTCTTCCTCTCCAATCTCATCCTAGCATTCGTTGCTTTGGTGGGATTTGAGTGTGAAGGACTTGAACACCTCCGGTGTTCTTGCTTTGCATCATTGCATAGTGTTGAGCTCTCCACCACGATTTGTTCGAGTGAGAGACCGTGAGCTTGTTACTCTTGGAGGGTGACCTCCTAGTTGGCTTGGTTGGTGTCCCGGTGATCTCTTCGTGGAAGATTGTGAAGGGGCCGGGCTTCTCCTTCGTGGAGCTTGTGAAGTGGTTGTGGAGCTTGCCATCTCCGGAGCGGAGGAAAAGCTAACCATAAGGAAAGGGCCATTATCCTTCGTGGGTGTGGTTCGGAGAATAGGGTGAGCCTTCGTGGTGCGGGGAATCCTTCGTGGGACCTCCACTCCTCCAAACGTGACGTACCTTGTTGCAAAGCAAGGGAACACGGGAATACATCCTCGTCTCCGCGTGCCTCGGTTATTTCTATACCAGAGCTCTCTTTCCTTGTGATAGGCATCGTGCTTGAAGTACATATATCTTGCTATCACTTGTGCTACATATATCTTGTGCCTATCTTGCTTAGCTCTAGTTGCTATTGTTACACTTAGTTGAGCTTAGCATATTTAGGGTTTGTGCTTGTAAACTAAACGATAGTTTAATTCCGCATTCTTACAAGACAAATCCGCAAGAGTTTGTAATTGCCTATTCACCCCCCCCTCTAGGCGACATCTCGATCTTTCAATTGGTATCAAGCAAGGTCTCTCCTTGTTTTAGGCTTCACCGCCTTGAGAGTAAAGATGTCGGCTAGTATAGTGCACAATGACACAATTATCTTTGTTGGCACAAATTATCATTTGTGGCGAAATTGCTTGCTTTGCAATCTTCGGACCTTGTGTCCAAACACTGAGCAATTTCTAGATGTAGGTTTTTCTCCTCCGATGGATCCTCAAAATCTATCTTTAGAGGACGAGAAAAACTTACATCTTGAAGCTCTAGTATCTAATGAGCTTTTATTCTCCTTGAGACCCGATTTTCGTAGGTTCTTGATATATATAAAGCGAAAGTCGTCTCATGAGATGTGGATCAAGCTTAAAGAAATTTTTGGTGGATCCACTTCTCAATTGGTCGGTGGTGACTCCGAGGAGCTCTCTTCCCCTTCACATCATGAAGAGCTCCAAGTTGCTTCCACCTCCGGTCGTGATGAGTTATCATCTTCTTCCACTTCACCAACGTGTAGCAAGACACGAGGTAATGATATGGTGAGTGGTGAGGAAAATTGCAATGTTGATATTGTGCTCAATAGTGATGATTCTTCATCTCTATCCCATTGCAATGCTTCCTCTTTGGACTTAAACACATCTAGCATTGAAAATAATCTACATGCTTGTGTTGATAGTCCTTGCATATCATGTGTAAATTGCTTACATAAACCCCATAATGATATGCTTGCCTTGTCTTGCTCCCATAATCAAAATGCTTCTATTTCCTCTAGTTGTTTGTTGACTAACAATGTAGAGGAAACCGAACACTCTATGGATCAAGACATGTTTTCAAATGAGGATTCAAGAATTTCTTCATCTTCATCCTCCGGTATGCACATGTGCCTTATGGCAAATGGTTCAAAGGTATCTCCTACTTTGACTCCTAACACTTCCTCTAATGATGAGAGTGATGATGATGATAATGATGAAGAATATAATATCTTGGTGCATAATATGGCAATGGTATATGCTTCTCTTCATGATAATAAAGAAGCTCGTGCTAATCTCGAACACTCTATGGATACCTTGAGTAAATATAGGGAAACCATAGTGGAGTTGGAGTCCCATGTTGAAAATGGGGAAATGAGATTCACTCTCCTCAAGCATGAGCTAAAAGATGAGAAGCATACTAATTTTATGCTTACACAAAAATTTGAATCCTATATGCATGAAAATGAGAAAACTATTGTTGATGCTTGTGCTACTAACTCTAATTCTTGTGAAGCATCTATCTTAAAGGAGAATGTTGAGTTAAGGGCTCAACTTGAGTTGCTAACTAGCAATTAAAGGGAATTGGAAGAAAGTCATAAAAAACTCTCGGGCTCTCATGATGACCTTCTAATTTCCTATGATGGGCTAAAGTTAGCTCATGAGGCTAGCATCACTAAGGTAACATCTTGTGAGCCTCATGTGGACATTAGCACAATCTCTACTACAAATGCTATATTACCATGTGCTAGTCCTTGTAATCCATCTAGTCAAACTAGTGATACACCTTGTGTTGGATTACTTGCCTTGCCTTGTTGCTCTAACAATGAAGCTTCTACTTCCTCTAGTACTTGTATTTCTACTAACCATGTAGAGGAAATAAAAGAGCTCGAGGCCCAAGTCCTTTCTTTGAAGAAAGACTTGGAAAAGCGTCATGAAGGGAAATCCGCACTTGACAAGATGCTAAGTGTGCAACAATCCCCCAATGACAAGAGTGGACTTGGATTCAACTCCAATAACAAGAACAAGTCCAAGAGCAAGAGCAACAAGAAGAAGGGCCAAGATAAAGTCAATGATCCGGCCAAGTTGGTTTGCTTCAAGTGCAAGGTTGAAGGGCATCATGTTAGATCATGCCCATTGAAGAAGAAGAAGCACTTGAGTGAGAAACAACAAGGGAAACGGCCACAAGGTCAAGGTCAAGCTCATGCTCGACCTCAAGTTGAAGATAGGCCACTTCCCAAGAAGAATCAAGATATTGTTCCCCAAGAGAAGAAATCAATAAAGAAGAGAAAGGGGAACACTTGCTACTTATGCCGTGAGAAGGGGCACTTTGCTTCTTCTTGCTTAGGTGGTACCTTATCTAACCCTATAATTGTTGATGATGATTATTCTCTAGGGAAGGATAAGAATGGCAATGTGTTTGCCAAGTTTGTTGGAACTCAAAGTGGTTTCAAGAAAAGAACCATTTTGGTTGCCAAGCCTATTGTGACTAACCTCTTAGGACCCAACTTGGTGGGGGACCAACAAGCTCAAATTTGATTAATAGGTGTATATGGAGGTCATTGGAGATTTGACTACTTCATGAAGAATTAAGGGATCTTCATATATTATATTTTGACCAAGTCAAGTCATATGGATTATCATCTATATCTTATATCCAATGTTCCTCCTTGCGGTACTTATACTTCAACTCATCATGTTTATTGTAAGTTACTTGCCCCTTTGCATGTTTGGTTTTGTACCAAATATGTGTATGTATGTGTTGTGTCTTACTTGCTTATCTTGTGTATTCAAGTATGTTTGTTTGACTCACCATATACTCGTGTATTGTTTTGAGCCTAATGCATCTTGATGATATCTTATTTGGCTCTCTTTGAAGTGATTAATGGAACATCCCATTTTGGGGGAGTGATATGCTTTGTGCATCTCTCTTTCTTTAAAATGTGTGTACATGGGTACCACCACTTAGTATTGATATTGCAAGATTATCTAGTCACTATGTGGTGTGTCATACTCATGAGAAATTCAAATTCTAAAATATCCATTAATCATCTCTAGTTGAATTTTAGTTGCCTCTTGTTTAGAAGAAATGTTTTATCACATTATGGGGGAGTAATATGTTTTGTACATATCACAAGCCTAGAAAATGTGAACATATGAGGTTATGCCACTTAGAGTTGATGCTCTTAATTATCTTATTCCTAGGTGGCATGTTTGCTCAAACAAGCTCCATTCCTAATAAAAATCCTTTATTACTCATCTTATGGGTTCTTGTTTGAGTAAGAAATTCTTGATACGGTTTTCCTCAAATACATATCTCTATATCTTATTTGGGACACCGATTGCTTCAAGTTATTCTAATCATTGCCGTGCGTGATTGTTTGACTAGTTGAAGCTATCAAGAATCTTCATCCGTGCATAGTGCTTAATTCTATATACTTATCCTATGCCTTTTATTGTGAAGTTAATCCTTACTATCATTGTCAATTCACCACCGGAAATTATTTCCAATATACCCATTGTCTTTGACAATTGATAACCTTGTATGTGGTTGAACTCATGGATCATCTTCACCTTGGATTGCTTCTTATTTACTTATTTTATTTCCAAGAAATCTTCGTTGCTCCCATGTGTCTTCCTTGTCCCTTTGAAAAATCTTTTGATAAATTCTCTTAATTCATATCAAGTGTTTGTTTTGGAAGACAAACCTTTTCCTTACGGTACATTGTGCCATTGTGAAAAGTGTAGAGGGTTTGGTTTATTTGTTTGAACCTTGCTCTTTTGGGAGTTTTGCTATCTCATTCCTTCTTCTATGCTTTATTTGTTGAATGAGATAAATCTTTGAGCATGTTTTCTTTATTTCATCCTCTTTGCTCAATGGTTTCTTCTTAGTTCACTTGTTGAACTTTGTTGAACAAATCTTTTGTGATTTGCTTCTTAGATATAATTTGGACAACAAATTTGTTTTGTGACACCTCTATGCCTTATTTAATTCTTTTGGTGTTTTGTCCAAAGTATATCTTTCTTGGATCTTTAAAAGTTTTGGTGCATGCTTATATGTAATTTGTTTATGCTTGTAGCATGCTTGCTTTCTTTCGATCTATTATGTAGGATATACTCCATCAAATCCTAAATGGCTAAGATGTGCATGAAATTCGAATTTCATCTAAATATGCACATGTTTATATGGAGTGTGTTCTATATATTGTGGTTAGTCTAACCATGTTGGACCCAATAAGTTTGGGGACCAAGATGTACTTGAATGATGTTTTAGGTACATTGGAGATGCAATGGAGGCTTGTCTCATCTATAAGGAAGGTGTTGTCACCATATGAGGATTGGAGTCAAGCTAGGATGATCGATGAACTCTTATCCACTACATCAAGCCATTGCCATCCCGGTAACAAGTATCTTATTCATGCACTCTCATATAGCATCCAACCTCTTGTAGGTTGTATCTTGGCATGAAATTATTTATTTCGAAAATATTGCGGTTCTTGAAAAACCCCTTTTAAAGTAAAACTTCTTATTGAACATTTGAGTAATTTGAGAAGATGCATATGATAGGTTATATAGATATATCATATTTTATGATTCACCTATCACAAATATGCCCTCTAGCAATTTATTGCATATCAATTCCTCAAAGAGCTCTTGTGTACAATATTGATGAAATTGTGAAATAAATCCGTATTTGTGATACTTGTTGCCTTTCTCAAAACATTCCAACTAGCTTTACTTCCCTTATTGTTAGTTGTGATGTTTTTGAGATTTTATTTGGTTGAAGTTCATTCATATACCATAAGTGAAAAGTGGAGCCATAGGCTATATATGCTTTTAAGCAAACATCCTTTGGTAGATATCATATCTTATCTATTTTGTTAACCTCTTGTGTGTTCATATTTCTTTATGGATCATTTGCCCACTTTAGAAACTTATATACATAAGAGCGTTAATACATCACCTTGATATCTTTGTTCTTTGCCGACCATCTTTTATCCTTTGTTTCTTAGTGGTGTTGGTAAAGGAGATTTATGAGTGCTTGGTTTATTTATTTTCTTCATGCACTCATATCTCGTAATTGTTGGACTAAAGTTGTTCTTGATAAGCATACTCTCTTTATCTTAGTTGTGTTCTAAATGATATATAGGGAGTGAGGATTCCATGTTTGTGCATATTGTATTCAAATGCAAACATTATAAATTGTGCACGAACCTTGGGGAGCTTTCTTATTTTTAGAGCACTATATCTCTCTTATCATGATATCTTTGTTTGTCCAATTGGATCTTTGATTGCTTGCTTTATTTGTTGAAGCTCACCTCACCATGTTATCTTTATGCAATCTTTGATCCTCAATATAGTTTGATTTCCTTCAAGTATTCATCATTGGATATGTGCACTTGATTCCACTCAAATTATGAGAAGTGCACACTTTGGGGAGGAACTCACATTATATTGGCCTTCTAAATTTTTCACCCATTTTGACAATCGATGCCAATGGGGGAGAAGTTTAGAGGGTTTAAGGGAATGGTTTTATACTTAAGTTTGGTTTGTGCTTAGGTGTTTTGCCTCTCATGCATTCCATATTTATATGTCTTGCATGGTTGTATATATATAGTGGAAACTATCCCAAAGGTTAATCTTGACAATGTATGCAATGAATTCATGTTCATCACACGTGCATACATTGTGGGGGAGTTTTCTCTATATATATTGGTTCTACTCACATCCATTGCATTTGTTGTAGTTGTGTGAGTAGAGCCGGTTTTTGATATGGGCTAGTAGCTTTGTGTTACTTGACCATATCAAATACAACCTCTTGTATACAACTTATTCTCGGATAAGTTGCGTACTTGTCACTAATATTCATTATATAAACCCTCTTATTGTGGTTGTCATCAATTACCAAAATGGGGGAGATTGTAAGGGTACATTGCCCCTATGTGTGGTTTTGGTAATTAATGACAACCCCTATGGACTAATGTTTTCATTGAGTTTATATGAAGGAATATTCCATAGGTACTACTTGCTCTCCATGTGTTGGATTCAAGTATGGATGCCATGAAGATAAATGTATATCTTGTGTATTGGCATCAAGATCATCGGTATGAAGATATATATATGTGATATGATCAATAAGAAGAAATGAAGATGGAGTTCTTATGTGGAACTCAATATTAGCCATGCTCTATCTTATGTGAGTATGTGAAGATACAAGGTTGAGTTGGGCAAGTTCAAGATGAGCGTCTCAAGTGAATCACATACTTGAAGCTTGCCGTCCATTTGATGATAATGGACTTGTGAAAATGTGCATCAATGGAGCTTTCCCATCATAGTGTATGGGGGAGCATTTGCGAGTCTTCACGAAGCAACATTGATCAAGAGAGGCATTCAGGCTTGAGTGAAGCTTGAAGAGTTATCATCAAGATCAAGCGGGATGCGCAAGGCAAAGGTATGGCCTTGCTAGGTTTTCCTTTTACCGGTCTCAAGGTGGATGTTGGGAGACCGGATTATAGGATAGATAGCCGCACTATTAAGAGGGGCTTTCGGTTGAGTAACTTGATCACATCGTCTTAGGGAGCTCAACCTCTTGCATACTTTGCATATCCTTATTGCTTCTTGGTGTTTCTCCATGTGAGGTTCTTGAGCTTGTTGCTAGCTTTACAACAAGCCCAAGTTCATCGAAAACGGAGTTCGCATGCATCTTCTATTGCGTTTTCGAGGTTGGGTGATTTTACCGGTTATTCATGATATAAGGTTCTACCCTTTTATATTCATGATAAAATCCCCTCCTACAGTTTTTTGAGTTTGGACTTTCTATTGGATGGCATTTGTTATTATCTTTCCAACGAAATTTGTTTCATGTCAATCGGAGTTCGGGAGCAATAGTTATTAAAGAAAAGATAAAAGAAGAAAAAGAAAAGGAAAAGAAAAAAGGGGAAGGCCCCGGTTGCCGCCCGGCCTGCCGGGCCGCACGCCGGCCCACCCGGTCCGCACCAGGCGCCAACCGGACCGGGCGGCCACCGGCCCACGCGCCGGGCAGCCCAGCCACCCTTCCGGTCCGGCCAGGACATTTAACCGGGCCGCCACCCCGTCCGGCCCACGCTCCCGTCGCGCCCCCGCGCGGCCTGCGCTCCGCGCCGCTCGGCGCTGCTGGGCCGCCGTCGCCCACGCGGCCTGAGGCATTTCCGCCGCCCAGCGCGCTTCTGCCCCGCCCGGTCGGTGGGCCAATCCGACCGGACATGCCATCGGCCTCTCCGGCCCAGGCTCCGGTTCGACCGGCCGGCTGGGCTCTTTTTCAGCTCGTTTTTTATCCGATTTTCACCCGGTTTTCTCCCCAACGGTTATTTTTCACCTTAGACTATAAATAGCCCTTCTTCCACCTTGGACAACAACTTCTTCCCCTTTCTCTCACCTCCATTGTTGCATTTGAAGAAGTTGCTCTCTCCTTGATTCCTCCAACCATTCTTGCTCATATTTGAGGATTTGAGAGAGGAGATCTAGATCTACACTTCCACCAAACCATTTCTTCTCTAAGTGAGGGAATCTCTTGGGATCTAGATCTTGGAGTCTTTAGTTGACTTTCCCCCTTGTTCTTCCTCTCCAATCTCATCCTAGCATTCGTTGCTTTGGTGGGATTTGAGTGTGAAGGACTTGAACACCTCCGGTGTTCTTGCTTTGCATCATTGCATAGTGTTGAGCTCTCCACCACGATTTGTTCGAGTGAGAGACCGTGAGCTTGTTACTCTTGGAGGGTGACCTCCTAGTTGGCTTGGTTGGTGTCCCGGTGATCTCTTCGTGGAAGATTGTGAAGGGGCCCGGGCTTCTCCTTCGTGGAGCTTGTGAAGTGGTTGTGGAGCTTGCCATCTCCGGAGCGGAGGAAAAGCTAACCATAAGGAAAGGGCCATTATCCTTCGTGGGTGTGGTTCGGAGAATAGGGTGAGCCTTCGTGGCGCGGGGAATCCTTCGTGGGACCTCCACTCCTCCAAACGTGACGTACCTTGTTGCAAAGCAAGGGAACACGGGAATACATCCTCGTCTCCGCGTGCCTCGGTTATTTCTATACCCGAGCTCTCTTTCCTTGTGATAGCCATCGTGCTTGAAGTACATATATCTTGCTATCACTTGTGCTACATATATCTTGTGCCTATCTTGCTTAGCTCTAGTTGCTATTGTTACACTTAGTTGAGCTTAGCATATTTAGGGTTTGTGCTTGTAAACTAAACGATAGTTTAATTCCGCATTCTTACAAGACAAATCCGCAAGAGTTTGTAATTGCCTATTCACCCCCTCCTCTAGGCGACATCTCGATCTTTCACCACTCAATCATCTACAAAGCGTTGCGGCTTCTTCTTGGTCCTTGCGCTTCTTGCCACTACTTTGCTCCTTGTGATCTTTGTGCTCATTGATTCTTTTCTTCTCCTCTTGGTTGTCGGCACCTTAACTACCTCAGAGCTTACTTCACTGAATTGGCTTCTGGCCCATAACTTGGAGTGGTGTGTTTCCAAATATTCCTTCACTTTGTCATTTTTGTATAACTGCCTCATGTGATAGTTGTGCTTCTTCACACTGCAAGTCAAAGATGCTGGCCATAAATTGTCGGCATACACCTTTCCTTTGAATTTCTTCCCAAAATTTGCAGCAAGGTGACGCATGCATTCCCTATGCTCTACTCCAAGGAACACATTGTCCACGGCTACTTCTAAACCCTTGCAAGCATCTGTATGAATTACCAACCCATTGGGATGTGCAATAGCCCGGCGCAGATTCTGCAAAAAACCAAGTCCAGCTCTCCTCAGACTCTGCCTCTATCACGCCATAAGCAACTAGAAATACAAAATTGTGTCCATCAACTGCACAAGCTGCTACTAACTGTCCTTTAAACCTCCCTGTGAGAAAAGTAGCATCAATAGCCAAATAGGGCCTGCAGCCTTCCAAAAAACCCCGGCGACAAGCCTCAAAGCAGACAAAAACCCTTCTAAACCACTCTTTGGTCATTGTCATTCCCCTCAACGTGTACTCCACGGTGTGGTGATCAATATCTACAATACTACCTGGGCTGGTCTTCTCCACTTCACCCTTAAATGAATACAACGAGTTTAAAACTTTCCTGCCAATTACCATAAATAGAATCCATAGCATGTTGTTTTCCATTGAAAACCCTCATGTGTGGTACCTCTATCTTGAACTTTTCTTTGAGCTTCTTCTGCAACTCCTTTGTACCCACTTGATGGTCTTCTGTCACCCACCGTTTTACTTCTTCAGCCACCCATCTTGACTTGGCTCTCTTGATTGTTTCCTTCCTCGGGGTTGATTCCAGGCATGTGTGCCTAAAAGGGTTCACTTTGACTTGAACATTCGTGCTATTTCGCATTTTAGACACGTGCATCCTCCATGGACAATCTTCGATCGGACGAGTGCACTACGCAACGTACTATGTCGCTCTTGTCAACTTCAAATGTACGCTCGCCACGATGCGGTATGTCACAAGTGCATTTCTACACTCACTCATGGATGCAAAGATGGTACCTTCTTCCATCCGAGAGTTTGCGGGGTCCCATTCAATAGCTGGAAGGTCTTCGTCCTCAACCTCCTCATCATCAATCACAAAAGCCTCATTGTCACACTCATCTCGGTTTTCAGCCCGACATGGCCGTCGTAAATTCTGCACAACATCAGAATATAGCCTCTCTTCATCATCGATGTATTCAGGCTCCACTTCTCTTGGGACCCTACTGCCGGTGCCCATGTTTGACGAACCACCACGTCGCCGTGCACTAACTGAAGCTCCCCTAAGCTGAACTGATTACGGCTAGAGCTGCCATTACGACGACATGAATCTGTCCGAGAAGTTCCAAGCTGCCAGCACAACCACATCATTTTGCAGCCTCACATGAAATTGCTCTTTCTCCTTATGCTTAGCAAACATGGTAGCGAGCTCTTCATCATTACTAACTTTCACCCAATCAATTCCCCCATCGTAGTATTTGAATTCCACTTCATCATGCATACCCCAAGGATATGGGCCGCAAATTACCTCGCCAAATTGTCTAAAACTCCAATTACAATCCATTGGCAACCGATAATCAAACCCTCCTTGGAATTTCTTTTGATCCTTTGCATCCACAATGAATCGCTCCCTTCTAATGTTCACCAAGAAAGCAAACCGCAATTCCATCCAAATCAACCAAAAACAGAGAGGCAATGAGCACACCAAAAGCAAAATCAAACGCAATGAGCACTCCATGTCAAATTGACTATTGCATTACACAAGAAAGCTCAATAGGAACAAGGCTTACCCCTCGGGAACCCAGTCGTGGACGCGGCGGGTCTCCGGCCCCACGCCTGCCTCGCCAAGGTCGTCGCCGCCACTAGCCATTGCGTCGAGCGAGGTGGAGGGCGCGATGGCGGAACGAGCGACTACGTCGCAAGGGGGTGGGGGCGGAGCGAGGTGCTCCTGGAGGCGGTGGAGAAGGTGTCCACGCGGGACGGCCGCGCGGCGGCGCAGGTGGTGGCGTCGCAGGTCGTGGCGGCGCAGGTGGTGGCGTCGCAGGTCGTGGCGGCGCAGGTGGTGCCGGCAGGGGCGCGGATGGTGGTGGGTGCAGCAGATCGGTGTGTTGCTGTGTGGCGGGAGCAGGGGTAGTTCGGTCTTCACCTATTTGTCATTGCGCGGTCCTACCTGTAAGATCTGGCCCCACTTTCAGTAACGGCAAGAGACGGAAACGTTTGAAGCCTGGCCGTTTGGCCTCGACAGAGCAGCTGCGCCAGAAGTGGTGGCAAAACTGAGCACCATTCTGCTCTAGTGGCAAAACTGAGTCATGCACGGGCTGTAGTGGCAAACCAATAATTAACCCATATAAGAACCAGACCAATCTAGACTGCAACTTTTAGATGTATATTATCTGGGCTGCAAACTAAGGTCTAAATACTAGGCCTAGTGTGCAAATTAGCTACTCACAAGTTAACAACAATTTACATTATTCACCGTGGGCCAAGGCTGGAGACCGAGTTCTGGGCAAGAGGCATCAGTACATTTAAATTCCAGATTTCATATCAGGCGCACACTGCGCTCAAAGATTTCGGTCAGATCCATGGACTGGTCAGCTCTCACCTACATCACAATCCTGATCCTTCTCTTCCTGCCGATGAGTGCACCTGACGACCGGCTTGCCTCTGGCAAGCCGCTCTCCCCTGGCATGACCATCGTCTCCGATGGTGGGGCGTTCACCTTGGGCTTCTTCTCCCCGGCCAACTCCACTCCGGCCAACCTGTACCTCGGCATATGGTACAGCGCTATCCCCGAGCTCACAGTGGTGTGGGTTGCCAACCGAGAAACCCCCATCAGAAACGACACTTCATCTCAACCAACGCTATACCTTACCAATACCTCCAATCTTGTTTTAGCTGATGGTGATGGTGGGCACATCATTTGGACGACCAACTTGACCACTACCACAAGCTCTTCATCTTCCCTTCTGCCGATGGCGGTGCTTCTGAACACCGGCAGCTTCATCCTTCGGTCGCCGAATGGCACCACCTTATGGCAGAGTTTCGAGCACCCGACAGACACGTTCCTTCCTGGCATGAGGATCCGTGCCAACTACAAGACGCACGCCAGGGATATCTTGGTTTCCTGGAAGCGTCCTGGTGATCCCTCGCCGGGGAGCTTCTCCTACAGCAGCGATCCAGGCTCCCTCCTCCAGTTTTTCTTGTGGAACGGGTCGCGGCGGGTGTACCGCAGCGCCCCATGGACGGGATACCAGGTGTCAAGCCAGTACCAGGCGAACAACAGCAACCTCGTGTACCAGTCCATCATCAACAATGATGAGGAGATATACTTAACCTATAGCCTCGCGGATGGCACTGCCCAGACCAGGTATGTGCTGACCTACTCTGGCAAATTCCAACTTCAAAGTTGGAACAAGAGCTTGTCAGTGTGGGCTGTACTCGGGGAGTGGCCGAACTGGGAGTGCGACCGCTATGGCTACTGTGGACCATATGGTTACTGCGACAACTCGGAGGTTGTCCCTACTTGCAAGTGTCTCCAAGGTTTCCAGCCCACGAGCATGGGAGAGTGGAGCAGCGGCAGATTCTCTGAGGGATGCCAGCGAAAGAAGGCCTTACACTGTGGCGATGGCTTCTTGGCGTTGCCGGCCATGAAAGTGCCAGACGGGTTCGTGCATGTCCTGAACAGGAGCATATGGAGGAGTGCGCCGCGGAGTGTGCCCGCAACTGCTCCTGTGTCGCGTACGCGCAGGTCAATCTGAGCACCAGCGCCACGGGGGATTCCACCAGGTGCTTTGTGTGGGCTGGGGATCTCATTGACACTGAGAAGAAGATCGATGGCAACGCTGTTGGTAGCGAGACTTTGCATCTTCGGATTGCCGGTTTGGCTGATTCAGGTACGTAGCACCGATATTTCCCTAGTAGATGTGTGTCACCTTCCAATAATTAATCACCACAAAATTAGGTGAATGGAAATTTACTGTAAATTCCTATTTGCAGGAGAAGCAAAAAAAAATAGAGAGAACAATTACCGTATTTAGTAAAATATGGGCGAAAGAACTTAACATGCCCCAAGTCAGATCAGAATTAGAAACAGAACTTCACTACCGGCGATAATTCTCTGTATGTAGATCTAACCATCTGCACATCAGCATAACAATATAAACAGTAAATGGAGTAGTAACTGTCAGAAAAGTGAAATATTGATGGATGGTGAAAAAATAAAACCTGAAGTGCTCAGCTGATGCACAGATCCTAACACCTTCAGTATCCAAATCCAACATGGTATCAGCAAACTGGTATATGTTTTACCCAAGTCTGTTCAGCGTCCAATGTGTAGGCAATTTAAACATAGTATAATGTCAAAACCTCAAATCATACACAAAACTCAAACACAGTAGTGGCAACCAATAGATGATTACACTTATTATTTGTACTAGAAACATTGTTTGATACCTGATAAGTTGAGCTGTTTTGGTGAAGGTCGAATACAGGAGAGAAATATTTTGAAGATTGTACTATCAATTTTAGCAAGTGTTCTGGTGCTTATGTGTATCTCCCTTGTGACATGGATTCGCAGGTCAAAAGGTACATTAAACTTCGCTCAAAGTAACATGCATGTATGACGTACTAACATCCAGTTTCAACATTAACCTCATGAGACTAGAAATGTTCGCAATATTTTGGAAGCAGGGAAAAGACAGAGACGCAATAATCTCAATAGGTTAGTGCTAGGAGACTTGGACATCCACGAAGGCTTTGGAGCAGGAAGCCCCACTGAAAGTTTTGATTTTCCAATGGTAAGTTTCAAAATAATTGTTGGTGTTACGAACAACTTCCAAAAATCATACATGATTGGACAAGGTGGATTTGGCAAAGTTTATAAGGTATTTTTCATCTATCTGTAATAATCGTGTTCTTGATTGAGGCGTACATACATTGCGATCTCATTCATTTATTCACTTCAATTTTTACTTGAATTTATTTTCTACTCGATCACAAAGGCAATGCTGGATGGTCAAGAAGTTGCTATCAAAAGGCTCAGCAAGGATTCTAACCAGGGAATTGCGGAGTTCAGAAACGAAGTTGTTCTGATTGCCAAACTGCAACATCGGAATTTAGTTAGACTTCTTGGTTGCTGCTTAGAGGGAGATGAAAAGCTTCTGATTTTTGAGTACATGCCTAACAAAAGCTTGGATGCTCTACTTTTCAGTATGATCCAAAACTGCATCACAAGTTCTTTAATCAACACAACAGATATGTCACTAACCATACTAATGGTTGCCCTTTGTAGACAGTGCAAGAAAAACAATGTTAGATTGGCCAACGTGGTTTAGAATCATCAAAGGTATCGCTAAAGGGCTCCTATATCTCCATCAAGATTCAAGAATGAAGATAATTCATAGAGATCTCAAAGCAGGCAATGTTTTGTTGGATGAAGAGATGAGACCAAAGATAGCAGACTTTGGTATGGCAAGGATGTTTGGTGACAGCCAGCAGAAGGCAGATACCAAGCGAGTCGTCGGAACATAGTGAGTGGTCAATTTTATAAAATTAACATTCTAGTGAACCTAAGTCACAGGGAAAAAAATAACTTTTGCTGGAAAATATAACAGCGGCTACATGGCTCCTGAATATGCAATGAGAGGCATATTTTCTGCCAAGTCCGATGTGTATAGCTTTGGTGTGTTGACCTTGGAAGTTGTAAGTGGTGTGAAGATAAGCTCTACTGGTCACATCATGGAGTTCGAAAATCTCATTGCCTATGTGAGCATAAGCTTTTTGGAAGAGTACACAATTTAAACTTCTCAGGTTCCAGAACCTCAAATATTGATCTCATTCCTTCTTCTTTTCAGGCATGGAACCTATGGAAGGAAGGGAAGGTGGAAGATTTGGTGGACCCTGATATAGTCAAGAGCTGTATACCAGATGAAGCTTTGCTCTGCGTTCAAATAGGGCTCTTGTGTGTGCAGGACAACCCCAACGATAGGCCACTCATGTCATCTGTTGCGTTAATCTTGGAGAACGGAAGCGCGACAATTCCCATCCCAAGCGAGCCTGCATATTTTTCCCATACAAATGACCAAACAGAACTTGTGAGGGGCAGCACGGAAAACTCAAAGAACGGACTTACTCTCACAGTTCTACAGGGTCGGTAGATGGTAAGTCAATTGTTTTAACTTCTCGAGTTCCAGAAGGTCAACTGTTGATTTCGTTCCTTTTTTTTCAGGCATGGAACCTATGGAAGGAAGGGAAGGCAATGGATTTAGTGGACCCTGACATAGTGAAGAGCTGTATACCAGATGAAGCTTTGCTTTGCGTTCAGATAGGGCTCTTGTGTGTGCAGGACAACCCCAACGACAGACCACTCATGTCATCTGTTGTGTTTATCTTGGAGAACGGAAGCGCAGCAATTCCCATCCCAAGCCAACCTGCATATTTTGCCCATACACATGAGCAAACAGAACTTGTATGGGGCAGTACTGAAAACTCAAAGAACAGTCTTACTATTACAGTTCTACAGGGTCGGTAGACGGTAGGTCAACTGTTTACTTTCCAGATATGAGAACCATTCTCTAAAGGAAAAATGGGAGTAGAGATATGTAAATGGGTTGTCTATGAAGGTACACTGTGTTGCTATTGTCATTTTTCATGCTACTGCATTGTTATGTCCAATTCAAAGTACCCCTCCGTCTCATGAAACCTTTCTCTTCTTGGATTTGTCAAAATTTGGATATATCCCCACACACACACACACTATGTCTAGATACATCCAAATTTTGACAAATCTAAGACAACTTTCATGGGACGGAGGGAGTACATATAATTTTTCACGAAAACGCAAAAGCCTTGCGTTTCGATGCATTGATAGATAAAGAAGAGTTTATGTACAAGTCCGAGGACGGGAGTAACTGGCGCACACCCCGGGCTCCCGTGTCCGCCCATAGAGCCGCCTCGGCAACGATGTCGTTGAACAAGGATGTCACCGAAGGCCGTGCGTTGTCGAAGACCGCCGCGTTCCGGTGTTTCCAAATCCACCATGCCGTAAGCATGATAACCGACGAAGTGCCCTTGCGCAGTTGGCAAGGGGCGGTCCGCACCACCAGCGACCACCACTCCGCGAAGTCACCCTCAGCCGTGGGTGGGCCTGAGGTGGATCGGATCCACGACAGGACCTCAAACCAAACCGTCTGGAGAAGGAACATCCTGTGAGAAGGTGCCTCATGGTCTCGGCAGACTGGTCACATAACGGGCATCTCGGCGCGTGCGGAAGCCCCCGCCGTGCCCGTCTTTCACCCATCCAGCATCTATCGAGGCAGGCCAACCAGATGAAGAACTTCACCTGGAAGAGGGTGAGGGTGTCATAACAGGATCTGGCCATCCGTCGTCCACCACCAAACCAGCCTGTCCGGGTCCCCCGATAGTTGAGTGTCCCTGAGTCGGCCCCACAACTGGACCTACTGCCACAGTGCCAGGGCGCTTGGCGCACCTACTATGTCGGGGATTCAGGTGCGTTCAACCAACACTTCACGGACCGTGCACGCTGTAATAACCCAGAACATAGGAACAACGAAGGGTAGATTTAGAAATGGGATGTGCATTTCATCGCAAAACGGGGGAAATTTTCGCGCCTTATTGCAACTAAACCTAAGAGGGATCGAGGTTCTCTCTCATTTTGCATTTAGGGTTAGGCAATGTGAGTTAGGGAAATTTCGACATGATCTCTTTTGTATCTTGTTGATTTGGGGAATTGATTTCATTTGACAAGTACCAATACATTAAACAATAAACATTGAACAATATAAATAGAATTCATAATTCAAACAACTTATGAATTCAAACAACTTTGAATTTCAAAGTAAATCACCAATACAATGTTTATTTCAAAATATATATGTCACATAATCAAAAGCTCATAAACAAAAACCTTGGGCTTTATTGATATCAACACGTAATACAAAGTCTTTACAATATTCTTGATACAAGAATTGATAAATAATAAACGTAAAATGAAAATAAAGATTACAATTTGCTCCTATAACTAAAACCTAAACTAAATGCTTGAAGAACATATTCTGGTCATATTCAACTTCAAAACCCGCAAAACAAATCACAAACACTAGCCAGAATATAAGTGTTAGCTCAAGATTCAGTTTAGACAGTTAGCAAGTGACACAATCTTCGGCTTGGACAGAACCAAGTCACAGAGACACTTGTGCTTGTCCAAAACCGAGGACTGGCACAAGATAGGATCAGACAGCAGACCAAAACCGAGCAGCTGCAGTGGGCTCAAGTTTCAAGCATATGAGAGCACACAGCTCAAGTGTGCCGAGCAAGAACACAGCAAGGCCATGCAAAAGCATAGTCACCAAGCATGCCAGGCTTGTGTGTCAATGCGGGGAGAGAAATAGGGATCATATAAAAGGAGCACAAACCCTAGAAACCAGAATCCAGTCGACCGGATAGGATTCACCGTGTAAGGGTGAAGCAAGAACAAGCTCAGTTCATCCAGCTTCTTGAGCAAGAACAAAGCCAACACACACAACCACTCAAACCATCGAAATCATGGTGACCTAGAAGATCATCCAAGATCCGGAGGTGGAGGGCCGTGAACAAACCACAAGTCCGCATCAACACAAAATCTCATACTAGGAGCTGGAACAAGGTATACCAAGTTCCCGGAGCGCATCCAATGGATCTAATCCATAAAACATGCATGACATAGTCATGGGGTTGAGCAGATGCTCAACAGGGTGAATCATCACTTGGTTTTCACCAAGGATCACCGCTAGTCTAAAAAGCCACCAAAATAGAAACCATCCGGATACGCATCTTGTGCACAGAAGCAAGATCTGATGCACAGATAGCACCAGTAGATGTATTGCAATAAACAGCAGCTAGTTTAGACTATACAGAAAATCCTAGGCACATAACCATCAGTAAAACCCTAGATTTCATCACAGGCAAGCATATTGGCATTCATACTTACTATGATCCCCTAATATGCAAGCAAAGTTGAGTAGCCAACAAGATCCAACCACTAGGTGAGCAACCAGTCAGTAGCAAGGCTACTGAGGTCACATCACACTTAGCACCAAATAAGAGCAAGCCAAATAGACCACATCACTATCCGTAAATGGATTCGAGTTTAATTGCTTGTAAAAGAATCATGAACAAGCAAACTCATATACAAGCAAGACATTTAAATCATCACTCGCATAAGCAGCTCATCATAATTAAGTAATCTAAGCATGAATTTATCACGGATCCATGCTAAGCATGACAACAAGATACTCGTTAAGCAATACAACTTAATTCATAGCCACTAGAGCAAGTAAGCAACGAGTACGGTGATGCTTGAGCATCAAGATCACCAAATAAGTGAACCATATAACCACAGTGTTAGCCGATAAGCAATCATCGACAAACAATTGATCAAATTGATCAATCATAGCAAGCCAAGCTACACGAAAGATTTGCCAACAAGCAAGAAATGATCCAATAGATCATTGGATTGCAGAATTAGTACTCGAATCATATCACAGTGCACCTCCGGCACATACACAAGTGTCAGCGTATGCATCACAAGTGCACCTAGACAAGCAAGCATGATAGACCAGGTGAGCATAAGCAAGTCATAACCAATCATAGCATGGCATAGATAGCTTTTGAGCAAGCACAAGAGAGCATGGTAAGTGTAGATCATGCTAGGGGTAGCAACAAAGCAAGCATAGCATGAACAACGAAGCAAAGCAAAGCATGTGCCGCACTCAGGAAATGGTAATTGGGCCATGAGCTTGCAAGAAACCGAAGCTACGGTAAGATTGCGCAGCAAGAGCATAACTCTAGATGATCACAAGATCACCAGGAGAGTGACATAGCATGAGGAGGAAGAAGCACAAGTAACAAGGGGAAGCGCACGGAAGAGAAGGAGGAGGAGCATAGGACTTACCCGCGCCCGGAGGCGAAACTATGGCATGGCGAGGCAAGGCTGCCGCGCGGCCATAGCAGCCGCAAAGCCGTGGAAGTCGCCGACGTTACGCCGACGAACACCACCACGACGAAGACAAAGCATGGAGACGACGGCACGAGCGCCGCAAGCAAGCACCCGCGCCAGGTCGGTCTCGGAGGCGCACACGTCGACGACGAAGGCGAGAGCTCGTCGGAGAATCACCGGATCGCCCATGGCGATTCTCCGAGAGATCCGGACCGAGGCGATTCGCCGAGAGAGGACGAGAGGAGAGAAACGGCTCGGACAGATCGATAGATCTGCTCGAGGCGGTTCTAGATCGGTAGGTGACCACGGCGGAGGAGGCCGGTGATGGCCGGAGCGGGCGGCGGCCATGGCGGCGACGCCATCGCCTCAGGGTCGCCAGAGATTAGGGTTAGACGAGTGAGAAGAGGGCCGAGTGAGAGTGAGAGTGGTGGGCCGCTTCGGCGCCACCAAACCCAAAAGGGGGCCAGCCTATTTGGGCCGTCCCTGAGTTAGGCTATTGGGCTGGGCCCAATAGGGGTCTAGGGGTATTTTTGTCATTTTTCATTTAATAAAAGACCAAAACTTTACCAAATTTTAATAAATCATAAACAACTCTAAAAATCCAATAAAAATTGGATTTATGAATGAAAAATAAATCTTAACAAGAATAAAATATGAAATGGAATTTAAGAAACAAATTCAAAATTATGAATTTTCATAATTCAAATAATAACTTGGAATTTTAAATTATTATTTCCTTGTATTTAAAATTCAAGGAAAAATATCAAATAAGTTCAAATACTTATTTTCAAACATTTCAAAATGAAATTCTAATATTCCATGTCATATCTATTGCAAAGGGTATTTTTCCAAGAAAATACTATAATCCTTTTATTCCAAAACTATGGAGGTAACTCTATAATTTCAAATTATTTTGGAATGACTAAGGTAATTATCAAGTAAAATCATTTTACTTTGAATTGTTGTACTTTGTGTGAATTACAATGATTAATACTTTTAAATCAATTGTAAATTACCGTCAAAGACATAAATCTTAAATACAACCCTAAATTGTAATAAATGGGGTAAAGGGATTCAACATAAAATAATACATCCATGATTGCATTATTTGGATTTTTATAACATTGTCCTTACCGGACAATAATGCTTCTTACGTAACCCGAGGTCCAGGTTCCATCAACCGCATTGAACCGCACTATCTCGCAGTCCACGAGCAAGTTCACCCTTGCTCATATCAACTTGAATATTTTCTACTACTTTAATGCAAAGCTATATACTTATCATTCCCGCATTGCAAATGAAATGTTATTTTCCAACTATGAATATGACTATGTGGATGGCAATGGAACCATGGTATGTGTTGATATGGTGGAGGTTCCATTGCAATGGGTTATATCACCCTAGGATTAAATTACCAATGCCGTCCAAGTGATTCTAGCGCCGTACAAACCGCGTTGACCATGAGATCTATAATGGCTCTGGGGAAGCCGGTCGTATCTTTTCCCTTCGCACGCCAACGGATTGGTAGAGCCGGCGGGGTGTTGGAGGCACCGCCGTAGGTTGGGATAGCCTTTTAAATCCCCATCCATTAGTGATGATGGCTCTACGATCTATGAAGGATTGTCCAAAGTACACCATGAGTAAAGCCGTATTATCGGGGAAGTCTACTGGAGGTGTGCGGGTGGACAAAAGGGTGGGTTTGCAGTCGCGGAGAAGGCGGTGTGGGCTTGGATCTTTATACCTGGCCTCACACCAAAGGAAGTGTGAACGGGGGCAAGTCCATGCGGTTGGCAAAAAGGATGAGATCTCTTGTGGGAAAAGTAACGCACCTCTGCAGAGTGTATCAAATTGTGGCTGTCACTCCTTGTTCCGGGAAAGGAACTGCGAACGCGGCAGGAAAGGAACTCCACGAAGTTCTGGTCAACCTGTGAAGACTGACGGGCATAGTTTTCATAATAAAAGCAACCTTTTGAAGAAATGTTTTCAAAACATGCATTGACTCGCGATTTCCCGATCAATGGTCGTAGCTAGTGCATCAAACACCTTTTATTCTTTTAGAACTTGCCTGAGTACCTCTCGTACTCACTTTCTTTCGACACCCTTGCTAGACCGTGATCCCGAAGTGGAGGCTATCAACGATGGAGCACCGTAAGGAAGCTACGAGACTGGTCTACGAAGAACCCGATCTTACCGGCGGAGTGGAAGGCGTAGACTATGGGATAGTCTACGGACCGGATGACACGGAGGTGGAGGAGTAGTGACATACCTTAGTATCATAGAGCCGAGCAACGTAGAACTTACCTAAATAAGTTGTTGAGCTCTTTTCATCTTTAGTATAAGTTGTAATGGTACTTTAGTAGTCTCTTAGGGTGTTCTCATAGGACCTGTGAGAATACCAACTTGTAAGACAATGTTTGTAATAAAGTATGGAGTGTTATGACCTGCAATGTTTCGTTGTACCACTCGAGGGATATGGCAATTTGTGAGGAAGCCCCTTCACAAAGATCATATCAACGACTTGTATACTACAACATGCAAGTGGTATGCTTCGGGTCACCGCAGTCGGTATCGTAGCAAATGTTGCGACCTTAGGTTGGAAAAACCTAGTATAGGGAAGAAACCTGTAGGAGTCTAGTAGAAATAGTAAAGGATTCTCTAGAAATATGGTGGTTATTCACTTGAGAATAGCAAAACCATATATTTTAGTGCGATAATTCTTTATTATAGCTATTATGATGCATTATCACTACTAATATTCTGCTTTTGTATACAGCCATAATGGCGAACACTTTTCCCAAGAGGACTTTGAGGAAAGTTGAGGGTTGGCTCGGTGATTATGATGGACCAATAACAGCTCTCCTGTGTGGGATGTCGAAGGAACTTCATTGCGATCCACGGATACCGTTATCAAGTATACTTACTATGATGGGGAAATCCTAGCCAAGTGCGAGTATCGGTCCAACTACCGGAACAACTGCCGATGAGTCGTATAATGCCATACGGAGAAGCCAAAACTATCACCACAGACCTACCATATGGGCCTATTCAAGGCAATCCTTGAGATAAGGCAACACAAGTCGATAGAACTCCTATGTTCGGAGTTTTCTCATATACCTCATGCCGAGGAAGATGAGGATCCCACTCTTAATCATTTGGTGTTAGCCCACGTAAGTCCTGAAGCTGCAGGACACGGCACATGGATAGCTGTAAGTCTTTATTGACCACGATGTATCTTTTACACATGAAGATGAGAGGTGAGATTGACCACATGCTAGCTGAGTTCACGGACCCCGATAAAGTCCAAACTCGGATGCATGACTTGAGGGCACAACCACAACATACTACACCCTTCTTTAACCCAGACAGTGATGTAGATTTGAGTGACCAGTGGTTCAAAAGAAATCTACCTACAAGAGACCAACTTACACCTAACTTTGTTCCGCACTATCCACATGTGTCAGCATCATATGATACTGGATATGGGGGAGACCACTCATGGAACATAAATTGCTCGGAGTCACCAATCGAGAACTCGACGGGTTGGCGTTTCGGGGAACCTTTTGGTGATGAGGAGGAGCCAATTCCATGTGATACCGGAGATGAGAGTGAGGCGGTTAACCCAAATGTTAACCAACACTACGAGCAGGAAGAGAAAGGTACTGATTCCATTTCTTTAGATTTGGAGATGGGTATATCTAAACCATCACAGTACGAAGTAGGTGAGAGTTCTGGAACAAAGAAAAAGAAGAAGAAGAAGATGAGGGGTCAAGTGAATAGGAATCCTCCATGGATGAGTCGGAGAAGAGGCACTGTATTCCACTGGGGATATGTATGAGTCTTTATCTAGTTACTTTGGAATGACAGATCTCTGTCTCGGCACTTCGTCCGATTCAGATTACATACCTACTGGAAGGACTTTTGTTCCGGACGGTGTTCGGAAGACTAGTCGCTGTACTGGTTGGACCCCAGGGATGTACGCGGAGGCGAATGAAGACGATGAGGAGTAGAGCTCCAAGGAAGAATAAAGTAATCTAGGTGGTATTGTAATAGAACGTATTTAAATTCCCGTTGGCTTGGGCTTGGGGCCAAATAAGTGGTTTATATATACCACATGTAATATAAGTTTGTGAGTGTGTTATGTATTATACGGTGTATATACATAATAAATGTTTGTTTTGGATTTGCTTCTTGATTTCATTGTGTGACTAGTACTCGGGCAATGAGTTGAGCTCAGAAAACATTCGCATGGTGTAATTATGAGTAATCACTCTTTGTTACAGGACTAGGGGGAAATGGCGTTAGTAGAAACCGAAGAGGCTCGCAGAGAGCGGGAAGAAAGAGAAAAAGAGGAGGCAGATGCAGCCGCTAGAGCAGAAAACGCACCACCACCACCACACCCAATGTTGCACCCAGACTTCCAACGAGTATATGAGGTCAATGGAGGAAGACGAGAAGGCGTTACCAGGAAAGTCGAGCAAGAATATGCAGGATTTCTTTACCCATGTCATCAATGAGAGGGGTAATGAAGGCAAGGGAGTAACACTATCGGACTTCCAAAATGCAAGACCACTACCATTCACATCAGCTCCGGAACCAATGGACGCCGAAGATTGGCTTATGGATACCGAACGGAAATTGAAGACCGTTGGTTGCAACGATGAGGAGAAGATCGGATATACCACTTATCCGTTGTCGGGACCGAGCAGCATCATGGTGGGAGAACCTTGTAGCAGTACACCCTCCGGATAAGGTATTTACCCGGGAGGAGTTCAAGAAGAAGTTTCGGGATGCTCATGTTCCGGACAGCGTGGTGGAGCCGAAGAAGAGGGAGTTTGAAGAATCGAGACAGAATACCGCACCAATCATGCGAGTATGTTCGGGATTTCAATAGGTTATCCGGATATGCACCCGAAGATGTAGATACGGAGGAGAAGCGGAAGAAGCGGTTCATGAAAGGCATGAATCCATACATGAAGATGCAACTGAGGTTGGCACGGACTGCCGAATTCCAGGAACTGATTGACTCGGCAATCACTTTCGAGGATGATTACAGGCAAGTCCAGGAGGACAGGAGGAAGAGGGCTCGTATAGAACCAAGAAAGTACCCAATCAGTAAACCAACACCTGATCGAAGTTTCAAACCCCGATACAGACCTACTACTGGTAATCAATACAACCGAGGAGGTCAGAGTCAGAATCCAATCAGCCAAATCATCTGCAACAATTGTGGCCTAAAGGGTCATTTGCGAAGGATTGTCGAAAACCCGAATCATTTGCTATGGTTGTGGGAAGGAAGGACACATCAAGCCGGAGTGTCCAAACAAGTCGTCTTGGAGTGGACGAGCTGCGGAGGACGAGGTGGCAACAACAACAACAACAACAATAACAACAACCGCAACTACAACAACAACAACAATAAGAGGGGAAAGCCTTATGGAAAGCTGAATTGCACATCTTTGGAACAAGCGGAAGAATCGGATCAAACAGTCTTAGGTACGCTAAGCATTCTTACTCATCCTGGCAAAGTATTATTTGATACCGGAGCAACCACATCATTTCTTGCATTGGAATTTGTGGAAAAATTCGGGCTTAGATGTTCTAAGTTAGAAACCCCTATAACTGTCCTATCCGCGGGGGGAACGATCTTAGTAACCCACGTGAAAGAAGCACAAGTCCTAACCATATGTGACTGTGTGTATTTCGCGGACCTACTCATCATCCCCATGAAAGACATATCAGTCATCCTAGGGATGGATTGGTTGACGTGAAAATGGAGCGGTGATTAACTGTGGAGACAAAACGAGTATCACTTCGCAACTCCATCGGAGGTCGAATAGTGTTCCAAGGAGATAAGTACGAGTGAGTTGGAGATCGGATTGGAACTAAATAGTCTAAAGGAGGTGAGAATTGAAGATATTCCCGTAGTGAATGAGTTTAAGGATGTATTTCCTAAGGAACTACGGGAATGCCACCCGATAGAGAGATCGAATTCACAATCGACCCGATTCCGGGCACATCACCAATAGCACAACCACCATATAAGATGGGGCCAAAGGAGTTAGTGGAACCGAAAGCTCGGATAGATGAACTGGAACGAAGGGATTTATTCAAGAAAGTGTGTCACCATGGGGTACACCAGTTATTTTTGTGGATAAAAGAGATGGAGGAAAGAGAATGTGTGGAGATTATAGAAATTTGAACAATGTAACTATCAAGAACAAGTATCCTTTACCTAGAATTCAAGACCTTTTTGATCAAGTTCAAGGAGCAGGAGTCTTCTCGAAGATAGATTTAAGGTCAGGATATCATCAAATCAAGATCAAGAAGGAAGATGTACCAAAAACAGCATTCGTATCAAGGTATGGACACCATGAATACTTGGTTGTACCATTTGGACTAACTAATGCACCAGCAATTTTCATGAATTTGATGAACAAGATATTCATGAAGTACTTGGACAAGTTTGTGATAGTGTTCATAGATGATATTTTAATCTATTCCAAAGATAAAGAAGAACATGCCAAACATTTGAAGATAGTTCTCGCAAACTTTGAGAGAACATCAGCTATATGCGAAGTTCAGCAAGTGCAAATTTTGGTTAGATAGTGTTGAATTTCTTGGACATGTCATAACCAAAGAAGGCATAGCGGTGAATCCAAGCAAGGTTCGGTCCGTATTGGAATGGAAATCACCTAAAAATGCTAAGGAGATACGAGGATTTCTTGGTATGGCGAGGCTATTATCGGAGATTCATAGAGGGATTTTCGAAGATTGCGGGACCTATGACCAAGTTACTCAAGAAAAATACTCCATTTGTGTGGACCGATGAGTGTGAAGCCAGCTTCCAAACACTCAAGGATAAGTTAACCACGAGCACCGGTGTTAGCAGTTCTCGAACCCGGAAAGGATTACACGGTGTATTGTGATGCTTCCAAGAATGGACTTGGATGTGTTCTTATGCAAGATCGGAAGGTAATAGCTTATGGATCAAGACAGTTGAAACCACATGAACACAACTACCCAAGTACATGATCTCGAGTTAGCAGCGAGCTTGTGTATGCTTTGAAGAGTTGGAGACAATTTCTATATGGATCCAAGTGTGAGTTATACACCGATCACAAAAGTTTGAAGTATTTCTTCACCCAGAAAGAATTGAACATGAGACAGAAGAGATGGTTGGAGTTGATTAAGGATTACGACCTTAAGATCAACTATACACCAGGCAAAGCTAATGTAGTAGCAGATGCCCTAAGTAGGAAAAGTACGGAGAATCAACCTACGGAATGGGAGATTCCAAAAGAACTTCGGAAAGAGTTAGAGGATGCTCAGATTCTGTTTATTCAAGGTGATGCCAAAGGAAGTATAGCAACCATGAGGATTATGGATGAGATGTACTCGGATTTGAAATATGATATTATCCGGAAGCAAGCGGATGATTTGTTCATCCAAGAGGAAATCAAGAGGATTGGAGAAGGAAAACCATCGGAATTCCATCTAGGGGATTTTGATTCATTATATTTCCAGAAAAGGATCTGTGTACCAGATGATCCAGAAGTGAAGTCAATCATATTAAAAGAAGCACATGAAACCCCTTATTCCATACATCCAGGAAGTACCAAGATGTATATGGATTTGAAAGAGATGTTCTGGTGGAACAACATGAAAAGAGAAATAGCACAATATGTCTCAGAATGTCATACATGTCAACGAGTGAAGGCAGAGCATCAGAGTCCTGCGGGATTACTCAAACCATTAGAGATACCGGAATGGAAATGGGATGAAATCGGAATGGATTTTGTTACTGGTTTACCAATGACCAGTAAGAGGAAGGATATGATATGGGTAATAGTGGATAGACTTACCAAGAGTGCTCATTTCATAGCCGTAAACACAAAAGATACTGCAGAAAAGCTTGTGGATATTTATGTGAAGGAAATTGTGAGTAAACATGGAGTACCAAAGAAGATAGTCTCAGATAGAGGTTCGATTTTCACATCAGCATTCTGGAAACAACTACAAGAATCTTTGGGATCCAAGTTGGATTTCGGTACGAGCATATCATCCACAAACCGGAGGACAAACCGAAAGAACCAATCGGATACTTGAGGACATGCTTAGAGCTTGTGCTCTGAACTTTGGAGGCTCATGGGAGGATCATTTACCTTTAGCGGAGTTCTCATATAACAATAGTTATCAGAGTAGCATTCAGATGGCACCGTACGAAGCATTGTACGGAAGAAAGTGTCGATCACCAATTTGTTGGTTTGAAACCGGAGAAAACAAGGAGTTTACACCGGACTACATCAAAGAGAGACAAGACATCATCGAGGTGATCCGGGATAGACTCAAGATAGCTCAGAGTCGTCAGAAGAGTTACGCCGACTTAAAGAGAAGAGATTGGGAACCGAAAGTGGGAGACATGGTCTATCTGAAGGTTAGCCCAATGAAAGGACTTAAAAGATTCGGAGTAAAAGGAAAGTTAAGTCCTCGATATATAGGACCATTTAAGATACTCAGTCAGAATCGAGGAACAACATTTGAGTTGGAGTTACCGGCACAACTAAGTCAAGTTCATAATGTATTTCATGTATCACAACTTAGAAAATGTTTGAAGGCACCGGATGATCCTATCACATATGAAGAAATAGAATTGCAATCTGACCTAACTTATGTGGAAAGGCCTGAAAGAATCTTAGAAGTTCAATGGAAGAAGTTAAGAAACAGGGCAATCAAATACTGTAAAGTGCAATGGCAACATCATCCTGAGCGAGAAGCTACTTGGGAGACAGAAGAAGAACTCAGGAAGTCTTACCCCGAGATGTTCAAGTACCAATCTTAACTTCGGGACGAAGTTTCTATTAAGGGGGAGAGGCTGTATTAACCCAGAACATAGGAACAACGAAGGGTAGATTTAGAAATGGGATGTGCATTTCATCGCAAAACGGGGGAAATTTTCGCGCCTTATTGCAACTAAACCTAAGAGGGATCGAGGTTCTCTCTCATTTTGCATTTAGGGTTAGGCAATGTGAGTTAGGGAAATTTCGACATGATCTCTTTTGTATCTTGTTGATTTGGGGAATTGATTTCATTTGACAAGTACCAATACATTAAACAATAAACATTGAACAATATAAATGGAATTCATAATTCAAACAACTTATGAATTCAAACAACTTTGAATTTCAAAGTAAATCACCAATACAATGTTTATTTCAAAATATATATGTCACATAATCAAAAGCTCATAAACAAAAACCTTGGGCTTTATTGATATCAACACAGAATACAAAGTCTTTACAATATTCTTGATACAAGAATTGATAAATAATAAACAGAAATGAAAATAAAGATTACAATTTGCTCCTATAACTAAAACCTAAACTAAATGCTTGAAGAACATATTCTGGTCATATTCAACTTCAAAACCTGCAAAACAAATCACAAACACTAGCCATAATATAAGTGTTAGCTCAAGATTCAGTTTAGACGAGTTAGCAAGTGACACAATCTTCGGCTTGGACAGAACCAAGTCACAAGCACACTTGTGCTTGTCCAAAACCAGGGACATCACAAGATAGGATCAGCGAGCAGACCAAAACCGAGCAGATGCAGGGGGCTCAAGTTTCGAAGCATATGAGAGCACACAGCTCAAGTGTGTCTGAGCAGCAACAACGAAGGCCATGCAAAAGCATAGTCACCAAGCATGCCAGGCTTGTGTGTCAATGCGAGGGAGAGAAATAGGGATCATATAAAAGGAGCACAAACCCTAGAAACCGAGAACCGATCGACCGGATAGGATTCACCGGGTAAGGGTGAAGCAAGAACAAGCTCGAGTTCATCCAGTTCTTGAGCAAGAACAAAGCCAACACACACAACCACTCAAACCATCGAAATCATGGTGACCTAGAAGATCATCCAAGATCCGGAGGTGGAGGGCTGTGAACAAACCACAAGTCCGCATCAACACAAAATCTCATACTAGGAGTCGGAACAAGGTATACCAAGTTCCTCGGAGCTGCATCCAATGGATCTAATCCATAAAACATGCATGACATAGTCATGGGGTTGAGCAGATGCTCAACAGGGTGAATCATCACTTGGTTTTCACCAAGGATCACCGCTAGTCTAAAAAGCCACCAAAATAGAAACCATCCGGATACGGATCTTGTGCACGAAGCAAGATCCGATGCACGAATAGCACCGAGTAGATGTATTGCAATAAACGAGCAGCTAGTTTAGACTATACAGAAAATCCTAGGCACATAACCATCAGTAAAACCCTAGATTTCATCACAGGCAAGCATATTGGCATTCATACTTACTATGATCCCCTAATATGCAAGCAAAGTTGAGTAGCCAACAAGATCCAACCACTAGGTGAGCAACCGATCGATAGCAAGGCTACCGAGGTCACATCACACTTAGCACCAAATAAGAGCAAGCCAAATAGACCACATCACTATCCAGAAATGGATTCAGAGTTTAATTGCTTGTAAAAGAATCATGAACAGACAAACTCATATACAAGCAAGACATTTAAATCATCACTGCATAAGCAGTTCATCATAATTAAGTAATCTAAGCATGAATTTATCACAGATCCATGCTAAGCATGACAACAGCATACTGTTAAGCAATACAACTTAATTCATAGCCACTAGAGCAAATAAGCAACAGTACAGTGATGCTTGAGCATCAGCATCACCAAATAAGTGAACCATATAACCACAGTGTTAGCCGATAAGCAATCACTGACAAACAATTGATCAAATTGATCAATCATAGCAAGCCAAGCTACACAGAAAGATTTGCCAACAAGCAAGAAATGATCCAATAGATCATTGGATTGCAGAATTAGTACTGAATCATATCACAGGCACCTCTGGCACATACACAAGTGTCACAGATGCATCACAAGTGCACCTAGACAAGCAAGCATGATAGACCAGTGAGCATAAGCAAGTCATAACCAATCATAGCATGGCATAGATAGCTTTTGAGCAAGCACAGTAGAGCATGGTAAGTGTAGATCATGCTAGGGGTAGCAACAAAGCAAGCATAGCATGAACGAGCAAGCAAAGCGACATGTGCCGGTACCGAGAAATGGTAATTGGGCCATGAGCTTGCGATGAAACCGAAGCACGATAAGATTGCGCAGCCGTAGCATAACTCTAGATGATCACAAGATCACCAGAGAGTGACATAGCATGAGGAGGAAGAAGCACAGTAACAAGGGGAAGCGCACAGAAGAGAAGGAGGAGGAGCATAGGACTTACCCGCGCCTGGAGGCAGAAACTATGGCATGGCGAGGCAGTGCCCGCGCGGCCATAGCAGCTGCAAAGCCAGGGAAGTCGCCGGCGTTACGCCGACGAACACCACCACAGCAGCACGGCATGGAGACGACGGCACAGGCGCGCGCAAGCGACACCGCGCCAGGTCGGTCTCGGAGGCGCACACGTCGACGACGAAGGCGAGAGCTCGTCGGAGAATCACCGGATCGCCCATGGCGATTCTCCGAGGAGATCCGGACCGAGGCGATTCGCCGGGAGAGGACGAGAGGAGAGAAACGGCTCGGACAGATCGATAGATCTCGCTCGAGGCGGTTCTAGATCGGTAGGTGACCACGGCGGAGGAGGCCGGTGATGGCCGGAGCAGGGCGGCGGCCATGGCGGCGACGCCATCGCCTCGTGGTCGCCGGAGATTAGGGTTAGACGAGTGAGAAGAGGGCCGAGTGAGAGTGAGAGTGGTGGGCCGCTTCGGCGCCACCAAACCCAAAAGGGGGCCAGCCTATTTGGGCCGTCCCTGAGTTAGGCTATTGGGCTGGGCCCAATAGGGGTCTAGGGGGTATTTTTGTCATTTTTCATTTAATAAAAGACCAAAACTTTACCAAATTTTAATAAATCATAAACAACTCTAAAAATCCAATAAAAATTGGATTTATGAATGAAAAATAAATCTTAACAAGAATAAAATATGAAATGGAATTTAAGAAACAAATTCAAAATTATGAATTTTCGAATTCAAATAATAACTTGGAATTTTAAATTATTATTTCCTTGTATTTAAAATTCAAGGAAAAATATCAAATAAGTTCAAATACTTATTTTCAAACATTTCAAAATGAAATTCTAATATTCCATGTCATATCTATTGCAAAGGGTATTTTTCCAAGAAAATACTATAATCCTTTTTATTCCAAAACTATGGAGGTAACTCTATAATTTCAAATTATTTTGGAATGACTAAGGTAATTATCAAGTAAAATCATTTTACTTTGAATTGTTGTACTTTGTGTGAATTACAATGATTAATACTTTTAAATCAATTGTAAATTACCGTCAAAGACATAAATCTTAAATACAACCCTAAATTGTAATAAATGGGGTAAAGGGATTCAACATAAAATAATACATCCATGATTGCATTATTTGGATTTTTATAACATTGTCCTTACCGGACAATAATGCTTCTTACAGAACCCGAGGTCCAGGTTCCATCAACTGCATTGAACTGCACTATCTCGCAGTCCACAGGCAAGTTCACCCTTGCTCATATCAACTTGAATATTTTCTACTACTTTAATGCAAAGCTATATACTTATCATTCCTGCATTGCAAATGAAATGTTATTTTCCAACTATGAATATGACTATGTGGATGGCAATGGAACCATGGTATGTGTTGATATGGTGGAGGTTCCATTTCAATGGGTTATATCACCCTAGGATTAAATTACCAATGCCGTCCAGTGATTCTAGCGCCGTACAAACCGCGTTGACCATGAGATCTATAATGGCTCTGGGAAGCCGGTCGTATCTTTTCCCTTCGCACGCCAACGGATTGGTAGAGCCGGCGGGGTGTTGGAGGCAACTCGCCGTAGGTTGGGATAGCCTTTTAAATCCCCATCCATTAGTGATGATGGCTCTACAATCTATGAAGGATTGTCCAAAGTACACCATGAGTAAAGCCGTATTATCGGGGAAGTCTACTGGAGGTGTGCGGGTGGACAAAAGGGTGGGTTTGCAGTCGCGGAGAAGGCGGTGTGGGCTTGGATCTTTATACCTGGCCTCACACCAAAGGAAGTGTGAACGGGGGCAAGTCCCTGCGGATGGCAAAAAGGATGAGATCTCTTGTGGGAAAAGTAACGCACCTCTGCAGAGTGTATCAAATTGTGGCTGTCACTCCTTGTTCCGGGAAGGGAACTGCGAACGCGGCGAGGAAAGGAACTCCACGAAGTTCCGGTCAACTCGTGAAGACCGACGGGCATAGTTTTCATAATAAAAGCAACCTTTTGAAGAAATGTTTTCAAAACATGCATTGACCTGCGATTTCTCGATCAATGGTCGTAGCTAGTGCATCAAACACCTTTTATTCTTTTAGAACTTGCTCGAGTACCTCTGTACTCACTTTCTTTCGACACCCTTGCTAGGCTGTGATCCCGAAGTGGAGGCTATCAACGATGGAGCACCGAAGGAAGCTACGAGTCTGGTCTACGAAGAACCCGATCTTACCGGCGGAGTGGAAGGCGTAGACTATGGGATAGTCTACGGACCGGATGACACGGAGGTGGAGGAGTAGTGACATACCTTAGTATCATAGAGCCGAGCAACGTAGAACTTACCTAAATAAGTTGTTGAGCTCTTTTCATCTTTAGTATAAGTTGTAATGGTACTTTAGTAGTCTCTTAGGGTGTTCTCATAGGACTCGTGAGAATACCAACTTGTAAGACAATGTTTGTAATAAAGTATGGAGTGTTATGACCTGCAATGTTTCTGTTGTACCACTCTGAGGGATATGGCAATTTGTGAGGAAGCCCCTTCACAAAGATCATATCAACGACTTGTATACTACAACATGCAGTGGTATGCTGGGTCACCGCACACGCCTTTCGCCGGCGCTTTGGCACCAAAGCGTACACCTCCGGCGCCATCTCCTTGATGGACTTGCCGTCCAACCATCTGTCCTCCCAGAAGAGGGCGGATTCCCCGTTGCCGACTACCATGGAGGTAGAGGCCGCAAAGACATCCAGCTCCGTCTTCGAGAAATGCATGTCTAGCCCGCACCATGGTCGCTGGGGGTCAGTGCGCATCCTCCAGATCCATCTCACCCTGCTGATGGCCGTGCGTGCGAGATCTGGGATTCCCAGGCCCCCTAGCCGCAACGGCCTACACACCCGCGCCCAGTTGACGTGGCAATGTCCGCCATTGGCGTCAGCCCTACCAGCCCATAGGAATCCTCGCAAGATTTTGTTGACCTGCTTTAGTGCTTTCTTGTCAAGACTCAGCACAATCAGCTGGTGTAACGGGGTAGCTGCGAGAATTGAGCGGATTAGCGCCAAGCGTCCTGCACGAGGCATCATCGATGCCCTCCAGGTAGGTAGCTTGTCAGCTAGACGGTCTATCAGGGGCTAGAATGCTGCAGCCGTCGGCTTCCTGATAGACAGCGGGATGCCGAGGTATCTCACCGGAAACGGCGCTAGCTGGCACTCCATGAGTTCAGCAGCGCCCGCGGCCTTAGCCTCCGAACAAGCGATTGGGGAAACCGAGCATTTGGCGAAGTTGGTGCGCAGCCCTGATGCATGTCCAAAGAGCTCCAGGATACCGCGTACAGTGCGCAGTTCCGTCTCATCTGCGTGGCAGAAGATCACCACATCATCCGCGTAGAGCGACACCGACGCCGCTAAGTCCCGCCGCGCTAAGCGTCGCAGATTCCCAAGCTCGATCGCCTTAGCCAACAACCTGTTGAGCGTGTTCATCATCAGAACAAACAACGATGGTGACAGGGTTTCCCTGTCTCAGGCCCCTCCGATGCCAAATCGGGGGGCCTGACTCGCCATTGAGCATCACACTGGTACTCGCAGTGGATAGGAGGATGGGACACCAGTTCACGGAACCTTGGCCCAAACCCTAACTTGCGGAGGGTTTCCATAAGGAAACCCCAAGATATGGAGTCGAAGGCACGAGCAATGTCCAACTTGAGCATCACTCGCGGCTCCTTCTCCCGGTGTAGGAATCTAGCTGTCTGCTGGACCAACATGAAGTTGTCGTGGATACAACGCTTGCGAATGAACGCGCATTGGTTGCGCTCCACCAGCGACTCCATCCTAGGGGCTAGACGAGTAGCCAGCGGCTTCGCAACCAGCTTGGCAAAGATATGGATCAAGCTGATTGGCTGGTAGTCGCCGAGCGCAGCCGCATCCGGGCGCTTAGGCAGTAGGGTCAGCAAAGCCTGGTTAAGACCTTGGAATCCGCGCCCGCACAACGTGAACAGCTTGTCAAAGACTACCATGAAGTCACCTTTAACCACTCCCCAACACTTCTGAAGGAATTCAGCCGTGAACCCGTCGGGTCCAGGCGCCTTGCCCACCGGCAGTTGCCGAATCACCTCCCAGATCTCGTCCTCCGTGAACACTGTCTCCAGCTCTGAGAGGTCCTCAGAGTGAGTGTTCAGGAAGTCCAAGTCCAGCGAATGCTGTATATCCACTGACGTGCCGAGCAGGCCCTCAAAGTGTGTGAAAGCAGCTTCATCCATGGCCGCCTGGTCAGAAATGACCGCTCCTCCCACCTGCAGGCTGTCGATCACGTTCTTCTGGCAACGGTAAGCCGCGTGTTGATGGAAGAAGGCCGTGTTGGCGCCCCCCTCCTTCAGCCACGCGATCTTGGCCCGCTGCCTTGCCATAGTGCGCTCAAGCGAGGCCAGGCCCAGGTAAGCGTGTTTGAGGTGCGCCCTGAATTGGCGTTCGTCCGGCGATAGTTATCTAGACTCCATGGCCACATCCAGCCTAAGCACCATGATACGTCTCCGACGTATCGATAATTTCTTATGTTCCATGCCACATTATTGATGATATCTACACGTTTTATACACATTATATGTCATATTTATGCATTTTCCGGCACTAACCTATTAACGAGATGCCGAAGAGCCGATTCTTGTTTTCTGCTGTTTTTGGTTTCAGAAATCCTACAAAGGAAATATTCTCGGAATTGGACGAAATCAACGCCCAGGGTCCTATTTTTGCACGAAGCTTCCAGAAGACCGAGGGGGAAAGGAAGTGGGGCCACGAGGCGCCGACACCACAGGACGGCGCGGCCTGGCCCTTGGCCTCGCGGCCCTGGTGTGTGGGGCCCTCGTGTGGCCCCCCGCGTTGCCCTTCCGCCTACTTAAAGCCTTCGTCGCGAAACCCCCGATGCCGAGAGCCACGATACGGAAAACCTTCCGGAGACGCCGCCGCCGCCAATCTCATCTCGGGGGATTCGGGAGATCGCCTCCGGCACCCTGCCGGAGAGGGGAATCATCTCCCGGAGGACTCTTCACCGCCATGGTCGCCTCCGGAGTGATGAGTGAGTAGTTCACCCCTGGACTATGGGTCCATAGCAGTAGCTAGATGGTCGTCTTCTCCTTATGTGCTTCATTGTCGGATCTTGTGAGCTGCCTAACATGATCAAGATCATCTATCTGTAATTCTATATGTTGTGTTTGTCGGGATCCGATTGATAGAGAATACTATGTTATGTTGATTATCAATCTATTACCTATGTGTTGTTTATGATCTTGCAAGCTCTCCGTTATTAGTAGAGGCTCTGGCCAAGTTTTTACTCTTAACTCCAAGAGGGAGTATTTATGCTCGATAGTGGGTTCATGCCTCCATTAAATCTGGGACAGTGACAGAAAGTTCTAAGGTTGTGGATGTGCTGTTGCCACTAGGGATAAAACATTGATGCTATGTCCGAGGATATAGTTATTGATTACATTACGCACCATACTTAATGCAATTGTCTGTTGTTTGCAACTTAATATCGGAAGGGGTTCGGATGATAATCCGAAGGTGGACTTTTTAGGCATAGATGCATGCTCGGATAGCGGTCTATGTACTTTGTCGTAATGCCCAATTAAATCTCACAATACTCATCATATCATGTATGTGCATTGTCATGCTCTCTCTATTTGTCAATTGCCCGATCGTAATTTGTTCACCCAACATGCTATTTATCTTATGGGAGAGACACCTCTAGTGAACTGTGGACCCCGGTCCATTCTTTTACATCGAATACAATCTACTGCAATACTTGTTCTACTGTCTTCTGCAAACAATCATCATCCACACTATACATCTAATCCTTTGTTACAGCAAGCCGGTGAGATTGACAACCTCGCTGTTTCGTTGGGGCAAAGTACTTTGGTTGTGTTGTGCAGGTTCCACGTTGGCGCCGGAATCCCTGGTGTTGCGCCGCACTACATCGCGCCGCCATCAACCTTCAACGTGCTTCTTGGCTCCTCCTGGTTCGATAAACCTTGGTTTCTTTCTGAGGGAAAACTTGCCGCTGTGCGCATCACACCTTCCTCTTGGGGTTCCCAACGGATGCGTGATGTACGCGTATCAACCATATTTTCTGGCGCCGTTGCCGGGGAGATCAAGACACGCTGCAAGGGGAGTCTCCACAATCCAATCTCTTTACTTTGTTTTTGTCTTGCTTTACTTTATTTACTTATTTGTTTGCTGCATTATATCAAAACACAAAAAAAATTAGTTGCTAGCTTTACTTTATTTACTGTCTTGCACTCTATATCAAAAACACAAAAAAAAATTAGTTACTTGCATTTATTTTATCTAGTTTGCTTTATTTACTACTGCTAAAATGAGTAATCCTGAAGTTGAAGTTCGTTCGTTTAAACAACAAGGTGGAGAAAGTTTTAAAGATGCTTGGTATAGAATTAGTGATGCTCATCATATGTGCACTAAGAAACACTCCACTATTATCCTACTTAGGAACTTTTATGTTGGTATATCTAGTTGTAATAGGTATGTTCTTGATACTCTTTCGGGGGGTAATTTCCTAGGTACACCTGCTTTAGAAGCTAGTTGCATCATTGAGAGTCTAGTTGGAATACCACCTGTTAATGAAACTAAAATGGAAATCTCTCTTGAGGATGTTATGAAAAAATTGGAAACCATAGAGAAAAATTTTCCAAGTGTTGAAACTAAATTGGAAATGTTACTTGATAAAACTGATGAACTTGATAAATCCTTAGGAGGAATTGATGAAAGAATTAGTGTCCTAGGAACTTGTGTTGTCCATGATAATCAAATCAATAGGATTGGCGAACTTGAAAAAGCTATGGGAACCTTGGGTTCAACTTTTTCTTCTCTTAAATATAAGGAGAAAGCTTATGTGGGTAAGGAGCAAAAGTTTATGTATGTCTCTAAAGTGCCTAAACCAAAAAAATATTATTATAGGCCTAAAATTGACAAAGCCCTTAGTACCACTACAGATGGGGGAGCTTATGGTATCGATGCTCCATCTCTTGATAATACTTGATACACACTTTACGCGCCTAGCTGAAAGGCGTTAAAGAAAAGCGCTTATGGGAGACAACCCATGTTTTTACTACGAGTACCTTTATTTTATATTTGAGTCTTGGAAGTTTTTTACTACTGTAGCAACCTCTCCTTATCTTAGTTTTGTGCATTGTTGTGCCAAGTAAAGTCGTTGATAGTAAGGTTCATACTAGATTTGGATTACTGCGCGAGAAACAGATTTCTTTGCTGTCACGAATTTCGACCTGCCTCTCTGTAGGTAGCTCAGAAAATTATGCCAATTTACGTGCGTGATCCTCAGATACGTACGCAACTTTCATTCAATTTGGGCATTTTCATTTGAGCAAGTCTGGTGCCTCAATAAAATCCATCTTTACGGACTGTTCTGTTTTGACAGATTCTGCCTTTTATTTCGCATTGCCTCTTTTGCTATGGTGGATGAATTTCTTTGTTCCATTAATGTCCAGTAGCTTTGTGCAATGTCCGGAAGTGTTAAGAATGATTGTGTCACCTCTGAACATGTGAATTTTTATTATGCACTAACCCTCTAATGAGTTGTTTCGAGTTTGGTGTGGAGGAAGTTTTCAAGGATCAAGAGAGGAGGATGATACAATATGATCAAGGAGAGTGAAAGCTCCAAGCTTGGGGATGCCCCGGTGGTTCACCCCTGCATATTCTAAGAAGACTCAAGCGTCTAAGCTGGGGGATGCCCAAGGCATCCCCTTCTTCATCGACAATATTATCAGGTTCCTCCCCTGAAACTATATTTCTATTCCATCACATCTTATGTGCTTTGCTTGGAGCGTCGGTTTGTTTTTGTTTTGTTTTGTTTGAATAAAATGGATCCTAGCATTCATTGTGTGGGAGAGAGACGCGCTCACGTTGTTGCATATGGACAAATATGTCCTTAGGCTTTACTCATAGTATTCATGGCGAAGGTTGAATCTTCTTCGTTAAATTGTTATATGGTTGGAATCGGGAAAGGCTACATGTAGTAATTCTAAAATGTCTTGAATAATTTGATACTTGGCAATTTTTGGGCTCATGTTTAAGCTCTTGCATCATATACTTTGCACCCATTAATGAAGAAACACCTAGAGCTTGCTAAAATTTGGTTTGCATATTTGGTCTCTCTAAAGTCTAGATAATTTCTAGTATTGAGTTTTGAACAACAAGGAAGACGGTGTAGAGTCTTATAATGTTTACAATATGTCTTTTATGTGAGTTTTGCTGCACCGGTTCATCCTTGTGTTTGTTTCAAATAACCTTGCTAGCCTAAACCTTGTATCGAGAGGAAATACTTCTCATGCATCCAAAATCCTTGAGCCAACCACTATGCCATTTGTGTCCACCATACCTACCTACTACATGGTATTTCTCCGCCATTCCAAAGTAAATTGCTTGAAGTGGTACCTTTAAAATTTCCATTCTTTACCTTTGCAATATACAGCTCATGGGACAAATAGCTTAAAAACTATTGTGGTATTGAATATGTACTTATGCACTTTATCTCTTATTAAGTTGCTTGTTGTGCGATAACCATGTTCCTGGGGACGCCATCAACTACTCTTTGTTGAATATCATGTGAGTTGCTATGCATGTCCGACTTGTGCGAAGTAAGGGAGATTTACCACTCATTTAATGGTTAGAGCATGCATATTGTTAGAGAAGAACATTGGGCCGCTAACTAAAGCCATGAATCATGGTGGAAGTTTCAGTTTTGGACATATATCCTCAATCTCATATGAGAACATTAATTGTTGCTACATGCTTATGCATTAAAGAGGAGTCCATTATCTGTTGTCTATGTTGTCCCGGTATGGATGTCTAAGTTGAGAATAATCAAAAGCGAGAAATCCAAATGCGAGCTTTCTCCTTAGACCTTTGTACAGGCGGCATGGAGGTACCCCTTTGTGACACTTGGATAAAACATGTGTATTGCGATAATCCCGGTAATCCAAGCTAATTAGGACAAGGTGCGGGCACTATTAGTATACTATGCATAAGGCTTGCAACTTGTAAGATATAATTTACATGATACATATGCTTTATTACTACCGTTGACAAAATTGTTTCTTGTTTTCAAAACCAAAGCTCTAGCACAAATATAGCAATCAATGCTTCCCTCTGCGAAGGGCCTTTCTTTTACTTTTATGTTGAGTCAGTTCACCTATCTCTCTCCACCTCAAGAAGCAAACACTTGTGTGAGCTGTGCATTGATTCCTACATACTTGCATATTGCACTTGTTATATTACTCTATGTTGACAATATCCATGAGATATACATGTTACAAGTTGAAAGCAACCGCTGAAACTTAATCTTCCTTTGTGTTGCTTCAATACCTTTACTTTGATTTATTGCTTTATGAGTTAACTCTTATGCAAGACTTATTGATGCTTGTCTTGAAGTACTATTCATGAAAAGTCTTTGCTTTATGATTCGGTTGTTTACTCATGTCATTACCATTGTTTTGATCGCTGCATTCATTACATATGCTTACAATAGTATGATCAAGGTTATGATGGCATGTCACTCCAGAAATTATCTTTGTTATCGTTTACCTGCTCGGGACGAGCAGGAACTAAGCTTGGGGATGATGATACGTCTCCGACGTATCGATAATTTCTTATGTTCCATGCCACATTATTGATGATATCTACATGTTTTATACACATTATATGTCGTATTTATGCATTTTCCGGCACTAACCTATTAACGAGATGCCGAAGAGCCGATTCTTTGTTTTCTCGCTGTTTTTGGTTTCAGAAATCCTACAAAGGAAATATTCTCGGAATTGGACGAAATCAACGCCCGGGGTCCTATTTTTGCACGAAGCTTCCGAGAAGACCGAGGGGAAAGGAAGTGGGGCCACGAGGCGCCGACACCACATGGCGGCGCGGCACGGCCCTTGGCCGCGCGGCCCTGGTGTGTGGGGCCCTCGTGTGGCCCCCGCGTTGCCCTTCCGCCTACTTAAAGCCTTCGTCGCGAAACCCCCGGTACCGAGAGCCACGATACGGAAAACCTTCCGGAGACGCCGCCGCCAATCCCATCTCGGGGGATTCGGGAGATCGCCTCCGGCACCTCGCCGGAGAGGGGAATCATCTCCCGGAGGACTCTTCACCGCCATGGTCGCCTCCGGAGTGATGAGTGAGTAGTTCACCCCTGGACTATGGGTCCATAGCAGTAGCTAGATGGTCGTCTTCTCCTTATGTGCTTCATTGTCGGATCTTGTGAGCTGCCTAACATGATCAAGATCATCTATCTGTAATTCTATATGTTGTGTTTGTCGTGATCCGATTGATAGAGAATACTATGTTATGTTGATTATCAATCTATTACCTATGTGTTGTTTATGATCTTGCAAGCTCTCCGTTATTAGTAGAGGCTCGGCCAAGTTTTTACTCTTAACTCCAAGAGGGAGTATTTATGCTCGATAGTGGGTTCATGCCTCCATTAAATGCAGGACGGTGACGGAAAGTTCTAAGGTTGTGGATGTCTTGTTGCCACTAAGGATAAAACATTGATGCTATGTCCGAGGATGTAGTTATTGATTACATTACGCACCATACTTAATGCAATTGTCCGTTGTTTGCAACTTAATGTCGGAAGGGGTTCGGATGATAACTCTGAAGGTGGACTTTTTAGGCATAGATGCATGCTTGGATAGCGGTCTATGTACTTTGTCGTAATGCCCAATTAAATCTCACAATACTCATCATATCATGTATGTGCATTGTCATGCTCTCTCTATTTGTCAATTGCCCGATCGTAATTTGTTCACCCAACATGCTATTTATCTTATGGGAGAGACACCTCTAGTGAACTGTGGACCCCGGTCCATTCTTTTACATCGAATACAATCTACTTGCAATACTTGTTCTACTTGTCTTCCGCAAACAATCATCATCCACACTATACATCTAATCCTTTGTTACGACAAGCCGGTGAGATTGACAACCTCGTCTGTTTCGTTGGGGCAAAGTACTTTGGTTGTGTTGTGCAGGTTCCACGTTGGCGCCGGAATCCCTGGTGTTGCGCCGCACTACATCCCGCCGCCATCAACCTTCAACGTGCTTCTTGGCTCCTCCTGGTTCGATAAACCTTGGTTTCTTTCTGAGGGAAAACTTGCCGCTGTGCGCATCACACCTTCCTCTTGGGGTTCCCAACGGACGCGTGCTGTACGCGTATCACACCACCTCCCGCGCTATCATCAGCTGCAGTTTGACACATCCCACCTTCTTGTCACTCCAGCTCAACAGGCTGCGCGCCGTGCGCTTAAGTTTTGCGGTAAGCCGCCGGAAGGGGTCTGGGTCCCCCTCCACAACATCCTAGGCGCTTCGCACAACCTCCTCAAAGCCTTCCAACTTTAGCCAGAAGCGTTCGAACTGGAACCTCTTCCGCCCCGCTGATTTGGTGGTGCAATCCAGGAGGAGTGGGCAATGGTCAGCCACCACCGTTGCCAAGCAGCGCAACATGCAGCTGCTATGCAACTCCTCCTAGGCAACCGAAACAAACACCCGATTCAACCGCACGAGAGTGGGTGTTTCCCTCTCATTAGACCAATTGTAGCGCCACCCATGTAGGTAGATCTCCTTCAGCTCGCAGTCATTCAGAAAGCGCCGGAATCTTCCCATCATCCTACGGTTGAGGTTACCGTTGTTCTTGTTCTCATCGCGGTAGATCAAGTTAAAGTCCCCGCAGAGGGCCCAAGGTCCAAGGTGACCTCTGCGAACATCGCGGAGCTCGTCTAGGAAGGCGACCTTGTCAGCCTCAGCCTATGGTCCATAGACACAAGTCAGCCACCACTCAGAGCCACCACCACAGGGGAAACCCTAGCCGTAACACTGTTAGCCTCGTAGTGGGCGCTGTCGAGCTGCACCTCCCAGCTAACCCAAGCCACAATGATACCCCCCCCCCCGAGTGTCAACCGCCGGCAAGCAGAAGTAAGTGTCAAACTCTGCGCCAAGCGCTTCTATTACGATAGCATGAGTAACAACAAATAACTTTGTCTCTTGGAGACATACAATGGACGCACCTGTAGTGTTCACTACACTCCTAACACCCGTACGCCTTGCACGATCATTGAGGCCTCGCACATTGGCCACCAAAACCTTAGGTTCGTACAACATTGGAACATCGTAGAACGCCCGTGGACCACCGTCAGGGGTCAGGCCTCGATGAGGCGACCACCCGTCATCCCCAGTAGTGGTGGAGAGTAGCCTCTGATCGTCGCAAGCAACCACCCGTAGAACTCAGCAATCGCCTCAATCATGTCGTCCGTCAGGGGAAGCTCATACATCTTGTGGTAAGCCTCTAGGGCAGCCTCCGACGGCGCCTCATCCCCTTGGAGAAGACCAAGTTTGCGCATCAGGTTGCGCACATCCTTCACCTTAGTGCTAAGACCTCCTGGTTGCCCGGCGATCCTCGAACTCCGACGAGGCTGGAAGTTGAGTTCCCCTAGTCTGCGTCGGACGGCCGGGGTCTGCATCAGGGCATCCGAGCGTGTCTTTGCCGCTGTGAGGAATTCCCCCAGAGTCCGAGGCCTGGTCACCGCCGGCAGAGGTCGCGGAGGGGGAGGCTGTCGAGCTCTCTGGAACACCAAAGGTGGAGAAGCAAAGCGGCACACCGCCGAAGTGGTGGCAGGTGGGGCCGCGTCGCGTGTAGCACGCGCCGGGGCCGAATCAACCACGATCTCCTCATCCACCCGCTCATCATCGGAATCGTCCTCATTGGAACGGCGCGCCTCCATGGAGGCAGCAACCGTGACAACAATAGCCAATTGCAACACGGGGGAGGGGCCATCATCGCCGTGATGACCATCCAGGGTAACACTGTGGGCAACAGACGGAGCAACGGTGTCGTCGATCGGTGGGGTTAGATTTGAATCCCCAACCGATGGGAGTTCCCGCGCAAACAAGACGATTGGCAGCGGGTCGTCCACCTGGGCCTGGCCCATGCGGTCCACAGCATCCGCCACGGGAGCATTTTCCTGGGCCTGGCCCAACTGGCTGGCGGCCAGCAGCCCCGACGCTAGGGACAAATGCCCCGCAGCTGGGCCTGGGCCAAGGCTTGGCGAACCCAACATGGGGACGTGGGTGTCCTCGTCGTCTTCCCCAGCGAGCTGCCAGGCACAGGCGGTGCAGGGTCTTGGACGGAAGGGAGCTCCTGCAGCTAATGACAGCACAGTGGAAGCACCTTGCTCTTTGATAGTGACTTGGTCTTAGAGCATCCCCACTCGTCTCCCCGAGAAGCCCCCCTCCCCCCGACTACTTTTTTTTCATCCGGACGTCGAAAAACGGCCCAGTCAGGCCCCCGGTTCCTCGTTTTGATCCGGATTTGAGCTTATTTCGTCCGGACTCCCCACGCCAACCCCGGTCCCCGAGGTCTTCCCGGGGGCTCCGGATGGAGCAAATCAGGCACACTGGGCCACTGTCAGTGAAGGATAGAGAATAAACACGGGTCCCCCCACCCACCTCTCTCTCTCCCATCCTTTCTCTCTCCCCGACGCCACCGGCCACGCCGACCACGGCCTGGCTCTCCCGCCCCGCCGGCCACCGGCCAAGCCGACCCACCGCCCCACCCTCCCGACCCTCCGGCCACGCCGCTCACGCCACTCCGCCTTCGTCCACGCCATCGGCGGCGGGCGCCCGGTCCCCGCTGGTCTCTTCCCGCTGCCAGGCGTCGAGGCCGGGCCTCTTCCATCCGCGCCGCCGGCCACGCCCGCACGCCACCGCGCCCCGAGCGAGGCCGTCCCAGCTCGCCGCCGCCCCACCGCCGGCCGCCCGCTCTCCTCGCTTGGTCGGCGCCGTTCTTCTCACTCGGCTGGCCCGCACACCCGGCTGCTCACGTCCCGAGCGAGGCGAGGCCGTGGCGCCCTCGAGCCCACGGAGGCGCGGTGGGTCGAGGCCAAGCGCGGCCGGCGCGGGCGAAGTCGTGGCCGGGCTGGTCGTGGTCGGGCCGGCGGAGGCGAGGTGCAGGATGTCGAGGCCAGCGAGACCAGCGTGGGCGAGGTCGTAGCCGGCATGGTCCATGGTCGAACACCTCATGAGCAGCTCGGCGTGGGGTGCACATGGCTGGAAGTTGTTGCCCCACATGCCAAAAATTGATCCAATCCGGAGCTAATTTCGTCCAGAATTCAGCCCGGGGGCCTCCAACGGCTGGAGATGCTCTTAGGTTTGGGTCTGGTCACAAGAGAAGAAAATGATGTCATCAACCTAGATAGAGCGCAGCAATAGGAACCGCAACTACATGCAAATTCGCAATGACTAATGTCGTCTCCAAATTTCTTGCAACGAAGCCTTCCTTGGCCGTCACCAGCACCAGGAGCATGAAAAAGGTCAGCAGAAATGCAGTTCTCACCAGCAGCTTTCTTACGGGCATTTTATCGAACGCCTTCGGTGCGCTGACCGAAGGACCTGGCACCTTGGGAAGTCGCCGCCTGGCGCGCCTCCCCCAATATCCCCCGCGCAAAGCAGGAAGCATGAAGCATGGAGGTACCCTGCGGTGGCAACCAAGTCCCGGGCGGCGCAAGGCAGGCAGGTAGGCCCCTCCTTCTCATGCTGAGCCGCCGCGCCGGAGTACAAAGAACAGCCAGAAAAGAAGAAGAAAATACAACACCGGCTGTACAGGACACGCGCTGACAAATACACGCACAAAACAAACACAATCTGAACTCACGCTAGCGGAGAGATAGACCGCGCGTGCGTGCGCTCGGCGGACACATGCCCGGCGCCGGCGCCCCTCTCGCCGTCTTCCTGGTCTCCTCCCTCAAGTCCGGCGCGCGCCTCCGGCACGGGGAGCAGCTCCACGCGCTCGCCGCCAAGTCGGGCCTCCTCCTCTCCAACCCCTTCGTCCGCAACTCCCTGCTCGCCTTCTACGCCCGCCTCACCCCCGCCCCCCACGCGCCAGCGCTCGCCCTCCACCTGTTCGACGAAATACCCCTCGCCCTCCGCGACCCCGCAGCCCACAACACCATCCTCGCCGCCCTCGCTCGCGCGGGCCGGCTCGACCTCGCGCGGCGCATGCTCGCGGAGATGCCCCAGGCGCAGAGGGACACCGTCTCCTACACCACCGTCCTCACCGCCCTCGCGCGCGCCGGCCACGCGGAGGACGCCGTGGCCGTCTTCCGCGGCATGCTCGCCCAGGGCGTGCCTCCCAACGAGGTCACTCTCGCCGGCCTGCTCACGGCGTTGGCCCATGACACGGCGCCGGTGCCAGTTAGCGTGGCGCACGGAGTCGCCGTGCGGCGTGGGCTCGACGGATTTCTCATTGTGGCCACCAACCTGGTCCATGCTTATGCATCAACCTCACAGGTCTGTTCCGCTCGTGAAATCTTCGAGTGGATGCCGGAGAAGAACACGGTCACCTGGAATGCCATGCTCAACGGCTACGTGAAGGCAGGGATGGTTCAGATGGCTGCCGAGGTATTCGGGCGGATCCCGGAAAGGGACACGGTCTCTTGGCTGACGATGATCGACGGGTACATCCGTGCAGATTGTAAATCAGAAGCCCTCAGGGCATATGCTGCCATGATGGCTGAGGCGGACAGGAGGGGCAACTCGGGGCTGCTTGTTGATTTGATAAAGGTGTGCGCTCGACATGCTGCTGTTTCAGAAGGGCAGCAACTGCACGCGGTCATTCTGAAGGACGGTTTCGATGCCCATCTGTTTGTGCAAGCGACAGTTATCCATCTCTATGGTTCTTGCGGTCATCTCGACCTTGCCCGGATGCAGTTCAAGTTATCAGACAAGTCACATGTTGCGTCTTGGAACGCTCTCATGTCTGGTCTCCTACGGGAGAACCTGATGCGTGAAGCAAGGAAGCTGTTTGATGACATGCCTGAGAGGGACACCATCTCGTGGACTACTTTGCTATCTGGGTATGCACAGAGCGGACATTCGAACACGGCTTTGCAGCTATTCTTCTCGATGCTGGGTGCTGGTGTTGAACCAAACGACATTACCTTGGCAAGTACTCTATCCGCAGTTGCTGATTGTGGCACATTGGAGCAGGGCAGAAGTATTCATCACTACGTAGTCAGCAAATCAATCCCACTTACCGATAACCTGAGTGCTGGGCTGATTGATATGTACGCAAAGTGTGGCAGTGTCGCTGATGCAGTTCAAGTGTTCAGTTATGTCAAGCGTAAGTCATCTTCCGTGTCTCCTTGGAATGCTATCATCTGCAGTTTAGCCATCCACGGCCATGCCAACATGTCGCTTCAACTGTTCTCCCAATTACAAAGCACCAGTATCAAGCCAAACTCAGTCACATACATTGGCGTCTTAAATGCATGCTGTCATGCTGGGCTCGTGACCGAGGGGAAGCAGCACTTTGAGTCCATGAGCAGAGAATATGGAATCCAACCAACAATTAAACACTACGGTTGCATGGTTGATCTTCTTGGTCGAGCTGGACACTTGGAAGAGGCGGAACATCTCACCGAGACGATGCCGATGAAATCAGATGTGGTGATATGGGGCAGCATCCTTGCAGCTGCGAGGACACATGGAAACGTAGCCTTAGGTGAAAAGGCCGCGGAAGAGTTGGCCAAGCTTGATCCAAACCATGGAGCATCCAAAGTGGCCTTGTCAAATATCTTTGCCGATGCTCGTCGTTGGAACAACGTGTCATTAGTGAGGAAGGAACTACAGGACGGAAATTTGGAGAGGTTATCTGGAAGCAGTGGAGTTGTTCAGTGATAGGTCATAACATTTTTTCCTTGGACTCTTCTTGTGCGAACTGCTCTTAAATTGAGCAATTATGATAGCAAGCAGCTTCTTTTGTGTGATTATTCATTTTATTTTCATTCTTTGCTCATTTAAACTAAAGAAATAAAATGGCAGCAACTGAATATATGACAAAGCTGACAGTCGACCTCCAGAAAACTGTTATTTACTTCTTGGGGCAGTTACACTATTCCTTTACATGTAAAACTTCAATTGAGAAAATCATTGTACAAACTTCAGAAGAAAATATTTAATTGCACGTTACTTTCCATTATTCTCACATGTGCAAATCCTTAGAATAACATGTCTTGCTTCCTATCCTTTTGGACCAAATTTAATTAGCTGTTGTTGCTTTAAATTCTGCACAGTGTTCAAATCACTGTGTTCAGGAAAAGGTTAGGATTCTACGAGAAATTGATCAGCCTTTCTTCGCACAAGAAAAAAATCAACTTATTGCTATTACATGTTTGCTTCAGATATGGACCTCGTCATCGCTGTCTGAGCATCACAGGATTTATGTTCAGATTCTATGAATGTTGATTTAAGATTGCCAACCTCAGATTTGATTTGCTCTTCCCTGTAGAGTTTTTTCATTCTCGATTTTTTCATTTACCAATCTGACAAGTGCTGATCATGATTTATGACAGTTAGCTCTAATAAAGGTTGTTGCCAGTTGATTATGGCTCTTCTGGAAGAATTAATTGTAAGGTTTGCTGAGGTCAAAGTTGACTGGTTTCACCAGAGGGTTGGCTGCATTCACGGTGCTGGTGCAAACAAGCACCATTGTGGGTGCAAAGAGGAAGCACTCTGTCGCCTGCATGCACACTTGACATGGCAATAAGGTAACATAATGAAATTCAATTGGATCATACTCCCATGGTACCTGGCCATCCTATCCTGGAAACCAGTGACCTATCAGTACCAGCAATCTGCATACAGTACTATGCAACAAACTTTACCAAGCATACCATCTATACCGAATCATGGAATTCCTAGATTCTTTTACAGTCCGATTTACTGCAAACTCACTAATACAAAATGCAAGAAGAACTCAAACTCTGGTTGTTGCAGCATGCATCAAGCGCAAGCTACCTCTCCTTTAAAGCCAAGTAACATTAAGAAGAAAAGAGATGCGGAGGTAAGACAACCTAGCAGGCTGCTTGAGGCTGGCCCTTGGGAAGTGGAAGGGAGTATGTCCTGTGGAAATGATGGCTGATGTAGTATGCAGTCAGTATATTGGGGCGAGTGTATATGGAGTTGTTGAACAAGGAAAGGGCCACCAAGAGCCTAGAAAGCATTGATAAAAATGGTTTTGCTATTTCCCATTCATCCTTTTTTTCCTTCTACGACTTAATTAAGAAAATCAATTTTGCAATGGAATGATATGGTTCCCTTGGAAATATATTCTTGGCCGCGTTACTAGAGAGAACATGAAAAAGGAGGATTGGTTGGGTGATTCTGCATGTCAGTTTTTTAATCCTCAAGAAACTGCGGATTATCCATTTTTCACTTGCATTGTTGCTCGATCCATTCAGGGTATAACTGTTTCATGTTTTGATATGACCTGTATCCGTGCAAGTTTATGGCAACATCATCATGCATGGATGTATACTTCTATACAGTAGCTTAGCTGAGGTAGAGTCGCAGAAACAGAGCTTAAAAATTATGATTTCATGAAAAGGTTGTTTTGGATCATATTGCTTCATCTGTGGATTATTGGTGAGGTCTTTAACAGGAGCAAATGCGCCAGGGAGTAAATCAGTTGGTTGAAAGAGTGGCGAGAATGCGCACTGAGGTTGCTGCAGAGTTTTATCCTGAGACCTGGAGACAAGGGAGGATGTTGTCGTCTTGTTTGTTCCATGACGCACATGTTCAAGAGTTCCAGTTGCGTGGCGTGCCACGCAACTTCAATCGTATCCCCAATGCAATAACTCAGATGTCTGGTGCCTATATATTTTATTAAAGAGTTGCAATGTTTGTCTATGGTGATCTAGTTCCATTCCCAGGTAGAAATGGAGATGCTCTGATGGGCGATGCGTGCATAAGGGGAGCACGGAAAGTTTTAGTTCATAGGTTAGTAACCTGAATGCTTGGTTTTCGTATATGTTGGTGGTTTGGGTTGATTATCTGCTCTGTAGAAACCTTCATGTTTCAGGTAGTGAACTTTTATCATGGATAATTGCAGAAATCACATCTTGGTTTCGATACTTTTTGCAGCACAGACATTGTTCATGCACGCGTCGAGGGAAAGGATGTGAAAGAGAATGCAAGCGCTCGATCGATATTGTTGCACAACCCAAACTAGAGCATCTTCAAGAATGCTTCTACACTTCTATTGCTGCAGAAAGTCAACCACAAACTCAGGTATATTATCTCATCTCTCAGATCCCAGTTGACATTATTCCATCTCTATTATCTCATCGGACTCATTTCTTCGCCTCCGTGGTGAGGCCAAACCCGAAGGGGAACAGCGGGTCGTAGTGTTTGTCACCGACATTCATCGGCAGCTGGTCCACTGACTTGAACCAAGTGTGCCCTAGCTTCCCAGTGAACCCGTAGTCACCGAATAGCGCGTCGGCGACACCCTGGCCTTCCGTGCCGGGCAGCCACGCGGCCACGAACGCATCAATGGCGTCAATGTACGGCTCCAGCACCAGGGGCCTGCCAGAGATGAGCACCACCACACACTTGACGCTCTTGCAGACGGTCTGGATCACTGAGGGGCCAGGAGCAGGGATTGTCAGGTTCAGATTGTCGCCGAATGTCTCGGCGTATGGAGGCTCGCCGACCACCACGATCGCGTAGTCGTACTTGCCGCTGTCCACGGCGGCGCTATCCGGGTTCTCTGACAAGACCACCTCGGTGCTGGGGTCGACAGTAGACTTGATCGCCGAGAGGATAGTTGTGCCTGCGTTTCATCACATGATTCCATGATATTTTTTCCATGGATGAGACGTTGCCACAAGATAGTACAAGAAATGAAACAAGAGACGCCATTTACCGGCAGTGTTGTTGTTGCCGGTCAATCCTTGCCATGTGATTGTCCATCCTCCACACTGGTTGCCCAAGTTGTCGGCGTGGCTTCCGGCGACGAGGATCTTACCGGCCTTCTTTGGGAGAGGCAACAATGGAGTGTATGCAGATTTTCCATTTTTCAGCAAAACCAATGACTTCCTGACGGCTTCCCGAGCGAGTTCCCGGTGTGCCTAAAAATGGGAATTTATCCATATATAAGGATTCTAGGATCTTGATGAATGAAGTATGAGAGAAGGAAAACATGGTGTTTCGAACTAACTTGCTTTCCGAGTTCACCAGCCAGACTTGGATCAGCGTAAGGGTTCTCAAATAGACCCATGGTGAACTTGACCCGAAGAATCCTGTAGACAGCATCATCGATTCTGCTCATCGGGATGATCTTGTTATTAACTTGTGATGTCAGACCATCAATGAATTCTGTGTAGGTAAAAGGAACCATGATCTGCAAAATAACACAAGACAGAGCATGATCAGAAAAGAAGAAAATGGCTCATTTGCATTAGTTGTAGAAGAGATGAGAATTGTCAAGGTTGTATCGTAAGTTATGAGGTGGCTAATCACTTGGCTTTTGTTCGAAAAATCAAAGCTAACCAATTTTTTAAAGGAAATTACCATGTCAATACCAGCACTAATTCCAGCCTGAATTGAATAAGTATAGTTCAAGTGTTGGGGAGTAGTAATCCTATCAATGCCCTTCCAGTCTGAAATCACAAAACCCTGTTTGCACAAAATCCCAAAGAAAATGATAGCATCAGTATCTCTTAATATACCAGAAGAAGTAAATATGCAGAAAATATTTTGCTTTTGTAGTGAGCAACTGACCCTAAATTTGAGCTTGCTCTTGAGAAAATCAGTGATTAGAAAATGGTTTCCATGCATCTTTTCTCCATTCCAACTGTTGTATGAGACCATAATAGTAGATACACCCCTGATGATAGAATTAAAATAGGCAGGCATGTGGATTTTCATGAGCCCATTTCTGTCGATGATTGTATTGCCCTCGTTAATCCCGTTAAAAGTACCACCATCACCAACATAGTGCTTTGCGCATGCAGCAACTTTCTTACTGCAGGGTATCATCAGAGTGACAACAAAGTTAGTTCCCTCTCATCAGACTGAATTTGAGAGAAGACAGTTCAAGTACAAAATTTGTTGGATGTATATTACCTTCCACCAACGTATGGTCTTCCTGCAGAACCTGGTGGAGCGTCGCCTTGCAAGCCGGAGATAATTGTGGTCATTGACTGGACAACCTTTGGGTCTTCACTGTAGCTTTCAAAGCACCGTCCCCATCTTGGATCTCTACAAACCTGATTAATATCAACAAATGAGGATCCAAGAACAACACGAAGGCATAGTTGCTATCCAGAGTAAAGATGCAAGAGGGGTTCTGTTCTATTACCGCAATACACGGAGCAAAAACGTAAGGAATTCCTGTGGCCCTGACTTCCAGAGCAGTTGCTTCTCCTATCCTCTTTACAAGCTCAGGATCCCTGGTGGATAATGGAGTATTAATTTACACTAAAGCATACATCACGGGACTGTATGCATCACAGTCAGCGTGTGTTTTGGATATCGTCGTAGCTTATTCACATGATTTCGTCATCACATCAAAAGTTAGAAAAAGGGGAAATTTCTACCTGGTAGCTCCAAGCCCAACATTATGTGGGAAGATCGTAGCTTTGTAGACGTTACCATGACCATGCACAGCATCAATACCGTAGATCATCGGAATACCTAGGCGGGTAGAAAGAGCGTCTTTCTGCATTTCATTCACCATTGAAACCCAGGTCTCAGCAGAGGCTTGAGGAGCAGGCACACTGCCTCCGCCGCTCAGCACACTACCTGCACCGCAGCACACAACTCCGAAACTCAAACTCTGCAGTTCTTCACCATTTGCACTGATTTATTAAGCCGAAATACTATAGCTTACCTATGAAGTATTTGGATAGCACCCCTGTGGTAGCATTTTCCCTCTCAATCTGAGTCATCTGGCCGATCTTTTCTGCGAGAGTCATCCGCCCAAGCAGATCATTGACGCGAGCACCAACGGGCTGTTTCGGATCCTTGTACTTGAGATAATCCGCTCTTCCCAGTACCGCCAAGCAGAACATGAGGAGGACGACGGTGGTCTTGTGCAAACTCCCCATATTGGCACCCTGTCTGGTACCGATCACCGTCAACTATGTTTAAACCCGAGGAAAGGATGCGATTCATGTGGATAAAAAATAGTGTAGACATTCTGCGAAGCTTATCGACAAGGGAAAAATCAATCATGCGCTAGTGTAGACATGCATAATGGTCAAACATTAGGCCTAGGCGATTCAAAGGCTGCCCTGTTGGCGATAGAGACATCACAAGGAAGCAAAACACAAGGGAACCTATATATTTCTTTTTTTGCTCCACCAGGTTGGTACTTTTTGCACACTTTCATTGCCCAAACGAAGCAAGGTGCTGGAAACCGGCATGATTACAGGCGAAAACAGCAAGCCATGTCCCTCTGTTCTCACCAAAATCATCTGCGGCCCAACCCAAACAAACGATTGAACAAAACAGAAAACATAGCACAATAACCACATCACTTCCGAATTTTGACCGAGAACAACCAAACCTCGCAGCAAGCTAGGCGGTAGATAGCTGCATACCTGCCTCAAAAGGAATAACCAGATGAGATGATCGGCAGCCTAAGAGAACTGTGAAGGCTGTAACAGCTGCTGCCTGAGAAGGAGATGTGTGTGAGCAGAGCTCGTCCTCTGGGAAAGGGAACCCCGGTTCCTCTTATAGCCCAGGGAAGCGAGTACTCTGACTCACGAAGTGGCAGATAGGAGAATCGCGAGGCAGCGAAAAAAGAAACGAAAGAACTCGTGTGCATTGATAACCGTGAGTGGACCTAGGCAACGGCACGTTTTCTCCAACTCCACATCAGCCGTGTTCATGGTTTGGTCTTGAACCGGTTAAACGGGACCAGATGCACGGTTTGTATCGGGTTTCTGGTTCGAGACCACGATCATATAAAACTTGTACAGTGGCTGGGTTGAGACAGGCTCAAACCAACGAAACCGTCCAACCAGTTCTAAATCAGTCGCTTTTGTATCGAGAAGCACTTGCTGCACAGAAGCACCGGCGTAGTCGACCTGCTTCTCGTCTTGGCGAAAAGATGTTGCCGTCGCCGTCGCCGTGAAGTTGTACCACAACCACAGCAGGTTCACATCAAGGCTGTGGATAATCCCGTTCATGGTTTGGTCTCAAACCGGCTAAACCAAGTGTCCAGCCCGGGCCGGATCAACCAGATGCACGTGTTCTATCATTTTTCTGGTTCGAGACCGCGATCAGAGAACTTGTAGCTGGATTGAGACGGGCAGGGTTTGAGGAACCGGTACAACCCGTTTTAAAACTGTGAATGGTCAGGGTCGCTCATCATTTCTACGACAGATCGCGATGGGGGCATCGATCAGCTGAGACGTCGCTGTGGGTGGGGATCGTTTGACTTGATGCGATCCCTTTCTCGATACTGCACAAATACTCCATGCTCAGCATGCAGCCACGGTCCTAGAGTCGATCCAGAACTAACTCAATTTTTAGCCGCTGCCGGCTGTTTATTTGGTTGGCTGGCCGGCAGCGGCTGTTCATAAACTTGGTCGTTTCCGGAAAGGGTTAACCAGTTTAGATGCTTGTCCTTTCTGTGCTCTGTCTGAATCTTTGGAGCACCTGTTCCTTCACTGTAGGTCGTTTCAACAGTTTTGGACTACCATTCCAGTGCTTCACCATGATGTCTTTGGATGCTCCCCTATTCAGGAGTTGTGGGATGGAAGCCCAACAATGCAAGGTTCACTCAACTGTTCTAATCGCCGCCCTTTGGAACATTTGGAAAAGAAGGAACGCCAGGCCTTTGACGACATCGACCATCCAACCACTCATGTATTTAGCAGATGTACCACTACCACTGATCTTTCTCTATGGTCGCACCGCTGTGGAAACGAAAGTCAAAAAGTCAAAAAGCTATTCTACTTGACTGGAGTGTAAGGTTTCGTAATCTGGCTTCCTCTGTATAGTGCCAGCTTTTCTGTTTCAGTAAAGTGTAGATTACCTTAGTTTTTCCAGCTTTATCCTTTTCTTCTTTGGGCTTTCAGTACTTTCTTCCTTGTATTTTGGACTATGACAGCGAAAATTAAGAAAGGTTCAGGCAGGCTTTTGCCCACTAGTTGCCTTCAAAAAAAAAATCTTAGTCAACCTAGAACTGACAAAAAGATCGTCCTAATGGCAACGAAGAAATTTTCTTCAAATATGGTACTTTTTCCATTAAGGATGAATCGCAGATACGGTTCCGGGAGGACTCCTGGTTAGGGAATAGACCTCTCTGTGAACAATATCCGGTGTTATATAGCATTGTTCGTCGTAAAAGTGATACCATTACAGTAATGGCGACCTCACCTCCATCAGTGACGTTTAGACGAGACTTATACGGCCAGAGGCTTCATGCATGGAATGCATTACTTCTTTGTTTGGAATCCATTCATTTGTCCGAAGGGCCGGATGAATTTCGTTGGAACTTACATTCCAATGGAAAGTTTACAGTAAGTTCGTTATACAATGCAATAATCCAACCTGACATACCAATTGATAAGAACAAGAAGATCTGTAAGATGAAAATACTGCTAAAAATTAAAAAAAAATGGTTAGTATTTACGTCGAGGGGTAATCCTAACCAAAGATAATCTTGTGAAACGAAATAGGCTGGGGAGTACTGAGTATGTATTATGTCACCACAATGAGAGGATTAAACACTTGTTCTTCCAGTGCCGCTTTGCCAGATCTATATGGTCATGCATCTAAGTAGCTTCAGATCTGTATTCCCCCGACTAGTGTAGCCAATATCTTCGGTAATTGCCTTCATGGTATTGATCGCAGGTTTAGAATGCTTATTAGGATGGGAGCGCTTGCCGTTATATGGTTGCTATGGCTATGCAGAAATGACATAGTTTTTAATGATAAGAATTGTTTCCTTTTGCAGGTTATATACAGATGCACCGATACTCTCCGTTCGTGGTATGCGCTGCAGAGAGTGGAGAACCACGACCTCTTTGCGGAGGTCTGTACACGGTTGGAGGATACGGCGTGGAGATATGTGGAGCGAAGAAAAGTTCGTTAATGGGTAAGTAACCTGAATCCTTGCTTTTCGTATATACTGGGTTTAGGTTGTTTATCTGCTCTGTAGGAGTCTTTTTGTTTCAAGAAGTGAACTTTTATCAACGATAGTTGCAGGATTAAAATCTCAGTTTTCATACTTTTTGCAGCAGAGACATTATTCCTGCACGCGTCGAGGGAAAAAAAAGTGAAGAGGATGCAAGCGGTCGATCGATATTGTCACACAGCCCACACCACAGCATCCAGGAGAATGCATCTTACTCTTTTATTGCTTAACAAAATCAACCACAAACTCAGGTAAAGTATCTCATCTATCAGATCCCAGCTGGCATTCATCCCATGTCTATTATCTCATCGGACTCATTTCTTTGCCTCCGTGGTGAGGCCAAATCCGAAGGGGAACAGCGGGTCGTAATGCTTGTCGCCGACGTTCATCGGCAGCTGATCCACCGACTTGAACCATGTCCTCGCGAGCTTCCCAGAGAATCCGTAGTCGCCGAAGAGCACATCGGCGACGCCCTGGCCCTCTGTACCGGGAAGCCATGCAGCCACGAACGCGTCAATGGCGCCGATGTACGGCTCCACCACCAGCGGCCTACCGGAGATGAGCACCACCACACACTTGATGCTCATGCAGACGGATTGGATCACGGAGGGTCCAGGGGCAGGGATCGTCAGGTTCAGACTGTCGCCGAACGTCTCGGCGTATGGTGGCTCGCCGACCACCACGATAGCATAGTCGTACTTGTCACTTAAGGTGGTGCTGTCCGGGTTCTCTGAGAAGACCACCTGCGTGCTGGGGTCGATGGTGGACTTGATCGCCGAGAGGATAGTCGTGCCTGCGTTTCACCACATGATTCCATGAATTGTTTTTCCAAGGATCGAGACGTTGCCACAACATAGTACAAGCAATGAAACAAGATGTGCCATTTACCGGCAGTGTTGTTGTTGCCGGTCAACCCTTGCCATGTGATTGTCCATCCTCCACACTGGTTGCCCAAGTTGTCCGCGTGGCTTCCGGCAACAAGGATCTTACCAGCCTTCTTCGGGAGAGGCAACAATGGAGTGTAGGCAGATTTACCATTTTTCAGCAAAACCAATGACTTCCTGATGGCTTCCCGAGCGAGTTCCCGGTGTTCCTAAAAAATGAAAATGGATTTATCAGTAAATGATTCTAGGATCATGATGAATGAAGTCTGAGAAAAAGTTAACATGGTGTTTAGAACTAACTTTCTTTCCAAGTTCACCGGCAAGACTCGGATCAGCATAGGGGCTCTCAAATAGACCCATGGTAAACTTGACCCGAAGAATCCGGTAGACAGCATCATCGATTCTGCTCATGGGGATAATGTTGTTCTTAACTTGGGCTGTCAGACCATCAATGAATTCTGTGTAGGCAAAAGGAACCATGATCTGCAAAATAACGCATTTCAGCCCATGATCAGTAAGGAAATATCACATTTATATTAACCGTAGAAGAGATAACGATTGTCAAGGATGTACAGTAGATAAGGTCGTAAGGAACATCCTTTATCGTGTGTGTGCCAAGCTAGCTACTAACTCGGCTTTTGTTCGGAAAATCAAAATTGACAGGACTATGCTTTGCCGATTTTTCAAGGAAATTACCATGTCAATACCAGCACCAATTCCAGCCTGAATTGAGTAAGTATAGTTCACGTGTTCGGGGGTAGTAATCCTATCAATGCCTTGCCAGTCTGAAATCACAAAACCCTGTTGGCACAAAATCCCAAAAAAATTGATAGTGTCAGGAACTCTTAATATACCAGAAGAAGCAAATATGAAGAAAATATTCAGCTTTTGTAGTGAGCAACTGACCCTAAATTTGAGCTTGTTCTTGAGAAAATCAGTGATTAGGAAATGGTTGCCGTGCATCTTTTCTCCATTCCAACTGTTGTACGAGACCATAATAGTAGATACACCTCTAATGATAGAATTATAATAGGCAGGCATGTGGATAGTCATGAGCCCATTTTTGTCGATGATTGTATTGCCCTCGTTAATCCCGTTAAAAGTACCACCATCACCAACATAGTGCTTTGCGCATGCAGCAACTTTCTTACTGCAATGTATCATCAGGGTGACAACAGAGTTAGTAACATCTCATCGGACTGAATCCCAGAGAAGACAATTCAGCTACTATGACTACAATTGTTTGATGTATATTACCTTCCACCAACATATGGTCTTCCCTCTTCATCAGATGGAGCATCACCTTGCAAGCCAGAGATAATTGTGGTCAATGACTGGACAACCTTTGGGTCTTCACTGTAGCTTTCATAGCACCGTCCCCATCTTGGGTCTCTGCAAACCTGATTAATATCAACACATAAGTATGAGTTCCTAAGAACAACTAGTAGAAGACATAGTTGCTATCCAGACTGAAGATGCAAGAGGTGTTCTCTTTTATTACCGCAATACACGGAGCAAAGACGTAAGGAATTCCCGTGGCCCTAACTTCAAGAGCAGTTGCTTCTCCTATCCTCTTTACCAGCTCAGGGTCCCTAGAACATAGCAACATATCTTGATTTAGAGTTTAGCCTAGTTGTTTTACTTGTATTTCGTTGGTTGATTTTTGTATCAACCCTTTACGATCCTTGAGGTTGTAAACTAAAACTACTTGACTTTTTTCTATAAATGGCGGTGTGTATCAGATGATGCAGCAGCCGGGGTTCTCCCCATTTCAATTTTTTTAGAGTTTTAGACCAAAGCATGCATCACAGATTCACAGGACTGTATCCATCACTGTTAGTGTGTGTATTGGACATTGTCGTAGCTTATTCACGTGATTTCATTATCACCTCAAAGGTTAAAAAAATGTTCCTACTACCTGGTAGCTCCAAGCCCAACATTATGTGGGAAGATCGTAGATTTGTAGACGTTGCCGTGACCATGCACAGCATCAATACCGTAGATCATCGGAATACCTAGGCGGGTAGAAAGAGCGTCTTTTTGCATTGCATTCACCATTGCAACCCAAGTCTCGGCTGATGCTTGAGGAGAAGGCACACTGCCTCCACCGCTCAGTACGCTACCTGCATCACACAGCACACCAATGTCAAACACAAATTCTCCAGTTCATCATTTGAACTGGTTTAGCACAGGTGAAATACTAACCAATGAAGTATTTGGATAACACCCCTGCGGTGGCCTTTTCCCTCTCGATCTGAGTCATCTGGCCGATCTTTTCAGCGAGCGTCATCCGAGCAAGCAGATCGTTGACGCGAACGCCGACAGATTGCTTCGGATCCTTGTACTTGACATACTCCGCTCTTCCCAGTACTGCCAAGCAGAACATGAGGAGGACGAAGGTGGTCTTGTGCAAACTCCCCATCTTGGGACCCTGTCTGAAAAAATCAATGAAAGTTAGCCATGGAGGAAAAGTCAATCATGCGCAGGCGCTAGAGTAAGACTCATATGCTTGAAGTAGCACACACATAAAGACCAAACACTAGGCCTAGGCCATTCAGAGGCTCCTATGTTGGCTATTTTCGATAAAGGGAATATATTAATATCAAAAAGATACCAATTACACCCAGCCTCTGCAACAACGCACCACCCTAATGGCACTACGGATGCACACAGCCAAAAAAAGGAAAAGAAAACTAAGAAACAAAAGTCCCACTACAGTATCTCAGGCCTAACAACAGCAATACATTCACCGCCAAGACAACACCAGAAATACAGACTCTCCAAAAACACCTTTGATTCAAATGATTCCTATAGGAATTTTGGAGGATAAACACCTTTGGATTTTTTCCTATGGTGGCTGTTTGATTTGTAGGATCGAATCATATGATTTTTTCCTAAGGAATCATTTTGCACTATGTATCCCATAGGAAATATCCAACATCCACCCCAACCTCTTTGTAAGAATCCTTTGCTTTTCCTGTGGTGAAATCAAATAAATTATGGTACAGATAAAATCTTGTAGGACTCCGCAAAAGAGGTGCTGAGCATGACTAGAGGCACCGAAACAGCTATAGCAAAGCCCCATTCTCACCAACATCAGCCGCAGCCCAAGCAAACGAGTGAATAAAACAAGTAATAGAGCATGCGCAGAAGACAATATGCACATCATTTTTTTACACGGTTTGTACGGTTTCAGATTTCAACAAGGGAACCTATCCCTAGAAGTAAGATACTACAAGGGAACCTATTCCTTCAAAAAAAAAGACACTACAAGGGAATCTATTCCTTGATACCAGATTGGTATTTTCCACCCTTTTATTGCCCAAACGAACCACGGTGCTGAGAATGACTACAGGCGAAACAGCTAGCAAAGCCCCATTCTCACCAATATCAGCCGCAGCCCAAGCAAACGAGTGAATAAAACAGGAAACAGAGCAAAATATGCACAACATTTTCTTTACAGAGAACAGCTAAAGCTCACACACTACTACAGGGAAACTGCAAGTATGCATACCTCAGGAGGAGTAACCAGCAAAACCAAGAGCACTGTGAAAGGTTGAGAAGAAGTGTGTACTGTGGGAGAAGGAATCCCGGTTCCTCTTTTATAGCCCAGCGAAGCTAGTATAGTGCTCTGACTCGCACCAGATAGCGCCTCGCCTACACGGGGATCGGGATCGCGAGGAAGCATAGAAGAAACTAAAGAAATCATCTGCATCTGCATTGATTACCATGAGTGGATCTCACGCCCTAGCTTAGCAGCCTGGACGACCACGGCGACAGCGTCATACTATAACAAGTCTTTCCAAATTTCTACCGTTACAGCAGCAGCACTACGAGTCTACGACTACGAGAGAGAGAGATCTCGACGGGAGCGTCTATCAGCTGAGACGTCGCTGTGAGGAAGATCGTTTGACTTGATGCTCTCCCACTCTCACCAGTACAGAAATACAGCACACGCAGCGCAGTACGTCCACGTTCCGCACGCGGCCACATTTGGCGACTCTACTCGAGGCCTGTCTCACCGGCTGTCGTGGCAGCGGCGAGCTTTCGAGCTCGATCTCGGCTGAAGCAGGGGCCAATGGAATGGGAAGGTTTATGTGAAGTGAAGGGCCCTTTTCCTAGGTCATTGCCGGCACAGACCTGCCAAACTGGAGAGGGTTTTGCATATATGTGACTTCGCATTGCAGATGAGGTCTTCATCAGAGGGCGGCCTGAGTTCGCAGAGGCTCATGCACATGGAAAAAATAGCGCGCTATTCCAACGCTAATAGCACGCTATAGCATATCTGGAGAGCCGACGCTACGCTATTTCGGCGCTATAGCGCGCTATTCGCGTTAATAGCACGCTATAGCATGCTAATAGCGTATTTTTAGACCCACGCTATTTTATTATAGCGCGCTATTTTTTTCCTTGTCATGCATGATGTTTATATTATATTATATTAAAGAGTTGCAATGTTTTGTGCATGGCGATCCAGTTGCATGCTATGAATAAGTGGATCATTTTAAGTTCCAGTTTATATTTTAGCTCATTGCTTGTCGGTCCTCCATCCAAAGATAAAATAATAAACTGCGTGCTACATGTGGATATCTTGGTGGATGAGCAAGGCATATGGTTGGGCATCTAAAAAATGAGAAACTCAGTCTGCCATTGATTATCGATGAGCTTGAGGCGGCTGTGGAGATAAGGCCGTTAATGACCCAAGAGATTGAACTAAAAAGTCAATCAAATGCGAAGTTGGCCGGACTGTTACGTGAAGAGAAACTCAAATGGTACCAACGATCGAAAGATTAATTCTTACTCGAAGGAGATTCAAATATGAGATACTTTCATAGTGTCGCTAACGGAAGGCCCACATGAAGAAACTCATTCACTCTCTAATACAAGATGAGGGCACGATTGAAGGACATGAGCAGCTAAAGTTGTATATTACTAAATATTATAAAAGTTTGTTCCGAGATCCTGTGGATAGTAATTTGCCAATGGATGAATCTAGGACCGATGACATTCCTCAAGTTTCTGAGGCGGAAAACGCCTTTCTTACTGCCCCTTACACCGAGGAGTAAGTTAACAAGGCGGTGTTCCAGATGGAACACAATAAAGCTCCAGGTCGAGATGGTTTCCCTGCCGAGTTCTACCAGAACTTTTGGGATATTATCAAATTAGATCTGTTGGGTCTTTTTTCTGCTCTCCATATGTTGGACAGCTGGAGCTTTTTCGGATCAATTTTGGTGAAATTATTCTGCTGCCAAAGGTTAATTAAGCAGAACGAATTCAGCAATATGGACTGATATGTATCCTTAATGTTTGTTTTATATCTTTACTAAGGCTGCTACAATTAGGCTTAATTTAGTGGTTGATCATGTGTTTCGTCCTACTTAGTTGGCTTTTATGAAAGGAAGATATATTCTAAGTGAAGTTGTCACCTTGCATGAAATGGTACGTGAGTTACATCATAAGAAGATGAATGGTGTAATCCTAAATATTGACTTTAAAAAAAGCATATGATAAAGTTAGGTGTCTTTCCTTGAGCAGACACTCAGGATGAAAGGATTTTTAACTGAGTGACGCGTTCTAATTCATAACTTTATTTTCGAAGGAAGTGTTGTCGTTGAAATCAATGACGACATTGGAAAATACTTCCATACAAAAAAAGGTTCAAGACAAGGTAACCCACTATCACCCATGTTATTTAACATTGTGGTTGATATGCTAGCTATCATTATAGAGCGTGCCAAGGTTGATGGGCAAATTGAAGGGGTATTTCCCCATATTGATGAGGGAGGACTATCTATTCTTCAATATGTCGATGATACGATTCTATTTATGGAACATGACCTCGAAAAAGCGAGAAAACTGAAATTAATTTTATCAGCGTTCGAGCAATTATCAGGGTTGAAAATGAACTTCCATAAGAGTGAATTATTTTGGTTCGGTGATGCCCAGGACGACCCAAATCTATATGCTGAACTTTTTGGCTATGGGCTTAGTCAGTTTCCAATTAGCTACTTAGACATTCCGATTTATTTCGGAGTCTTACTATTGCTAAATGAAAGCACGTCAAGGAATGGTTGCAGAAGCGCCTTATCAGCTGGAAGAGCAAATTGCTCTCTCTCGGTAGAAAATTGGTACTCATTAATTCAGTATTGATGAATATGATACTATATATGATATTATTTTTCCAGTTACCCAAAGAAATTTTGCATCAGTTACACTATTTCCGATAAAAATTCTTTTAAAAATGGGATAGTGCGAAGAAGAAATATCGGCTTGCTAGATAGAGTATTGTCTGATCCAAAAGATCAAGGAGGGCTGGGGTTCATGACCTTGAGGTCAACAACAGATGATAAATGGCTGGTTAAATTGCTAACCGAACATGGGGAGGAGAAAGTATGTTGGTTTAAGTGTGATTTCTCAGGTTTCCTGTAAACCTTGGGATTCACACTTCTGGGCCAGCTTAATGGCGATGGGAAAAAAAAAATCTTCCCATTTGGCTCTTTTTTCCATTAGAGCATCTCGAGCCGCGTCCCTCAAAGCATCCTCAAACGGCGCCGGATTGAGCGTTTGGGGGATGCGTTTTGCTCGTGTCATGTTTGGGAGACGTCGCTCGCCAGCCGCGTCCCCCAAACAGAATTTGAGATTTTTTTTTAATTTTAATCGAAAACAGTTGAATTCCTTCAAACTTGCTATATATTACATATATTCGAACGAAATTCGATGAAATTTAAATCTAAACCCTAATAGTACTTGCGGCGGCCAGATGGGTCGTAGTACTGGTGGAAGTTGTACATGTCGTTGTCGACGACGTCCTGCTTGCCGCGCTCGTCGGGCTCGTCGACGGGCTCGTCCTTCAGCGTGTCACTTGGTCCAGCCTCGCCGTCGTCGGTGAGGTCGATGAGTGGCTTCCCGGTGTCGCGGATGGACATTGAGATCGCCAAGTCGAGGTTGCCCCTCCAGGCGTCCTTGTCATTCAGCGACGCCGCGAACGCCGCGTGCAACCCTGGACAGTCGTTGGGGTCGTCGCTGCTGGCGATGAGGAGTTGCTGGCACTTGTACTCCGCCAGCTGCGCCACCTACACGGCTTCCTCGTCGTCCTGCTCCTCCTTCACCTCCGGCTTCGAGATGAGGAGGGCACCACCAGCGCGCATGTGCTGCTGTCGGCTGACGCTGTTGCCGCCGCGCCTCGGATTGACGGGCGGCGTCTCGAACTCCAGCCCGTCCTTCACCTCGCGCTTCGGCACGGTGTAGGGCGTAGCGCGGTGCGACGAAGGCGCCGATCGCATCGGCCCTGATGAAGAAGAGTTCGAGGAGGACAAGTACGTCCTCCTCGGCTGCCCGCGTGTTGCGGGCGTAGGAGATGGTGGCGGCGACAGTGGCATCTCCAGCCTGGGCGCGCCGTTCTGGATGCCGTCGACGACGTGCTCCAGGGTGCGCCCGGGAACGCCCTAGAAGCGGAGGTGCCCCTCCCTGTTCTAGGTGTTCCACCGACCGATGAGGCCGGCGGTGTTGTTCATCTCGGCGTCGTGTTGCGCCTGGAAGTTGTCCGCCGAACAGGCGTCGTTGCCGGTGGGCGCCCAGGTTGGATCGGCTCGCTCCTCAGCGGTGAGGCGAGCCCGTCGGGTCTTGATCGCATCCCTCTAGCGCTCTGTGCCCTGTGGCGGCGGGATGCCGACGCCGTTGATGGCCATCCTCCACCCGTCGCTGCTTGGCAGGCGCATGTCCAGCGGGACAAGATATCCCGCGCGGTACAACGCCCACACCTCCGCCACGGTGAGGCTGCCGCGGCCGAAGCCATTTGTCGCGACGCTCTTGCGGGACGACGACATTAGGAGCAGCGAGCTTGGAGCGGCGAGGGAGGAGGAGATTGGGAGCAGCGAGATATTGGAGCGGCGAGATTGGAATGGGGAAGGAAGGAGGGGCGCTCTTATTGTACAGCGGCGGCAGGCGAAGCGGCAGCGGGGCGTTGGCCGCAATAAACGCCGGCGCGGATGGCCACGCGGTCATGCACGACGAGACGCGTCACTGCGTCACCTGGGAAAGCTGGGCGCCATTAACGTCGCTCGACCAGATGTAGGCGACGGGGTTTTAGGCTTCCGTGTCGCTAACGCGTCGGGCCCGTGTCTCCTCGCCTCGCATTTCGTTATGTCCGGCGTGCCCAGAGCGTCCCATGCGGAGCAGGGACGGGCTCGGGGCGCCAGACACCGCATTGGGCCGCGCCGGACGGAAAGGGCCTTTGGAGCGCGAGGCTGAGAACGAAATTTTGTCCGGCGCTCCTCAAATACCTTTGGGGGCCGATTTGGAGAAAATACCTTTGAGGACCGATTTGGAGAACCCTGCTAAAGATGCTCTTAAGGATGGATCCAGGATTAGGATCTAGGCACTCCGATAACAATATCTTGTTTTATACAATATTGTGCGGCCAAAGATAATGTCTTAGTTAAGGTGATGGATTCAGAATGGGAGTGGTGTTTTGGAACATGGGAGCATATGCTCCCTATATTTTGAAATGCATCTTACACATATTTTAAATTTCAAAAAAATTGAAACAAAAAGTTCGCATGTACATCTTCGTGTGCTACGCGCTCACAAAGTCGTTTCATAAAAAATGAACTTATCATGTGACGTGTGTAAAAAAGACAAAATTCAGTGCTAAAAATAATGCTTTTCACAGGATAAGTTTTCTCTTTTTTACACAGGCCACACAAAATATTATTTTTTCGTGAAACTTGACGCGCACACATATATTATGGAGATGTACATGTAGAATTTTTTGTCAAAATTTTTCCACACTTCGAAATATGTTTTCTTGGTAGAGGGAGCATACGCACCCGGGAGCCGAATTGAATTTCCGGTGAGCGTGACATTGAAAAGAGATCTAGTTGGACCCCATCTTACGCATGGAACGCATTACTACAATGGTTAGCATTAGTTCGATGAGTTCCATTTGAGCTTTACATGGAATGGTAAATTCATTGTGGGTTGGATGTGTAGAGCATTGATTCAACCTTTAAAGCTGGTAGCTAACATCTGTTGAATCTGGAAGATGAAGATACTGCTAAAGACAAGGGTCTTCGCTTGGTCTCTTCATTGTAGAGCGATTCTTACTAAAGATAATCTTATAAAACGGAATTGGTCGAGAAGTAAAAAAGTATGTCTTTTGTCATCACGATGAGACAGTAAAACATTTATTCTTAGATATATATGATCAATCATCCAAATAGGTTCTACCTTATACCCGTTATGTAGCGTTGCCAATATTTTTTGGTAATTGGCTCAATGGGATGCATCATAGATTCAAAGTACTTATTCGGGTGGGAGCGTTTGCCGTTATTTGGTCGATATGACTATGTAGAAATGACAAGGTGTTTGGCGATAAATTTTTTTCTCTTTTGCAGGTCATACATGTGGAGTACTTTGCTTTGTACATGATCGTCTCTTCAGCATACGGAAAATCACGACAAGGTGCCTACATGGTTGGAGGACACGGTCTAGAAATTTATTATCTAACATGGGTATCAGCATAATCTCAAGATTGATCCTTCACAATCATAGGAGTTCATGCAACATCATCAATGTTTTTGTATCATATTTTTGTTAGATTACTCTGTGCGTGAAGTGCGGCTGTATGCGTTCTAGTTATGCAGAAGGCGGGTGTAAAGACCTGGTGTAATGTTTAAAAAGTTTAAGTAATAAAGTGTTATTTATCAAAAAAAAATAGTACCCAAAATGTTTGCTTTTCGTATATGATGTGTGCTCTGTAGGAATCCGAAGTCACACCAGTTTCAAGATTACTATTTCCAGCAATAGACATTAATTGTTCTTCCACACGTCGATGAAGGGAGTGAAAGAGAGAATGCACGCGCTAGTGAACCGAGGCATAGCCCGGATGGTTACCGGGTGCTGATACCCGCTGTGACCCGCGAGATCTCGAGTTCGAGTGCTAGCGCCCGCTCTCTCGCTTGTACACACCAAAATACCATCTATTGAATTGTTTGGAGGGCTTCTTACTCCCCAAATCGCATTTTTCAAAATGCACGCGCTACATTCATACATCGCACAACCTCAAGAATGCATCTCTTTAAAAGTTTTATTGCTAACAAATCAACCGCAAATTGATGTATAAGTATATCTCACATCCCAACCGAAAATTCCTCCCATCTCAATCACCTCACCCCACTCACTTTTTGGCCTCGGTGGTGAGGCCAAACCCGAACGGGAACAGCGGGTCATAGTGCTTGTCGCCGACGTTCATCGGCAGCTGGTCCACCGACTTGAACCACGTCCTCGCCAGCTTCCCGGAGAACCCGTAGTCGCCGAAGAGCACGTCGGCCACGCCCTGGCCCTCCGAGCCAGGCAGCCATGCGGCCACGAATGCGTCGATGGCGCCGATGTACGGCTCCATCACCAGCGGCCTACCGGAGATGAGCACCACCACACACTTCATGCTCTTGCAGACGTTCTGGATCACGGACGGACCGGATCCTGGGATCGTCAGGTTCAGGTTGTCACCGAATGTCTCGGCGTAGGGTGGCTCGCCGACCACCACGACCGCGTAGTCGTACTTGTCGCTTAAGGTGGTGCTGTCTGGGTTCTCCGAGAAGACCACTTGCGTGCTGGGGTCGACGGTGGACTTGATCGCCGAGAGGATCGTTGTCCCTGCATTTCATCACATGGTTCCATGAATTTTTGTTCCAAAGGACCGAGACTTTGCCACAAATTTAGTACAAGCAATGGAACAAGAGACGCCATTTACCGGCAGTGTTGCCGTTGCCGTCCAATCCTTGCCATGTGATTGTCCATCCTCCACACTGGTTGCCCAAGTTATCGGCGTGGCTTCCGGCGACAAGGATCTTACCTGCCTTCTTTGGGAGAGGCAACAACGGAGCGGAGGCAGACTTCCCATTTTTCAGCAGCACCAATGATTTCCTGACAGCTTCCCGAGCAAGTTCTCGGTGTTCCTAACATTGACAAGGGAATTTGTCAGTATGAATTCTAGGTTCTTGATGCACAAAATTTTAGAGGAACAAAGCGTCGTATTTTAGAACTAACTTGCTTTCCAAGTTCACCAGCGAGACTGGGATCAGCGTAAGGGCTCTCAAATAGACCCATGGTGAACTTGACCCGAAGAATCCTGTAAACAGCATCGTCGATTCTGCTCATGGGGATAATGCCACTCTTAACTTGGGCTGTCAGATCATCAATGAATTCTGTGTAGCCAAAAGGAACCATGATCTACAAAATAACACAGTTCAGAGCATGGTCAGAAAAGATGAAAATGGGTCATTTCTATTTGCTCTAGAAGAGATAAAAATTGTCAAGGACGTATCATAAGTCAAGGCAATTACCATGTCAATGCCGGCACCAACTCCAGCCTCAACTGAATAAGAGTAGTTCACGCCTGGGGGACTAGTAATCCTATCAATGCCTTGCCAGTCTGAAATCACAAAGCCCTGTTTGCACAAATCCCAAAAAATTAATGACATCAGTATCTCTTAATATACCAGAAGAAAACAAATACAATGGAAATTCTTATGCCTGCTTTATTGAGCAACTGACCCTGAATTTGAGCTTTTTCTTGAGAAAATCAGTGATTAGGAAATGGTTGGCGTGCATCTTCTTTCCATTCCAACTAGAGTACGAAACCATAACGGTGGATACACCTCTGATGATAGAATTATAATAAGCAGGCATATGGATAGTCATGAGCCCATGGACATCGATGACTGTATTGTTCTCGTTGATCCCCAAGAACGTACCACCATCACCAACATAGTGCTTTGCGCATGCAGCAACTTTCTTACTGCAGGGTGCGAGAGTGATAACAAAGTTAGTTCGGAGTTGACAGACTAAATTACAGATAAGACAATTTAGCTACTATATATGCTGGGTATATGTTACCTTCCACCAACGTATGGTCTTCCCGCTTCACTAGCTGGAACATCGCCTTGCAAGCCAGAGATAAGTGTGGTCATTGACTGGACAACCTTTGGGTCTTCACTGTAGCTTTCATAGCACCGTCCCCATCTTGGGTCTCTACAAACCTGATTAATGTAAACAGATGAGGTTCTAAAAACGACAAGAAGGCAGAGTTGCTATCCAGACTGATTGACAGAGCTATCAACCATGTAAGAGGTGTTATGTATTATTACCGCAATACATGGAGCGAAGGCGTAAGGAATTCCTGTAGCTCTAACTTCAAGAGCAGTTGCTTCTCCTATCCTCTTTACCAGAGCAGGGTCCCTACAAGACAGCAACATATTAATTAAGACCAAAGCATGCATCACAGGTGTGTTGCGATATTGTCATAGCTTGTTGACCCACTATAATATAGGCATCTATGTTACAGGACAGGATATATGACATTTCATTATCATCTCAAAAGTAAAAAATCAGTTTTCTACCTGGTAGCTCCAAGCCCAACATTATGTGGGAAGATGGTAGCTTTGTAGACGTTATTGTGACCGTGCACAGCATCAATACCGTAGAGCATCGGAATACCCAGGCGGGTAGAAAGAGCATCTTTTTGCATTTCATTAACCATCGAAGCCCAAGCCTCGGCAGATGCCTGAGGAGAAGGCACGCTGCCTCCACCGCTCAGTACGCTACCTGCATCGCGCACCACACGAACGTCAAACACAAACTATGCAGTCCTTCATCACTTGCACCGATTTAGCATGAGCAGCTTACCAATGAAGTACTTGGACAGCACCCCCGTGGTGGCGTTCTCCCTCTCGATTTGAGTCATCTGGCCGATCTTCTCGGCGAGCGTCATCCGAGCAAGCAGATCCTTGACACGGACACTAACAGGCTTCTTCGGATCCTTGTACTTGAGATGATCCGCTCTGGCCAACACCGCCAAGCAGAACATGAGGAGAACAAAGGTGGTCTTGTGCAAACTCCCCATCTTGGCACCGTGTGTGGTACCGATCACCGCCGACTATATGTAAACCTGAGTAAAGAATATCAATCATGTGAATATACATTCAATGAAGCTTTCACTTCAAGGAAAAATCAGTCATGTGCCTAGCGTAGAGAAAGATTCATGTTTGAAACCGCACACACGTAAAGGACAAACGTTAGGCCTAGGCCATTCAAAGGCTCCTCGGGTGGCCACATAGCCATCATAAAGAATCAAGATAGAGTGGACTAGTGTAGAGAAAGACTGATGCTTGAAATCTGAAGACTAAACATTAGGCCCTAGGTCAATCAAAGGCTCCTCTATTTGCTATAGACATCATAGAGAAGTAGTAAGATACAAGGGAGGCAACATATTTCTTTAAACCAAGTGGGTGTCTTCTATCACTTTTATTGCACACGAGACGAATCAAAGTTCTAGAAACCAGCATGGTTATAGGCAAAACAGCAAGCCACATAGCCCAGTTCCCACAAATATCAGCAGACGTAAGCAAACTAGTGAGTAAAACAGAAAACAGAGCATATGCAGAAAACAATATTCAGATCATTTTGGACGGTTCAACAGAGAGCAACTAAAACCTCACATGCTACTCGGTAACGGCAATACCTCAAAAGGAGGAACTAGCAATCCGCATGCGGGTGCAGAAACGGAAGCGAGGGAAAGGAACGGATATCTTTCTTCACTGCCAAAAGCTCGAAGTAAAGGAGAAGTATGAGCACGTCCTCTGGTGAAAGGGAGCATCGGTTCGTCTTATAGCCCAGCGAAGCGAGGAGCACTCTAGCGAAGTGGCGCCACGCCGACACGAGAATCCCAAGTCACCAAAAAGGATTGGAAAGAAATGAAAGGAAAGAAAGCGAAAGGAAATCATTTGCACGGGTGGCCCTCACGCGCTAATTAGCTGCCACCGCAGCGACGGCGACGGCATGCTAATATAAACAAGATTCAGTTTTTCTTTTGTTCCTTTTCGGAAGCATAAAGAGATGTGAATTGGAACGATCTCCACCTCTGCATTTTTCTAGCGTTTGCTGCAGCACAGCGGCGCCACCACGGCCGCGAGAGGGATCGGTCGACGGGGTGGCATCTACAGCTGAGACGTCGCTGTTGGGCGAGATCGCCGGCTAACCAGATTGATTGTTAATTCTCTCACACTGACTGCTCTGACTAGTACACGGATGCAGCGAGCGCAGTCCATGCTCCGCACGCAGACGCAGCAGCATTGAATTATTTGGCGAAATGTACTGCGCTGGCGAGAGGCCCATCTCACCGGCCGGCGAGGCAGCGACGAATTCTCCAGCTAGATCTCCTGGAGAAGAGGACGCGGCACCTACGCTACGAGAGAATTCGTGGTTTTGTCGACGGCGCATCTGGGACGCAAACTCTTGCTCTGCTCCGCCGGGGGGCCATGGGATGGGAAGGCTGAACCACCGGCCGTGTGGGAGCGTCGAGATTAAACTAGGGGAAATGCTGGACTGGAACCAACGGAGCTCTACTAATTAACCCTACAGTAGCATAAGAATCTTGACCCCAAGAAATTGCAGGAAAGAAATCAGGGGCGGCGTGCACGCAAGACGACTCCGATCCGGGAGACGCGGCGGATGGGTTAATCTGGGAGTAAACTCGTGTTCGCGTGCAGGAGTCAAATCGGAGGTGGAGGTGAGCCGAGTGAGCTCGTCACTCTCTCCACTGCTCCAGAAGTGCCCGTGGACTGAACAACCACCATACTCTACTGCCACCCAATTAGACTAGAACCAGACGCGCCACGAGACGCGGACGACGGTCGCTCGCAAATCCACATCCAACCGCCACTCAGCAAGATTTTCGTTTTGGAGCCGCTCTACGGAGTCCCGAGTCGGTGGTGGCGGCAGGCCTGGAGAGCACAACGAAGCGCTACTAGTCCTAGGTGCTTCGTGCGTGCGCGTGCGCGCGCACCGGTGACGGCGACGGCGCCGCCGCCGGAGACGGAGAAGAAACCAAACAAAGAACATGGAGAGGGACGGAGGCTTGCGGCTTACCACGGTGGCGGCCGGCGAGAAGCTGCGTGCGGGGGAGAGTGATGAGCGGCGAGTGAGGCGGCCTCGCCAGCGAAGAACAGCACGCAGCACAGATCAGACGACGCTGGCACTGGCACTGGCAGACAACAAGATAGCGCAGCCTTTTATGGCGCTGCGCAGCAAAAGCTTTCTGAATCAATCACGCTCGTGAATTTTATTTTCACCCTTTTCTGACAGAGTGACAGACAGTATATCACTGTTGTCCAATTTCGCTCCGGGGAAAGGGATCCAACGCAGACGACGACGGCGAGACACACATGTTGACCGTGCGGATGTCGGGCGGCTGGAGCTGGTGCCCACGTTCACACGTCCATGCGCACGTCCTCCCAGCCTCTCACTGAAGCCCTGGGCCCCACCTGCTCACGCGTGACTGGCCTGTCGGGACCACAAGTCACAGCAACTCTAAGAGAGCCTGTAAATGCCGCTGGAACTGACTTTTCCGACGGATTTACGGGTTCGGACGATAACCGCCGCTTCGCCGTCTGTCGTTTCCACTTTCGACGAGCAATCCGAGCGAAGCAGTCGCCGTATCCGATCTTCTGCGAGCTCCACCGTGATCGCATGGCTGGCGCCGGCAGCTGCGGGATGGGAGATGGAGCGGCGGAAGTGAAACCGCTCCGAGGGTGTGCGAAAGCGGAGCGCGCGCCGGTGGACTAATTGGGGCATGACGCCACCGGGGAACCTTGCCCGCTACGCCAATAGCGGCGAGGGATCTTCCTTCGGCGCGTCAGGTCAGATGCTTGCGCCGCTCGTTGACGACAGCAGCGACGAGGAGGAGGAGGCGATGCCGCGCACCGTCTTCAACCCCAGGGACTACGTCCTCACTAATCACAAGGATGCGACGCCGTCCGTCAGGTGCGCGCATACGAGGTGGCGCAGAGGGAGACCGCCGTCCGCCGCGTGAAGAAGGAGGTCGTCGACCTCGACGCCGAGTAGGTCGCCATCGCCGATGTCCGCCGTCCCGTCCTCCGCCGCGCGTAGAGCCCCGGTAGGGCCAAATTTTAGTCGTCATTAGGTTGGAGGAACATCTTATATGTGATGTCTATTTTGCGATCGCAATGTAAATTATGCAACTATGAAGTTTCAGTTTCAGTTTACGAATTTGTTTAAGATGAACAGTTCTCCCGCTAGATTTGAATTTCATTTTTTCGGTTCCGAATACGGGTGTTGTTCTGCGCCACCTTCGAATTCGCTCGAAAAAACATATTCAAAAGACGGAACTCACGCTCTTTATTTCGTGCGTATACGGGCTCTGTTAGAGATGCTCTCAGGTGGCCACCGATTAGGCTGGAGGTGGGGCCCACAGCCATGTTGTTCGCTGCTAGCTCTTTCGTATTGCCGAAGTCGCAAACTCTTCTTCGGTGGAAACACACAAGCCAAATCACAGATCATCCTACCTAAGTCCATCTCCAATCGTGTCCCCCAAAACATTGTTTAAAGCTTTTTGGTATGCGCTAAACATTTAACCGGCCTAAGTGGCGCGTCTTAAAGGGCATTTTCGTTTGGCGCTGTCCAATACGGTGTCTGGCGCCCCGAGGCCGTCCCCACTTCAAAGGGGACGCTTCGGGCGCATCGGACAGAGCGAGAAACAAGGCGGGTACCCACCAGGCGACAATCACATCTAGAACGGTTGGTTCCCGCCTTTATTTCTCGTCATGCCTCGCACCCTCCGCCGCTGCTCGATTTGCCGGCCGTCTCAATGGACAATATCTCCTGTGTCGGACACCCCTGTGATAACTAACTCCCTCGTCGTCTTTTTTCCGTCGCCGCTTCGCCAACGCGTCCCAGAACGCGCCGGCAAATCCGCCCCTCCTCCGCGCACAGAGTTGTTTGGCGGTTTGTCTGGTAGGTGTGACTGGTCGCTGTTGGTTGCCTCCTTTGTCGCGGATGAATTTTAACCATTTGCTTTGCTTTATACATGGATAGTGAGGACGAGATGGTCGTGGAAATGATGGAGGACGAGCAAGCCTTCGACGACGACCTTCAGGAGCATTTGTCGATCATTCTGTCCCTCCAAAACATTCTAGACACCGACGCGGAGAAGAAGAAGAGGCCTCACCGTGGAGGTTCAAAGCCGGGAAGAAAGAAGTAGATGCTTGATGCGCGTAGATGTACACGCCCGTTGGGAACCCCAAGAGGAAGGTATGATGCGCACAGCGGCAAGTTTTCCCTCAGAAAGAAACCAAGGTTATCGAACCAGTAGGAGCCAAGAAGCACGTGAAGGTTGTTGGTGGAGGAGTGTAGTGCGGCGCAACACCAGTGAAACCGGCGCCAACGTGGAACCTGCACCACACAATCAAAGTACTTTGCCGCAACGTAACAGTGAGGTTGTCAATCTCACCGGCTTGCTGAAAACAAAGGATTAAACGTATCGAGTGGAAGATGGTGTTTGTTTGCAAAGAACAAGTAAAAGCAAGTAGAATGTATTCGGATGTAAAAGAATGGACCGGGGTCCACAGTTCACTAGAGGTGTCTCTCCAATAAGATAACTAACATGCTGGGTGAACAAATTACATGCGGGCAATTGACAAATAAAGATTCAATACATATCAATGATGATTACTATGTGATTTAATCGAGGGCATTACGACAAAGTATATAGACCGCTATCCAGACATGCATCTATGCCTAAATAATCCACCTTCGAGGTTATCATCCGAACCCCTTCCGGTATTAAGTTGTAAACAACGAGATAATTGCATTAAGTATGGTGCGTAATGTAATCAACACAAATATCCTTAGACAAAGCATCGATGTTTTATCCCTAGTAGCAACAGACACATCCACAACCTTAGAACTTTCCGTCCATCGTCCCGCATTCAATGGAGGCATGAACCCACTATCGAGCATAAATACTCCCTCTTGGAGTTACAAGTATCAACTTGGCCGGAGCCTCTACTAGCAACGGAGAGCATGCAAGAACATAAACAACACATATATGATAGATTGATAATCAACTTAACATAGTATTCTATATTCATCGGATCCCGCCAAACACAACATGTAGCATTACAAATAGATGATCTTGATCATGTTAGGCAGCTCACAAGATCTAAACAATGATAGCACAAGCGGAGAAGACAACCATCTAGCTACCGCTATGGACCCATAGTCCAAGGATGAACTACTCACGCATCAATCCGGAGGCGGGCATGATGATGTAGAGCCCCTCCGGTGATGATTCCCCTCCCGGCAGGGTGCCGGAGGCGATCTCCTGAATCCCCCGAGATGGGATTCGCGACGGTGGCGTCTCTGGAAGGTTTTCCGTATCGTGGCTCTCGGTACAGGGGGTTTCGCGACGAAGGATATTTGTAGGCGGAAGGGTAGGTCATGGGGCGACGCGAGGGGCCCACACAACAGGGCCGCGCGGCCAAGGGCCAGGCCGCGCCGCCCTGGTGTGTCGCCACCTCGTGGCCCCACTTCGTCTCCCTTTCGGTCTTCTGGAAGCTTCGTGTAAAAATAGGCCCCTGGGCGTTGATTTCGTATCTATAATTTCTTATGTTCCATGTTACTTTTATTACAATACTTGAGTGTTTTATACATACTTTACAACGTTATTTTACATTTTCCGGCACTAACCTATTAACAAGATGCCGAAGTGCCGATTCTGTCGTTTTTCTCGCTGTTTTTGGTTTCAGAAATCCTAGAAAGGAAATATTCTCGGAATTGGACGAAATCAACGCCCAGGGTCCTATTTTTGCACGAAGCTTCCAGAAGTCCGAAGAGGAGACGAAGTGGGGCCACGAGGTGGGGACACACCAAGGCGGCTCGGCCCAAGCCCTGGCCGCGCCGGCCTGGTGTGTGGCCCCCTCGTGTCGCCCTTTGACCTATCCTTCCGCCTACTTAAAGCCTCCGTCGCGAAAACCCTGTACCGAGAGCCACGATACGGAAAACATTACTGAGAGGCCGCCGCCACCAATCCCATCTCGGGGGATTCAGGAGATCGCCTCCGGCACCCTGCCGGAGAGGGGAATCATCACCGGAGGGGCTCTACATCATCATGCCCGCCTCCGGATTGATGCGTGAGTAGTTCATCCTTGGACTATGGGTCCATAGCAGTAGCTAGATGGTTGGCTTCTCCGCTTGTGCTTTCATTGTTATAGATCTTGTGAGCTGCCTAACATGATCAAGATCATCTATTTGTAATGCTACATGTTGTGTTTGGCGAGATCCGATGAATATAGAATATTAAGTTAAGTTGATTATCAATCTATCATATATGTGTTGTTTATGTTCTTGCATGCTCTCCGTTGCTAGTAGAGGCTCCGGCCAAGTTGATACTTGTAACTCCAAGAGGGAGTAATTATGCTCGATAGTGGGTTCATGCCTCCATTAAATCTGGGACGATGACAGTGAAAGTTCTAAGGTTGTGGATGTGCTGTTGTTACTAGGGATAAAACATTGATGCTTTGTCTAAGGATATTTGTGTTGATTACATTACGCACCATACTTAATGCAATTATATGTTGTTCGCAACTTAATACTGGAAGGGGTTCGGATGATAACCTGAAGGTGGATTATTTAGGCATAGATGCATGCTGGATAGCGGTCTATGTACTTTGTCGTAATGCCCTGATTAAATCACATAGTAATCATCGTTGATATGTATTGAATCTTTATTTGTCAATTGCTCACCTGTAATTTGTTCACCCAGCATGTTAGTTATCTTATTGGAGAGACACCACTAGTGAACCTGTGGACCCCGGTCCATTCTTTACATCTGAATACATTCTATCGCTTTTATCGTTCTTTGCAAACAAACACCATCTTCCACTCGATACGCTTAATCCTTTGTTTTCAGCAAGCCGGTGAGATTGACAACCTCATCGTTACGTTGGGGCAAAGTACTTTGATTGTGTTGTGCAGGGTTCCACGTTGGCGCCGCTTTCACTGGTGTTGCACCGCACTACATTCCTCCACCAACAACCTTCACGTGCTTCTTGGCTCCTACTGGTTCGATAACCTTGGTTTCATACCGAGGGAAACTTGCTGCTGTGCGCATCATACCTTCCACTTGGGGTTCCCAACGGACGTGTACATCTACGCGCATCAAGCTAAATTTCTGGCGCCGTTGTCGGGAGATCAAGACACGCTGCAAGGGAGTCTCCACTTCCAATCTCTTTACTTTGTTTTTGTCTTGCTTTATTTTATTTACTACTTTGTTTGCTGCACTTAAACAAAACACACAAAAAATTAGTTGCTAGCTTTACTTTATTTACTGTCTTGTTCTTTATATCAAAAACACAAAAAAATCAGTTACTTGTCTTTACTTTATTTGCCTAGTTTACTTTACTACTGTTATAATGGGTACTCCTGAGAATACTAAGTTGTGTGACTTCACTAGCACAAATAATAATGATTTTATATGTACTCCTATTGCTCCACTCCGCTACTACGACGAGAATTCTATGAAATTAAACCTCGCTTTACCGAATCTTGTTATGAGAGAGCAATTTTCTCGGTGTTAGTACCGATGATGCTCGCTGCCCATCTTAATAATTTTGTTGAACTTTGTGAAATGCAAAAGTATAAGGATATAGATGGTGATATTATAAAACTGAAATTGTTTCCTTTCTCATTAAGAGGAATAGCTAAAGATTGGTTGCTTTCTTTGCCTAAGAATAGTATAGATTCATGGACTAAATGCAAAGATGCTTTTATTAGTAAATATTATCCTCCTGCTAAGATTATATCTTTGAGAAGTAGCATAATGAATTTTAAACAATTTGATAATGAACATGTTGCTCAAGCATGGGAGAGAATGAAATCTTTGGTAAAGAATTGCCCAACCCATGGATCGACTACTTGGATGATCATCCAAACCTTTTATGCAGGATTGAATTTTTCCTCAAGGAACCTATTGGATTCAGTCTGCTGGAGGTACTTTTATGTCCATCACTCGGGCGCCGCAACTAAATTACTTGATGATATGATGATCAATTACTCTGAATGGCACACTCGAAAGAACTCCTCAAGGTAAGAAGGTAAATTATGTTGAAGAAACCTCTTCTTTGGGTGATAAGATTGATGCTATTATGTCTATGCTTGCAAATGGTAGATCTCATATTGATCCTAATAATGTTCCTTTAGCTTCATTGGTTGCTCAAGAAGAAAATGTTGATGTGAATTTCATTAAGAGCAATAATTTCAACAACAATGCTTATAGGAATAATTACGGTAACAACTTTAGGCCATATCCTTCTAATAATAGTAATGGTTATGGTAATTCTTATGGTAATTCTTACAATAATAATAAGAGTGTACCCTCTGGTCTTGAAGTGATGCTTAAAGAATTTATTAGTACACAAACTGCTTTCAATAAAACCGTTGAAGAAAAGCTTGGTAAAATTGATATTCTTGCTTCTAAGGTTGATAGTCTTGCTCTTGATGTTGATCTTTTAAAATTGAAAGTTATGCCCGAGAAAGTTGAAGATGCTAGGTTTGCTAAAACAAATGCCATCCAAGTTAGAATTAATGATAATATTAGAATGTTGGCTGAATTGCATGCTAGGTGGGATAGAGAAGAAAAAGAAAAACTTGCTAAAGAAAATAATGTAGCTAAAGTATGGACTATTACCACCACTAGTAATGTTGATTCTTCACATGTTGCTACACCTCCTACTATCAATGGTAAAATAATTGGTGTTGGCAATGTTTCTACTCCTAGTGCAAAGCGTACAAAACTGCCAGAAACTGCTGAAACTGCTGTTTGTGATAAAACCGCTGAAATTTTTCAAAATATTGGTGAAAGTATAGAGATGGTAAACCTAGAGGGGGGGTGAATAGGTTTCTACAGATTTTAATTCTTTCTTTGCAATATTAGGCTTTGCGGAATATAAAGGTGAACCTAATGCAAACTAGGTGAAGCAACCTATATGAGGATACAACTAACTCGAGCACGAAGGCTCTCACAGGCAGTTAAATCACAAGTAAGGAGTTCGGTTAGAGATAACCGATAGCACGCGGAGACGAGGATGTATTCTCGTGTTCCCTTGCTTTGCAACAAGGTACGTCACGTTTGAAGGAGTGGAGGTCCCACGAAGGATTCCCGCGCCACGAAGGCTCACCCTATTCTCCGGAGCCTATCCCACGAAGGAATAGCTCTCTCACTTGTGGTAGACTTTGAGGTAGCCTCCAAACCTTCACAATCTTGCCCGGAGCAGATCCACAGCCCGGATGCTTACGGACTCCTCTTGCCCACCTAGGGTTTTCAAGTGTTATCACCAGATTTTGGCCAAATCAGGAGATAGGCCGTAAGTGAAGATGGGCTTTGAAGATTACACGTGGAGCATCTTTGAAGCGGCCTTGCGCTAGGAGTTTGGGCTGAATTGCCCATGTATCTGTAATATAGTAGATCGCATCGTGTTTTAGAATTAACAGATAGAGTTTAACACGTGCACGGTTAGGTGCACGTCCAGATTAGAAAGTCTCTTGGACTATAAATATGTATCTAGGGTTATCGAGAAAAGAGGACAATCATCGTTCACAACAAACACAAATCAGGCGCATCGCCACCCCTTCCTTCGAGGGTTTCTTCCGGGTAAGCACCATGCTGCCTAGATCGCATCTCGCGATCTAGGCAGTATACGTTTATTCGTCTACCTTGTACTTGCTCGTGCTCGAAGCGTTGTTGATGGCGAGCGGTACTACTTATCATTAGGTGTTTAGGGGCTTGCATTGATGCTTTCTCGTGCATATCCGCGTGGCAATGCCGTCCCTCGACACCTAGCTGCCCTTACACCTATCCAGGTGTAAGGGCAGCATCTTGCTTGTTCGTTACTTAGTAGATCCGATCCGTTATAGTTGCTCCTTGCTCCGCAAGGATTAGTTTAATATATGCATAGTTAGGCCTTATGCTGGGGTCGGACGATCCGGTAGTGCGTTAGGTGTTGTTTACCGTCCCTGCAAGGGATGTTCCGGGAATCAACGTTATGTTGGTTTTTAGGCCTCTTGTAGGGGTAGTTTGCATCATCTTCCGTAGCTGCTAGGCCCGATCACACGTAGGACGTTCCGGTTATGCGGTGAAAACCCTAAGCTGTCGTAGATCGGTTTAGCTTTGTTTTGATCAAGCAGGATCCCCATGCCATTGTAAATCCAACGTGAACCATGGGGCGATCGGCTCCTTGAGCCGATCCACGAGGCAACCCGAGAGCCGATAGGGCTCGTATTTAATGTTTACGTGTCTACCATGCAGGAACAATCGAAGCACTCTAACACCTTCCTCGATCGGGTCTAGGTCGGGTGGCACGCCCTAGCAACCGCCGGGACGTGGTCGGAAGATTTGCGGGACGACGCGAGGTGCCGGGGTACACTAAGCGGCCTTGGGAGCCTCCCGGCTCTTCGTGTTGCTTAACCATTGCCCGTCGGTGGGTTTTGGAGGGTAACACATTCTGGCACGCCCGGTGGGACCTCTTCTGCAACATCCACGTCAACACCGACATCCGAGATGGCAGAGGAGCAGATCACATATGAGGATCTCCCTGCAGAGCACAAGAAGAAATACGATGAGCTGAAGGCCATCTGTGAAGCCGAGCTCATCGGCTCCTTTGAGAAGACCCGTTCACACGGTATCAAGTTCAAAGGGAACACGCGTCCGTCGCATGGCGTCAACATGGTGGACCTAAGCCACTCCATAAGGAAGCCAGGGTTCTCCTTTACTGTCAACATGGCAGGGCTGGTGAACCGCCATGGCGCGGATAAAGCAGAGAGCAGCCACTCTCGTGGCAAAGAAAAAGAGGAGGCCGTTCCACGCGACCGGCCCCAAGATGATGATAGACGGTACCTAACCCAGGAGGAGGTGAGAAGCATACGGTATCAGCGCCCACTCTCCGTGCATCTCCTCAACAAATATGAGCAGCAGTACGACCGACGTCGGCGCAACGACGAAGACGACGAAAGATATCGTCGGTCTGATGCAGACAGGAGGTATCGTCAGCACGACAGGAACAACGACGGGTACGAACGTCACGCTAGAGGGAGGTCAAGGGAGCAAGACAACACGGATAAGCACTGGAACTGTCCTTTCTTCAAACATTGCTGGGACTCAGGAATGAGCCGATTGCCAACAATCGAGAACTGCCCAGAGTGCAAACAACAAAGGAGGAGGACAAATGAAGATTCAGTGTTCGAGCGTCTAGGGCCTCTCCCACCTCATAATAAACAAGCTGAGTCATCTCAAGAAGAAGACTTTGAGGAGTCAGATGGAGAAGAAGATCGGTATCACCGACCAAGGTGGTGCCCTGATGGACTCAGCCATTCTCAGAAGCGTAGAGTGCAGCGGCTGCGAAACCTGGAAGAAGCCGAGGCACAGTACCTGTACACGTTGAAAAGAGCACGACCCGATCTGGCCGTGAAAATTCAGCAAACGTTGGAGACGAAGTCGCGCCCGCCAAAGAAAGTATGGTGCCCTAAACAGACGAAAGCCGATGCACAGGCATCGGCTGATGCCGATGCAGAAGCATCGGCTGGTACAAGCACAGTGTTCAGGATCTCGTCAGAGATTTATGACCCAAGACATGGTGAGCATACCTCCATCAAGTCGCGTCACCATAATAAAAGACCAAGGAGTTGTAAACCCCCACTAAGCATTACAATGGGAAAGGAGGCCGATTTAGCGATCGGCCAGCATTATCCTCAACATACGCTTTGCCTGTGTTCAACATTGACCTGGCAAACGATGGAAAGCTAGGTTATGGGTTTACATCAGCGGACGAGCTAGAAGAGATTGATATTGGTCCTGGGGACAAGCCACGACCAACATTTATCAGCAAAAAGTTAGACCCGCATCTGAGGGGCCTGATGATAGCCTTGTTAAAAGAGTACCCAGATTGTTTTGCCTGGGATTATACAGAGATGCCTGGGTTAGACAGGAGCATCGTTGAGCACAGGCTCCTCTCGAAGAAAGGATTTCGGCCGTTCCAGCAGCAGCGAGCACGACAGATGAGGGCCGAAGTCTTGGAAGAAGTCAAGAAGGAGATCAAGAAGATGCTGGACGCCGGGTTCATCAGGCCATGCAGGTACGCTGAATGGATTTCTAATGTTGTACCTGTGGAAAAAAAGGACGGCCGATGGCGCGTAGCCATAGATTTTCGGAACCTTAACAGCGCCACTCCGAAGGACGAGTATCCAATGCCAGTAGCAGAGACCCTGATCAATGCAGCTGCTGGTCATAAAATATTGAGTTTCATGGATGGCAATGCTTGCTACAACCAAATTTTCATGGCTCCAGAAGACATACACAAGACTGCATTCAGAGTGCCAGGCTCGGTGGGCTTGTTTGAATATGTGGTCATGACGTTTGGACTGAAGAACGCTGGCGCAACATACCAAAGAGCCATGAACTACATCTTCCATGACCTAATTGGCAAGTTGGTGGAGATTTACATCGACGACGTGGTGGTAAAGTCTGTTGCGACAGACGGACACTTAGAGGATTTACAACAAGTCCTGGACCGAACTCGGAAGTTCGGACTGAGAATGAATCCAAAGAAGTGCGCCTTCGGTGTGACGGCCGGTCAGTTCCTAGGATTCTTGGTTCACGAGCGTGGGATTGAGATCGGCCTGAAGAGTCAAGAGGCAGTGCGAACAATGAAGCCGCCCACCACAAAGAAGGAGCTCCAATGTCTCATCGGCAAAATTAACTTCGTTAGAAGGTTTATCTCCAACCTGTCAGGACGAATTGAGCCGTTCATGGGCTTGGTTAAAATCAAGTCTGATGAGGAGTTTCACTGGGGGGCAGAACAACAACAGGCATTTGATGATATTAAGGAATACCTAACCAAGCCACCTGTGTTAGTTCCGCACGCAAGAAGACAGGCCGTTCTACATTTACTTATCAGTAGCTGACACCTCCATCGCCTCAGTAGTGGTGCAGGTTTATGATGGCCTGGAAAAAGTGGTTTTCTACCTCAGCAGAAGGATGTTGGATGCAGAAACAAGGTACCCTGAAATTGAGAAGTTGTGCCTCTGTCTATTTTTTACCTGCACCAAGATCCAGCACATCCTGGTGTCAGCAGAAATCATCGTCATATGCAAATCGGATATCATCAAGCACATGTTGTCGGCTCCTGTATTAAAAGGCCGACTCGGCAAATGGATGTTTGCATTATCGGAGTTTGAAATCCGGTATCAACCGGCGAAGGCAGTCAAGGGACAGGCGCTAGCAGATCTGATTGCTGAACGAATAAACACAGACGTAGCAGCACTATCTGTGCGTGCATGGGCCATGTTCTTTGATGGATCGGTTTGTGAAGATGGTTGCGGTATCGGCGTGTTACTCGTGTCGCCTCGGGGGGCAACATATTCCTTCTCTATTAGGTTGGCTGGCCCTTGCACCAACAATGTGGCTGAGTACGAAGCGATCTGCAAGGGAATGGAGTTACTCCTGGAAGCTGGAGCAGAAGCAGTTGAGATCTTCGGAGATTCCAAATTGGTGATTTCTCAGCTCACAGAAGAGTACAAATGCGAAAGCGAGTCACTCTTCCCATTTTGGGTACAATGCCGTGAGCTGATGGCACAGTTCAGGTATATAAGCTTCAATTGGATTCCAAGGTCGCAAAATACTGAGGCAAACAACCTCGCACAAACGGCGTCAGGATACAGGGATGTAGCAGGTGAAGCCGATTTTCAAGTGCAGCTCCTGGAAACAGATGATTGGAGAGCCGATATCTTCAATTACTTGAAGGATCCGGCTCGGGGGCACCTAAGCGTACAAGATACAGAGCCATGAAGTACGTACTGATTGGTGATGATATGTTTTATAGAACATTGGAAGGATTACTTCTCAAATGTCTGGGACCAGCCGAGTCCAATCGGCTCTTGCATGAGGTGCATGAGGGTGCTTGTGGAACTCACCAGTCGGCTCATAAGATGAAGTGGCTGATTAGGCGCTCGGGATTTTATTGGCCTACCATGCTTGAAGATTGCTTCCAAGTATTATAAAGGATGTCAAGCATGTCGGAAGTTTGGGAGCATTCAGATGGTACCCGCATCAGCAATGAATCCTATCATCAAACCTTGGCCATTCTGAGGATGGGGTATGGATATGATCGGAGAAATTCATCCTGCGTCGAGCAAGGGCCATAGATGGGTTCTGGCCAGCACAGATTACTTCACGAAATGGGTGGAGGCGGTCCCTATGAAGAAAGTAGCGTCGGAAGACGTTATCAAGTTCGTGTTGGAACATGTCATTCATAGATTCGGGATTCCACAAACTATTACGACCGATGGAGGTTCGGTCTTCGTTTCAAAAGAGATGAAAAAGTTCTGTGATGACATGGGGATCAAGTTAATCCGATCGTCTCCATATTATGCTCAAGCAAACGGGCAGGCTGAAGCATCCAACAAAAGCTTGATCAAGCTGATCAAGAGGAAAATCGACGAGCACCCTAAACGATGGCATGAGGTGTTGTCGAGGCGCCGTGGGCTTACCGCATGTCGTGTCATGGAGCAATAAAAACCACCCCGTACCAGCTGGTCTATGGACAAGAAGCTGTGTTACCTTGGGTAGTTAAGGCGGGGTCAAGACGGGTCACGTTTCAGAATGATTTAACTGCTGAAGAATATGCAGCCCTGATGAGTGACAGCGTTGAAGATGCGACGGAACTTAGATTATGGTCACTTGAGAAAATCAAGGAGAACAAAGCCAAGGTGGCTCGTGCTTATAATAAGAAAGTGAAGCCAAAAGAGTTCCAAGTTGATGATCTGGTATGGGAAGCTGTATTGCCGTTGGGGACAAGGGATAAAATGTATGGTAAATGGTCTCCGAATTGGCATGGCCCGTACAAAGTTGTCCAAGTTTTGAAGGGGAATGCGTATATGCTCGAGCAGTTGGATGGCGTGAAGTTCCCAGTAGCCGTCAATGGCCAGCATCTCAAGAGGTATTTCCCAAGTATGTGGGATGATGGACAGTAAGAAATGGAGGCCGATACACAAATCGGCCAGTAAAGAATAAAGGGATTTCTATTTTCGTGCCCCTGGTTCGTTAGTTGTACTCAGTTTTCCCCAGCCCCTTAGTTTTTACTCAGTTTTCCCCTCCCTCTAGTTTGAAACCCGTCGCAGACGCTCAGACGGGAGGGTTGCCGTCTGGTCGCAGGCCTTCACCGTTACCGGTGACGGCTAGGGAGCCGCGTTGGTGTTGAATTGACCGTTTCTTTCGAACTATGTTGACCGTTGACTCGAGGAGCTCACCCAAAGCTTTCCACTCCGCCCGATACCGGAGGAGCTCACACACCGCCCTCCGCCGCCACGCCGTCCTGCCCTCCTACCTTATGGCGTCGTCCGCCGCCGAGCCGCCCCCGCCCGCACCACCACCCCCGGGAGGCGGAGAGCGATCCGCCTCCACCGTATCTAGATCTACCCCTCGTCGCGGTAGAGTTTGTATATCCGTCTCGGTGTACCGACTCTTCCCGTCGGCCGCGGAGAAGATTGGGAATCGGAGGGATCTAACGCATGGATTCCATCTCGGGTAAGCATCGTCCGCCTATGTGAATTAACAGTAGGCAGCTTTTGAGCGCCAATCGTTGTTGCTCAACTAATCGCGTTGCTTTTCGAATAGGATTGATCCAGATGCCGGCTTTTCGGCTGGTGGTTAGGCTGGATTCTAGCTTTACGCGTGATTCTAAACGCGAAATGAATGGGTTTTACTTCCTCGCGGTGGTTGCAACCACCATCTCGTTGAGGGATTTGAAAGCTAACATCTTCGATAAGTACGCCCGGAGCCCTCGCGATGCGGCTCATTTCGAATATTTCAACAAGCACGGAGCGAAGATTGGTTCCACTAATTTCCGACGATGATCTGGGAATTCTTTTTGCTTTGAATGCTTCTTGCCATTTCGGTAAAATTCGTGTCCATGTGGACAGGGGCCAGGCATCATCAGGTGGTCGGGCATCATCGGTGGTCGGGCATCATGTCTCTCTACCGCCGCCGCCTCTCGCTAATAGTGTGCGCCGCGGCGATCCTTGTAGGTCCACAGCAGCACCATCTGTCCCCAAGTGCGAGTGGTAGCCGGATCGTTCCTCGTGGTCAATGTGGAGGACGATGCCGAGATTGGGGATCGACCTCCGAAGATGATGAGGATGAGTTAATGTTTCCCGAATTGGTAGATCGATGCAGAAGGTGCAATGGAGGATCAATACATGGAAGATATTGCTTTTGGTGCCAGATTTGATGAGACCGATGATGAAGAGAAGAATGAGAACGATGACAGCCTCGTTTTAGCCGATTACGAAGGTGAAGACTTGCCAACAATTGAGTGGAACAGTGGAGGATCCTCGCCTTGCAAAAGGCACCGTGTTTCAAACGATGATGGACTCGCCGTAATGCAATTACTACATATCACATTCTCATTAAGAATAATTATGAGGTTATTAAAAGTGAGCCAGGTAGGTTCACAATTAAATGCCCATACCCAAGGTGTAGGTTTAGGCCGCATGCATCCACAATGCGCGAAGCGCCTTGGTTCAGTGTACTACGCCAACCGCTTGTGTATTTAGATCACGGTGTAAAATTTGTTATCTATTACCGACATCCCTTATCATTATGTTTCAGTATAAAGGTTAATAAGGAGATCCATAGGTGTCCACCTCTAGGGGAGAGCCGGACCTGAAAACAAAGCTAGCGAAGACTAGGTGGTTGGCAGATATAATCCTAGATTGGCCGAGAGAAACTCCTTCACTTGGTCCAACGGCACTCTGGAAAAAGGTGGTCGAGAAGTATAAAGGGATGAAAGTACCTTACATGAGGATGTTCTATGCAAAGGAAATGGCTCTTGACAAGATCAATGGTCCATGGAATGAAAGCTTTCGCTTGCTTTACACTTTCAAAGCCGAAGTGGAGATGGCTAGTCCAGCAGATGTTGTAGCAATAGACAAGCATACAGCTCCCTACAAATTGAAAAGCGGGAAGGTAATGCACAAGGAATGTTTTAGAAGGGCTTTTGTTTGTTTCAAAGCTTGCCGGAAAGGCTTTTTGGACGGTTGCGGTGCCTTATTTGGCCGTGGATGCATCGACTCTTCATGGTAGGTTTAAAGGACAGCCTAGTTGCCGCTACTGCAGCTTGATGGACATAATTGGATGTTCCCTCGTTGCTTATGGAGTTTTGGAGGTTGAGTCGTAGGAAAGTTGGACTTGGTTTCTGCAGAACTTGCGCGACCTTATAGGTCATCCACCAGGACTTGTTATCCACACGTACGCTTGCAAAGGTTTGGAGAGTGCGGTAGAAGCAAGTATTCCCCGGAGTGGAGCATAGGGAATGTATGCGACACTTGGTACAGTAATTTTACAAAGAAATTCAAGGGTAAAGTTTTTACCGACAACCTATGGCCAGCTTCATACACATGCAGCTCTAGGAAGCATATGTTTCATTTGGATGTGTTGTATAAACAAAAACCTGGGGTGAAGGAGTACTTGGATGAACATCATGGTAGGGTGTGGTCAAGAAGCCAATTCAATGAAATTTGCAAGGTAGACTATGTAACAAGTAACCTTGCGGAGAGTTTCAACTCAAAGGTCAAGTCATTGAAAGGGCTTATGTCTGTGGCAAATATTTGATAAGATTAGGCGGATGATCATGATAAAGATCGATCTGCGTCAAAGAATTGCATCCACAAATTATGTTGGCCATCTCATGCTCCCATCTTTGATTAAGTCTTTGCATGAGAGGGCAAAACAATTGAGGATGCAATGCGTCAGAAAAGGAATGGAGGCTGAGGTAACCTACACTGACAGTAAAAACATGCAGTGGAGGTATCCAGTGAGTTTGGTTGATAGGACATGCCATTGTAGGGGATGGCAGATCCGTGGGATACCCTGCATACACGCATTGTTTTTCATGAGTGTTATAGGGGGTGAAGATGGTGAAGTTGATCAGTATGTGTCGAGTATTTCTCTGTTGCAAAATTTAGGGCTGCATATGCTATGAATGTTCCTACCTTGTTGGGAAAAGACCAATGGATGAAAGTCGATCCAGGCTTCAAACCGTACTCTCCAAGTATTGACTAGACCGGCAGGTAGGCCGAGGAAGAATAGGATCGAGCTAGTGCAGAGGGTGGTGCACCGATTCGAAAACGTAAGTGCAAACGTTGTGGAATCCCCGGACACATTGCTAGGCTTTGTAAAAATGGAGTTGATCCGGCTTTTGGAATGGAAGATCAAAGCGGAGCAGAAAATGCAGAGGAGAATGAAGCAAGCAATTCAACTTGAGATTGAAGCAGCAATTCAACATGAGGAGATTGAAGCAACAAATGCAGAGGAGATTGAAGCGAGTAGCTCAACATGAGGAGATTGAAGCAGCAAATGCGAGAGGAGATTGAAGCAGCAGCTCAACATGAGGAGATTGAACCGATGGATCGAGAGCAGAGGGAACAGATGGATGTAGAAAGGCTTCAACCGATGAGTCCAGAGGAGAGTGAACAGTATTATCGAGATTGTCTCGATAGTTGTAAGGCCATGTGTGATGCTAACTTCGAAGAGCTCATGGCAGAAGAAAAAGCAGAAGCTTCGCAGAAGAAGAAGAACAAGAAAGAGGGCAAAAGGAAGGTAGACACCGGTAATATCCCTGGTAGGGTTACCCGGAGTAAGGTGGTGGCCCCAGCGAGTCACACCAGGAGCAAGAAAAAGATTTTATTCTGAACAACTAATTTGAATTTGTATGAACAATTTGTATTGGGGTTCCCTTTGTATTGGGGATCCCTTTGTGTTGAACAATTTGAATTTGTATGAACTATTTGTATTGTGGTTCCCTTTGTATTGGGGATCCCTTTGTGTTGGACAATTTGTATTGGGGATGCCTTTGTGTTGAACAATTTGAATTTGTTTGAACAATTTGTATTGTGGTTCCCTTTGTATTGGGGATCCCTTTGTGTTGAACAATTTGAATTTGTATGAACAATTTGTATGCCACATTTAAGCCACATTTATCATTTTAGGGTTTTAGGGTTTTAACATTTTAGGGTTCAATTCAAAATAATTCAAAACATGGTGGAACCTTCCCATGGAGCCTTGTTATGTTACCTGCAACCTAGAGAAATAATAATGGAAAAGGAAATATAGAGATATGAAGTTTTTATGCCAAAAGCTTCAAAACCACTTCCTAGTCCATGAGCTACTAGATATGAAGATGCAGTGCTTTCTGCTCAATACACCTCCCAAATACCCACTATGCTTACAAACTTTGTCCAAATGAGTCCAAATTCGTCACACTTGTGTATCTTTGAGTTGCAAACAATATCTAGTCGGCCAAAATGTAATATATTGTTCAAATAACACAATTTTACAATTTTTATGCCAAAAGCTTCAATTTCCCTTAGTCCGTTTATTATTTGGGTGCCCCTGTTTTACTTAGTGTTACTCGTTTTCCCTCCGGGCCCACTTGTCTTACTCAGTCATACTCAGCTTTGCCCTTCCGATAAACATTTCCTCACTTTTCCCCCTCTCGGCTCTACTCAGTTTTCCTAACTTGTACTCACCGGCCGATCTCTCGATTGGTCGAGATGTATGTCACACGGATCTTGGTTGGATGAAAGCTCAACGAACTCTTGCACCGTTCGATCATTTATGATCGGACGGCTCGTATCTATGGACCACGATGGACGCATACGGAGACAAGAGCAGAGCACATACCTACCAACCCTGGCAGTCGCATATTCCAGTCGCATCCTCCTCTCTCTAACCGTGCGTGCGGCGGCGCAGATCTAACCGTGCGTGCGGCGGCGTGCGGAGGCGCGGATCTAACCATGCTTGCGGTGGCGTGCGGCGGCGCGGATCTAACCGTGCGTGCGGCGGCGTGCGGCGGCGCAGATCTAACCGTGCGTGCGGCGGCGCGTGGCGGCGGCGCGGATCTAACCGTGCGTGCGGCGGCGCGGATCTAACCGTGCGTGCGGCGGGCGTGCGGCGGCGCGGATCTAACCGTGCGTGCGGCGGCGTGCATCTAACCGTGCGTGCGCCGTGGATCTAAGAGTGCCGGTGAGGATCTAACCGTCGAAATAGTTGAAATGTCTCTCTCTGTCTCACTTTCGATTCTATTTCAGATCTGTTGAATGATGAAGAACACCAAGACGGCGGCCGTGCCGACAGTGGTCATCGATGCCACGAACATTGAAGCCATCGCCTACAACATCGCTTCGACGGTGCAGACCCAGCCTGTTGATGTCTCACTTCCGGTGCCGAGAGTGTGAATCGATGCCAAGACGATTGAAGCCATCGTCTACAACCGCGCTGCAAAGCCGCCGATCCAGCCCTCCGCAGATCCGTCGCTGATGAAGTACACCAAGACAGCGGCGGTTCCGACACTCGGTCATCGATGCCACGAACATTGAAGCCATCGCCGATAACATCGCTTCAACGTTTGATGGCGCGGATGACCACCCCTCAGCCGCCCGTCATCCCGGCCTTTCTTGCCCATCGCTGCGCGGCCGTGTTCGACGCCGCAAATTGGGATAAATTATTATAAATTTGTATTTTTCAATTTCCAAATGGGATAAAATTGTTCGAACTACTACCTCCGTCTCAAAAAAAGCTTCTTCACGTTCTTGATGTGTCCATGTACATAATGTATGATTTGAATTCTATCCCAACTTGATTGGGAAGATATTGATATGTATTTGATCCGGAGGCTGGTACATGCATTCACTTTTGGGATCCCTTCACTTTTATAAAATGTTCATGCATGCTAAAATTATCGTGCGCATTACTTAGCACAAGTAGGAAATTGTACACCGAAATACAGTGCTTAGAGCCACAACAAAATACGAGTGGTTAGAGCCATCTACCGAATAACAATTCTATACTAAATCGTCTACCGGAACCACATAACTCGCTAGGACAGGGATGACACCTAATAAAACTGCACAGATGAATCTACTTTTCTCCTCTCCCATCACTTTAAGTTCATGTTCTAGATTTTCTACCACTTGATCAAATACGGCAAGATCTGTCTCAACTCTCAACTTCTCCTTGCGAATAAGCTCTGAATTCTTCTTTTCTTCCTCCACAATACGCTTCAGCTCGAATATCATCGAGTTTTTACGGGCCAATTCATCACCTAAATTGGCCACCTTCTCCTCCAAATCCATCCTCTCGGCTACACCACCGGGTTGATTCATCTTGGTATGCAATGTACCATGGATCATCGGCTTGCCTGGCTAACTGTAACAATAATGGAAAAAAGAACAACTAAAATCACCCCAACAAGCCATGGCGGAACTTCAAATTCAACGGTAGTACAGAGAGCTGAAGCTATATACCCGCACTTCCGACGAGGTAGGAGAAGTAGAACGTGGCCACGACATGATCGAATCCCCACCCTCGCCGGTGTACCCGCTACGACGAGACATTGAGGACTATTTCGTACCCGCAAACTCCAATAAATTACGGGAACCGAATCGATTAGGGGGCGGGGGAGGCGAAGCGGAGGTCTTACCAAGCTATGCCAATTGGTGCGCGGAACAAATCCCGGTCGTCGTGGGCGGCGGATCCGCTTGCGGCGGACTTTCCTGCGGTGGGTACAATGCGTGCGGACGAAACAAGTGCTCGGAGCCGTGGTTGACGTGCAGCGCCGCAGCTCGTCCGACGCCGCCGGGGACGGAGCCGGCGGCGCGACGAGGCGCCGGCGATGGCTGCTCCGTCCGACGGTGGGGAACGAGCCGCCGGCGGTTCTCCGGTCTAGCTTAAGAATAATTAATTAGCGAACTTGTTGCTTCTCTCTATGATATTCTCTAAAGACATATATCGGAGCGGCAATATATGATTTTTTCTCTCTAAATAAATAGACGACCCCACCGGTCATTGGCCGCGGCAGCCCCACGGAGCGGCAATATATGTCTTTTCCCGAAAAATAGACGACCCCACTCGGTCATTGGCTGCGGAGGCCCCACAGAGCGGCAATATATGAGTTTCTCTAAATAAATAGACGACCCCACTGGTCATTGGCTGCGGCAGCCCACACGAGCGGCAATATATGTCTTTTCCCGAAAAATAGACGACCCCACTCGGTCATTGGTCGCGGAGGCCCCACAGAGCGGCAATATATGAGTTTCTCTTAATAAATAGACGACCCCACCGGTCAATTGCTGCGGCAGCCCCACGAGCGGCAATATATGTCTTTTACTCGAAAAATATACGACCCCACCGGTCATTGGCTGCGGAGGCCCCACGGAGCGGCAATATATGAGTTTCCCTAAATAAATAGACGACCCCACTCGGTCATTGGTCGCGGCAGCCCTACAGAGCGGCAATATATGTCTTTTACTAAAAAATATACGACCCCACCGGTCATTGGCTGCGGCAGCCCTATAGAGCGGCCCCATTTGTCATTGGCAGCACCGCATATAAAATCATGAAAAATAAAACGGCCCACACGTCGCCGATAAATGGATGGCTGCTCCGACGTGTCTCCCGACCCTACCCGTCGGCACGAGACGGTCGGGGAGGAGCTGCCCCCGTGCGGCCCCACCCGGTCGGACTAACGGTCAAGGCCTCCGACCCGACGGCTACCGGCCGTTCCAGCACTTGTGCGTGTTTCAAACTAGAGGAGGGGAAAACTGAGGAAAAACTAAGGGACTGGGGAAAACTGAGTACAACTAACGAACCAGGGGCACGAAAATAGAAATCCCAAGAATAAAATGGGGGCCGATGTATGACATCGGCCGGTAAAAAAAACAAAAAACAAAAAAGCCGATGCACGATCATCGACTCTAGAGATTGAAGGATATTTTGAACATGGTCTGTATCTGTTCGACCGTGGAAAGCGTGAAAAGGCAGCTGTCTCGCCTTGAATTGCGTTTGGAATGCGGGCCGATGCTTTGCCATCGGCTCTTTGGGCAATGACTTCGTTGAACAATCGGCCAAATGGACAAGAAAGCAAAGGTGATTGAGAGAGATTTTCTTCATTAATAAGGGAGGATCTTTACAATGAAGAGCCGATTGCTCAGGGACTACTAGTCCTACAGTGCTAATCCTCGCTGGCCTCATCGTCGGCGCCGGAGCCGCCGTCAACGCTGCTTCCGGAGACTTCCTCGTCGCTGCTACCTGGGTCTTTGGCTGGGGCTTCTTCTTCCTCGTCATCGTCATCATCCTCACTGTCCGCCCAAGCGCGGAAACGCTTTGTCGACAGATACCCAGCGGAAGAGGAGGAATCATCCTCCTCCTCTTCTTCTGCTTCCTCCTCGTCGTCATCATCGTCCTCGCTGTCCGCCCACATGCGGGAGCGCTTCGTTGACAGGAGCCTAGCGGGGGAAGGGACCTCTTCCTTCCGTACTTTTTCCTCCTCCTTGTTGGAGGAGATGGGGTTCGCCCCGGAGTGGAGGTCGTCTTCATTCTTTGGCAAAGATTGGAGGGAGAGGCCTGAGGAGGTAGAAGAAGAGGAAGACATTGCTGCAGGGGAAGAGGGTTTTTTTGGTGCTGGTAGACAGAACAGGGCAAGGGGATGAAGAAGGGAACTGCAGGAGGTGGCCAAATAGAAGGGGATGTAGTGATTTAAATGCCTAAGCAGTTTCCGAGGACATGGTGCCAATATTGTCAGATCGTGCAGAGGAGGTGAGAAGGCAAGACGTCATGATGAAGAATACTGCGACGGTTCTGCTCTGCCACGACATGACCCCTCAAAGGAAAAACAGATGGTTTTGATATTATCATTACCAAAACCAGGGGGGCATGTGTTATCACCAGATTTTGGCCAAATCAGGAGATAGGCCGTAAGTGAAGATGGGCTTTGAAGATTACACGTGGAGCCTTTGAAGCGGCCTTGCGCTAGGAGTTTGGGCTGAATTGCCCATGTATCTGTAATATAGTAGATCGCATCGTGTTTTAGAATTAACTGAGATAGAGTTTAACACGTGCACCGGTTAGGTGCACGTCCAGATTAGAAAGTCCCTTGGACTATAAATATGTATCTAGGGTTATCGAGAAAAGAGGACAATCATCGTTCACAACAAACACAAATCAGGCGCATCGCCACCCCTTCCTTCGAGGGTTTCTTCCGGGTAAGCACCATGCTGCCTAGATCGCATCTCGCGATCTAGGCAGTATACGTTTATTCGTCTACCTTGTACTGGTCGTGCTGAAGCGTTGTTGATGGCGAGCGAGTACTACTTATCATTAGGTGTTTAGGGGCTTGCATTGATGCTTTCTCGTGCATATCCGCGTGGCAATGCCGTCCCTCGACATCTAGCTGCCCTTACACCTATCCAGGTGTAAGGGCAGCATCTTGCTTGTTCGTTACTTAGTAGATCCGATCCGTTATAGTTGCTCCTTGCTCCGCAAGGATTAGTTTAATATATGCATAGTTAGGCCTTATGCTCGGGGTCGGACGATCCGGTAGTGCGTTAGGTGTTGTTTACCGTCCCCGCAAGGGATGTCCGGGAATCAACGTTATGTTGGATTTTAGGCCTCTTGTAGGGGTAGTTTGCATCATCTTCCGTAGCTGCTAGGCCCGATCACACGCAGGACGTTCCGGTTATGCGGTGAAAACCCTAAGCTGTCGTAGATCGGTTTAGCTTTGTTTTGATCAAGCAGGATCCCCATGCCATTGTAAATCCAACGTGAACCATGGGGCGATCGGCTCCTTGAGCCGATCCACGTGGCAACCCTGAGAGCCGATAGGGCTCGTATTTAATGTTTACGTGTCTACCATGCGGGAACAATCGAAGCACTCTAACACCTTCACGATCGGGTCTAGGTCGGGTGGCACGCCCTAGCAACCGCCGGGACGTGGCTGGAAGATTTGCGGGACGACGCGAGGTGCCAGGGTCCACTAAGCGGCCTTGGGAGCCTCCCGGCTCTTCGTGTTGCTTAACCATTGCCCGTCGGTGGGTTTTGGAGGGTAACACCAAGGAACCCTAGGAAGCAAGCTTCTTGATGAATACAAGGGGGAATGAGATTTGGCTTGGTAGAACGGTAGATCGGGTCCTCCTCTATCGTTTCCCTGGAGGGATTTGAGTTTGGGTGGAGGAGGAGGGAGATCTGAGGCTTTTGGTGTTTCTAACAATGGAGTATGAGAGAAGGAGCTCAAGAACAGCTTGTAGTGTAGTGCCTCACTTTCTAGAGGTAGGAGAAGGACTATTTATAGTGTTCTTCGAAATATGGCCGTTGGCCACTTGCCACCTCAGCGTTTCCTCGACAAACCCGGTCAGACCGGACCAGGGACCGGACTGCCCGGTGCAGAGGCCGGTCGGACCGGGCTGGTGACCGGACCATCTTCTCGTTGTCCAGAGGCTCCTCCGGTTGGCGACCGGTCGACCGGGCCGTGCGCCGGACCCGCCGGTCTGTAGGCCGGCTGACCGGTCGCAAACCGGACCGGGTCGTGCGCCGGATGCTCCGGTTGGCGACCGGTTGACCGAGCTGTGCGCCGGACTTCCCGGTTGTTGGCCCGATTGGACCGGGCTGCCGACCGGATTTCTGCTGTAGACCCCTTTTCGATTGTTGTTGAAGTGGGGGGTCTCCTTTAGCCTTCTTGTTTCTTTGATACACCATTTATGCCTCATTGCCTAGAACCTGAGATTATCCTTATAAACATATTAGTCCAAATACTCTAGCACGGTGTCATTGTTACCAAAATAATGGATAAGGGTAAAATACCCTTACAATCTCCCCCTTTTTGGTATACGATGACAAACCGAGCTAGAGTCACAAATAGATATTATGATAAGCTCTAAACCTTGATTCCATATAAGATATTACTGACAGCTCCCCCATAATGTGTGCACTTGGAGAATTTGCGTTTGAATGCAAAGTGCACCATTTGTTGAACATGAGAAGCTCCCCCAATATCTTTAGGAAACAAGCATGGTATGGAGATGTGTATATCAAGATATATAAGCATAGCACACATAATCATCCTATCATAGAGTAGCACACATAACAGTCGTCCATACACATCCATACACGAATTATTGGAAGTAGCAAATGGTTCTTGAAAAACTCAAAGCAAATAAGCAAATAAGCACAAGCCATATAAAATCCAAATAAAGCAACTCCCATGGCTTGTGATAATCAAAGAACCCCGTGGTTCCCTAGACTCTACTCTCTTCTCCCCCTTTGGCATCGGAACACCAAAAAGGCGAAGAAAAAGGTAGAGATGCTATCGCACCCATCAATAGAACTCATGCCCGGTGGAGTAGGAGCCCTCGTCATCATCACGGGCAGCCGAATCAACTTCATCCTCATCACCATCACCATCACCATCAGGAGGAGTAGGAGAACGAGCAGTCCTAGGAGGAAGGCCACCATGAGCATACATGGAGAAGTCAAAGTTCTGGATCATCTCATCGGTGATGGGAGGCATCTCCCACTGAGGTGCAGCCACAGGTGCCAACTCGTGTCCAGGAGGAGGAACAGGGACATTCCTAGCAGCCATAAACTCGTTCTGTCGCCTCCTGGTCTCCTGGTTCAGGGCAAGACTCTGATGTGCAACATCATTAGTGTTCTTGCACATTTGCCACATGCTAGAGAAGAAGCGAGCGGCACCATGCTTAGGGCGCCGAGAGTAGCTGGAGCTAGCATCATGATCATGGCGTTTCTTGGAACGGCGCTCAGCAGTGGGCATCATGGAGGGAACATCCGGACGAGTGGCCTCCTGAGTGGGAATCTTGAAGGCGTCCATGATGACTTTTTCACCAAGAGTGTTGAGAGGAGCAGGAACGATGTAGTTGATGAGCCGCTGAACATACTGAGCATAGTTGGGAGTCATGCGGTCCAGAACTGCACGCTTTAGTTCACAGAAAATAAGATCGCAGCCATCAATCTTCCTTACCCTGTCAGGATGACAATAGTACATCAGATTAAGATGATAGTTCCTGACTTCACTGGTGTCGCCAGACTTGCTGATTAGGTTCTCACGGAACATCTTGGCAAGGACAAGGTATGAGTAGTACATCCCAGATAAAGTGGGCGGTCCAGGTATAGGGTTTGCAGGATAGCAGAAAGAGATGTCACCCTTAGTAAGCTTGGACCGTGAATGAATCTTGTATCCTGGAGCACGGTCGCCACCACAACCCATAGCTGCACAGGAACTGAGAGTAGGTGCATGAGTACTTTCTCTTGCCAATCATCCAGGTGATGGTGCGGTCCTCATCATCATGGAAGAAAACGGTGCAGTGGAACTGACGGACAAGGAGGGGACAAAAGGTAGGTTCCTCTTGTTGATCATCAGGCTTGAGGCACATGAGGTCATACAGTCCCATACCCTTCAAGGTCTCAACCACGAAGCGGTACTTTGTGGCTTCATGCAAGGCAAGCTCGACAGTGTTGATGGCCTTGGGTGATACAATATCACCATTCTTCATAAACTCATGAGAATCATAGTAACCATCCCATAGGACTGCTTGAGTCTTGGTCCAGAAGAACTTGTCCCCTTGAGTGTAAGTCCGTTGCTCAAAGCGATACGGATTCACGGTTCTCAATTCCTGCCACTCAAGACGGTTGACATTCCCAACATTGAAAGTTGGCACTACTTCATCATCCTCTTGGGCGGCTTGCTTATCCTTTCTCTTGACAACAGACTTGGTTCTACCCCCAGCTGAGCTGCCAATGTCAGTACCCTGATGAGTTTGAGGGGGTACGCGACCACTAGAACGACGGGGAGGGTCAGCAGTCCTTCCTCTCTTGGCAACATTGCCACGGCCCTCACCACTCCAACTGCCTGTGAATGAGAAAGTAGAGCAAGAATAGCAGTGGGGTAAGCGTACATGTCATCAATAAGAGGGAATCCAAAAAGCATAGTATATATTCAAGTGTATTGATGAGATTGTGCGAAAACTGGGCAACCCGGCGCATAGGCCGGTCCAACCGGGCAGCAGACCGGACTAGCCGGTTGGCGACCGGTTGACCGGGCCGTACGCCGGGCCGGCCGGTTGAGCGGCCGGTCGACCGGGCTGGAAACCGGGTCTGTCGATTTGTGAAGTTTTGCCCAGATTTTCTACCACAAATTCATGCAAAAACTCATAAACTTGAATATAGACTATAGCAATAGAGTGGAGTAAGTGCATTGTGTTGTGAGACACTCTAAAGGCATGAGGACTTACAAACCCTAACCCTAACCCTAAAGTTTCCCAAAAATTGTTCAAAATTTGCAATGTGGGAGGGGAACTAGAGGATAGGGAGGAAGATAGATCACATTACCCGAAGACATGGTCCTCCTTGATTAAGAGATCAAGAAGAACACGAGGTAGGTCTTCAAACCCAAGAACTCCAAGATTTCCCAAAATAGCGTGAGAGGGGCCAAATCCTTTGGTGGAGTTGCTCCAAGGGGCCCGATCTATGGTTTGGTGGAGTTTGAGGGAGTGCTTGTGGTGGGAAGACCCTAGAGCATGTGGGAGGTGATGGGGGCGGCGGCCATGGAGGTGTGGAGGTTTGGGGGTAATGAGGAAGAAGACCCCAAGGGGTATCCTCCTCCACTCATAACAGGCCGAGCGCCCGGTCGGAAACCCGGTCGGACCGGACCTGTCGCCGGCTGGTCCGGCGCAGAGGCCGGTCCAACCGGACGAGAGACCGGCCACCCAGTTTCATCTCTTTTTCGCCTCATTTTGCCCCTAAGCTTTGTGTAAATGTGTGTGAATGCTCAGATGATGACATGTACATATAGATAGATAGATGAAGATGAGATGAGCATAGACATGGGGTTGGAAACACAAGATTCTCTAGGCATACCCGTTGGAGAGAAAATCCAAACAAGATGTAAATAGCAACAATGGGTATGAGTCGAGATATATATCAAGAATCATAAGTCATTTTGAAATGATTTTGTAATAAGACGTTTGCCTTATATATCAATCAAGTTGTAATGAAGGCTCAATGAGGGGCGGGGGATTACTCCCCCTATGTGAAAGCGCAAATGTCATGTGACCTCGAAGAGACATGCTTGGGTCCATATAATGACATTGGGTCTATTTATGTTGCACACATAGGTATGCATCATACCAAGACATGGTAAGATGACTATCCCCATATATGCTGTGCCTCTAAGCTAGATAGTTAGATAAATGCAAGAATATAGTGCAAGAAGTTGATTCAAACCAAGTTTTTAGGATCAAGAATACCAAGTTCTCCTCTCAAGTTTACAAACCGGGCTTCATCCAAAGGCTTAGTGAAAATATCCGCCAATTGGTAGGTTGTTCCCACATGAGTGAGATCAATATCCTAATTGGCAACATGGTCACGTAGGAAGTGATGGCGAATGTCAATATGTTTGGTGCGACAATGTTGAACCGGGTTATTGGCGATCTTTATTGCACTTTCATTGTCACATAGAAGAGGCACCGTACCAAGAGACACACCATAGTCTTTCAAGGTTTGCTTCATCCATAACAATTGAGTGCAACAAGATGCCGCGGATATGTATTCGGCTTCGGCGGTGGATAAAGCGGTGGAGTTTTGTTTCTTGGATGACCAACTCACCAATGACCGGCCAATAAATTGGCAAGCCCCGGAGGTAGACTTCCGGTCAACCTTATCACCGGCCCAATCAGAGTCCAAGTAGCCAATGAGTTCAAAGGTTGACCCCTTTGGATACCATAGCCCGAGAGTAGGAGTGAGAACAAGGTATCTTAGAATCCGTTTGACCGCCATCAAATGGCTCTCCTTAGGAGCGGATTGAAAACGAGCACACATCCCTACACTTAGCATGATATCCGGCCTAGAGGCACAAAGGTAGAGCAAGGATCCTATCATGGAACGGTATACCTTTATATCCACATCCTTCTCACCGTCACATGAGCCAAGTTGCCCCTTTACGGGCATGGGTGTCTTCATTGGGCTTGCATTGATCATGTTGAATTTCTTGAGCATGTCCCTCACATACTTTTCTTGAGAGATGAAGGTGCCTTTTGCAAGTTGCCTCACTTGGAAGCCTAGGAAGAACTTCAACTCCCCCATCATGGACATCTCAAATTTCCTAGTCATCAATAGCTCAAAAGCTTTGTTATGATTGGGGTTAGTTCCACCAAATATAATATCATCAACATATAGTTGACATATAAACAAGCCACCCCCTTTAACCCGCTTGGTGAAAAGGGTGGAATCGACCGTACCCATGCAAAACCCATCTTGTAGTAGAAAATCCCTAAGGAACTCATACCAAGCACGTGGAGCTTGCTTGAGACCGTAGAGTGCCTTATGGAGTAAATACACATGGTTGGGCTCGGCATGGGTCTTCGAAACCCGGGGTTGAGCTACATATGCGGTTTCTTTTAGAGGACCATTCAAAAATGCACTTTTCACATCCATTTGGTATAGCTTGAAATTGTGGAAAGATGCAAATGCAAGCAAAAGACGAATAGCTTCAAGACGGGCTACCGGCGCAAAGGTATCCTCAAAATCCATACCTTCTATTTGGGCAAACCCTTGCGCCACTAACCTTGCTTTATTTCTAATAACAATACCATCCTCATCTTTCTTGTTCTTGAACACCCATTTGGTCCCAATGACATTGATGCGATGATCCTTGGGTCTCTCAACTAGAGACCATACTTCATTGCGGGTGAAACACTCCAATTCTTCTTGCATGGCAATGACCCAATCCGGATCAACCAAGGCTTCATGTACCTTGAGTGGCTCAAAACTAGACACAAAAGCATGATGTTGACAATAAGTCATAAGTAATGCATGGTGTCTACGAGTTACCACTCCTTTTGAGATGCTACCAAGGACAAGATCCACTTTCATGTCACTTGCCCTTGTAGCCGCCTTGATCTTCCGAATGGTTCCTTCATGATCAATGAATTCATCTCTTGCTAATACTTGATCATGAGGGACAACTTGAGCTTGAACATGAGTTGAAGATGTTTCTTGATCATCATCATGGTCTTGCTCAGTGGGTTGAGGGCTTTCTTCTTGTTCTTCGGGATGTGGCTCATCTTGAGTGGAGGATACATCTTGGGTTGCACTTGATGGTTCAACTTGAGTTGAGCTAGGCTCAACTTGAGGTGAGCTTGATACTTCTATTCCATCACCTTGATCATCACTATGTACTTCCATGGGCCGGATGTGTCCAATGCCCATATGCTTGATGGCACTTGATGGATCATCATCATTTCCTGCAACACATGGAACAACTTGCTCCACTTGGGAGCCATTATCCTCCAAGAACACCACGTCACAAGATACTTCAATAGTCCCAGTGGACCGGTTGTAGTATCTATAGGCGTGGGAGTTCTCCGCATATCCAACAAAAATGCCCTCTATAGTTCTAGTTTCAAATTTACCAAGCTTCCCTTTATTGTTCTTAACAAGACATTTGCATCCAAAGACACGAATGTACATGACATTAGGCTTGTTACCTGTGAGAAGCTCATATGGAGTTTTGTTGTGGAGGGGGCGGAGGAAGAGCCGGTTGGAGTAGTGGACAACTGTAGAGATGGCTTCTCCCCAAAAGTTGTGGGGTGAGTTGAATTCACTCAACATGGTTCTTGCCATCTCAATGATAGTCCGGTTCTTCCTTTCAACAACACCATTTTGTTGAGGGGTATATGGAGCTGAAAACTCATGCTTGATGCCCTCATCATCAACAAACTCTTGCATAGTGTAGTTCTTGAACTCGGTGCCATTGTCGGTCCTAATCGCCTTGATCTCGGATTCATATGTACGTTGAGCTTTCTTGGCGAAGGTGATGAACTCTCTATGGGTCTCATCCTTAGACTTAAGGAGAAAGGCCCAAGAGTATCTTGAGTAGTCATCAATAATGACAAGTCCATACTTGCTCCCACCAAGAGTATCATAATGTGATGGCCCAAAGAGATCCAAATGAAGGAGCTCCAAAGGCCTAGATGTGGTGACAATACTCTTGATGGGATGTTTCTTCTTGAGTTGTTTTCCGGCTACACATGCACTGCACACACGATCTTTCTCAAAAGAAATGCCGGTTAGTCCAACAACATGCTCACCCTTTAGGAGTTGTTTAAGATTCCTCATGTTAACATGACCAAGGCGGCGATGCCACAACCAACCTTCGTCATGCTTGGCCGCCATTAGACATGTGGAGGGAGAGGGGCTCTCTTTCGAGAGGTCAACCACATAAAGGTTGTTCTCCACATATCCAACAAGGACCAATTTGAGATTGTCACTCCTAAAGACTTGCACATAATATTTAGTAAAATATGAATTGTAACCGGCATCGGCAAGATGGTATATAGAAAGCAAGTTATAACCAAGGTGTTCAACAAGCATGACCGTCTCAAGGCACAAGTCCTTAGAGATTGCCACCTTGCCATACCCAAGTACCTTTCCCTTTGAGTTGTCACCAAAGGTAATGCTTGACTTCTTATTAATATCTTCAATGAATTGGTCAAGCACACCTCTTCCTCCGGTCATATGATTGGTGCATCCACTATCAAACACCCATTTTGGACCACCGGAGGAATACCCCTACAAAATCAAGTAGAGGATTTAGGAACCCATTGATTAATGGGTTCCCTAGTCATGGCAACAAGATCTTTTGGTACCCAAATCGAGTACCCTCTATAAGCATAGCCATTACGAGGACCAACATAGTTAGCATAAACATCACCATAATAATCAACAAATAAAGCATAGTGATTGTTTGGCCCCGTGCGATCACCACTAGTGGCTTTGCCCTTTGGGGCTTTGCCATCATAAGTGACCTTCTTCTTATTTTCTTGAGCGGGCTTCTCTTTCTTGTAGTTGTTCTTCTTGTAGGGTTTGGGAACATACCCAAGTCCATACTTTTGAGTGTTTGACCTTTGCTTACTCAAGAGGTCATCCAATCCCATCTTAATTACTCCTGGTTGTGGTGAACTTGGCAAGTTCTTTCTTCAACCTAACATTTTCCTCAAGAGTAGTTGCTTGCTCACAAGCCAATTCATTAGGATAATAGTTGAGACCATATTTGGTTACCAAAGATTCAACATATGTATTGGTCTCAACATGCAAAGATAGTTCCTCTTGTAAACGAACATGTTCCGCAACAAGCTTAGCATGCTCACTAGTAAAGGTGGTAGAGGAACTAGCAACATCTTTATCAATAATAGGATCATTCATTGATTCAAGAGCCTTTGAGTAGGTTTCTTGGAGTAGGTCATGGTTCTCTCCAAGTTTCTTGAGCTCATCCTTGACAAGCTTGTTAGCTCTTTCAAGGTGGTCAAGATCCCTAGTGAGAGAAGCATGAGCAACTTCAAGCTCCTCCTTTGAAGCATTAAGCTCTTGAGTCAATGATTGAGCCCTTTCAATAGTTTCAAGATCCTTAACTTTATCTAGTTCATAAGTTTCAATTTGTTGCTTAAGACCTTGTGATATGCACCTTTCGGTTTTTAGCTCTTGTCTTAGGAGATTGAATCTCCTTTCCGTATCATTCAAATGATATTCTAATTCCTCAATGGACTCATCCTTTTCTTTGAGAGAGTCCATCAAGAAATCAAACTTGACAAGAGCTTCACCACGAAGGGTGCATCTAACATTGTAAAGTTCCTTAAGCACATTTAATTCCTTTTGATTTTCAGCTTCATCATCAAGGACACTAGACAAAGAAGGTGGGGGTTCCATTACCTTGGTTTCTCTTGCCATAAGACAAGAGCCAACGATTGTAGATGAGGAAGAGTCGTCGGAGTCATCATCTTGAGTTATTCTTGCCATGAAGGAAGAACCAACATCATTCTCCGTGGAGTAATCCTTGGAGTAGTCATATGTGAAGAGTGACCCGGGCTTAGAGAAAGCCAAGCCGGCCACTCCGGCCTCCTTCTCCTCATCTTCCTCTTCTTCATCGGACAAGTACTCGGCCCCAACAAAGGCTCTTCCCTTGTTCCTCTTGTATCGGTCGTTGATTGGGTTTGGCTTCAATCTTGGCTTGACCCCTTTGATGAACTTTGGCTTGTCTACCCTTTTCTCATAAGGGCACTCATTTGCAAAGTGGATCTCTTCATCACAATTGTAACAAGTTCTCTTCTTCTTGTCATTGAGGAGCATTGGCAACTTTCCCTTGTACTTCTTGGCAAAGAAGGCAAAGTCGGTGGCGATGTCACTAGTTGAAGTCATCTCCTCATCTTCTTCAATTTCATATTCTTCTTCTCCTCCATGGTCAGCTCTAGCCTTGAGAGCAAGGTTGTGTGGCGCTTCATGGTTGTGTGAGGCTTCATCAACACGGTTCATTGCCATGAGCATTTTTCCCGCCTTGGCCATGTTTTCATTGGCGGCCACATAGGAGACTAGATCATCGGAGTTCGGATCGGCACTCTTGGTCATGATTTGCAAGTTGAGTGCAAGGTTGGTATCTTCTTGCTTGACAAGCAATCATAGCAATGACCTTGGACTTTATGAATCCTTCATTCATTTCAAAGCCATCATCATACTTCTCAGCACCAAGTCCCTTGATCCTTACTTTAAGAGCACCAAGCCTTGCATAGGCATCGGCCAAGGATTCTCCTTCTCGATCATGAACCAGTGAGCTTCTTGCTTTGCGGTCTCATAAAGAGATGATTGGATCAAATCGGTTCCCTCGGTGAGTACTACGATTCGATCCCACAACTCTTTAGCGGAGCCGATGTCATTGACTTGATCAAGAAACTTGCGATTGATGCCACTTCTAATCTTGTCACGTGCGGAGGCATTGAGTTGACGGTTGTAGAACTCGGTGGAGGTCAATCAAATGGGATCTTGTGGCTCCCGGTATCCATGAAGAATGATCTCCCATAGCTCCACACCTGCAGCTGCGAATATGAGATTACATAGAAGATTTCCAATGTGGAAAGTGAGTTCCATCAAAATGGGGAACGGTCCCACTATGGTTTATATGAGGCATGGGTGAAGTGTTTCTGGGATAGTCATGGTTAACTTCATTGTAAGTTTCCTTAGAGCGCGAAGTCCCACTACGAGCTCCACTAGCATTTAGGTTCTTAAGCATGATAGACATTTCTGCCATTTGGCTTTGTAGTTGATCCTCCTTTTTCTTCTTCTCGGCATCATATGCCAAGAATCTAGATCTCATTTCTTTAACCGAAAGGTTAGAGTCATCATCTAGACCCTCGAATAGTTTATCCATCTCACTCTTAAGGCGGTGAAGCCCTTAAAAAGAGTCCAGGCTCTGATACCAATTGAAAGTATAGAGATGGTAAACCTAGAGGGGGGGTGAATAGGTTTCTACAGATTTTAATTCTTTCTTTGCAATATTAGGCTTTGCGGAATATAAAGGTGAACCTAATGCAAGCTAGGTGAAGCAACCTATATGAGGATACAACTAACTCGAGCACGAAGGCTCTCACAGAGCGTTAAATCACAAGTAAGGAGTTCGGTTAGAGATAACCGATAGCACGCGGAGACGAGGATGTATTCCCGTGTTCCCTTGCTTTGCAACATGGTACGTCACGTTTGGAGGAGTGGAGGTCCCACGAAGGATTCCCCGCGCCACGAAGGCTCACCCTATTCTCCTGAGCCTATCCCACGAAGGAATAGCTCTCTCACTTGTGGTAGACTTTGAGGTAGCCTCCAAACCTTCACAATCTTGCCCGGAGCAGATCCACAGCCCGGATGCTTCCGGACTCCTTCTTGCCCACCTAGGGTTTCCAAGGAACCCTAGGAAGCAAGCTTCTTGATGAATACAAGGGGGAATGAGATTTGGCTTGGTAGAACGGTAGATCGGGTCCTCCTCTATCGTTTCCCCGGAGGGATTTGAGTTTGGGTGGAGGAGGAGGGAGATCTGAGGCTTTTGGTGTTTCTAACAATGGAGTATGAGAGAAGGAGCTCAAGAACAACTTGTAGTGTAGTGCCTCACTGTCTAGAGGTAGGAGAAGGACTATTTATAGTGTTTTTCGAAATATGGCCGTTGGCCACTTGCCACCTCAGCGTTTCCTCGACAAACCCGGTCAGACCGGACCAGGGACCGGACTGCCCGGTGCAGAGGCCGGTCGGACCGGGCTGGTGACCGGACCATCTTCTCGTTGTCCAGAGGCTCCTCCGGTTGGCGACCGGTCGACCGGGCCGTGCGCCGGACCCGTCGGTCTGTAGGCCGGCTGACCGGTCGCAAACAGGACCGGGTCGTGCGCCGGATGCTCCGGTTGGCGACCGGTTGACCGAGCTGTGCGTCGGACTGCCCGGTTGTTGGCCCGGTTGGACCGGGCTGTCGACCGGATTTCTGCTGTAGACCCCTTTTCGATTGTTGTTGAAGTGGGGGGTCTCCTTTAGCCTTCTTGTTCCTTTGATACACCATTTATGCCTCATTGCCTAGAACCTGAGATTATCCTTATAAACATATTAGTCCAAATACTCTAGCACGGTGTCATTGTTACCAAAATAATGGATAAGGGTAAAATACCCTTACAATTGGTGACAATGATTCCATTGCTGTAGAACATAATGGTTTAGACTTTGATGATTGTCATATTACTGAAGTTATAAAGTTCCTACAAAAACTTGCTAGAAGTCCCAATGCTAGTGCTATAAATTTAGCCTTTACAAAACACATTACAAATGCTCTCATTAAAGCTCGGGAAGAGAAATTGAAACTTGAAGCTTCTATTCCTAGGAAGTTAGAAGATGGTTGGGAGCCCATCATTAAAATGAAATTCAATGATTTTGAGTGTAATGTTTTATGTGATCTTGGTGCAAGTATTTCTGTTATGCCTAAAAAGATTTATGATATGCTTGACTTGCCACCATTGAAGAATTGTTATTTAGATGTTAATCTTGCCGATAATGTTAAAAAGAAACCTTTGGGGAGGATTGATAATGCACGCATTACGGTTAACAATAACCTTGTCCCCGTTGATTTTGTTGTCTTGGATATCAAATGCAATGCATCTTGTCCTATTGTGTTGGGAAGACCTTTTCTTCGAACCGTTGGTGCTGTTATTGATATGAAGGAAGGTAATATTAGATATCAATTTCCTCTCAAGAAAGGTATGGAACACTTCCCTAGAAAGAGAATGAAGTTGCCTTTTGATTCTATTATTAGAACAAGCTATGATGTTGATGCTTCTACTCTTGATGTTACTTGATTTGCACTTTCTGCGCCTAGCTGAAAGGCGTTAAAAAAAAGCACTTCTTGGGAGATAACCCATGTGTTTATTTTACTACAGAAATTTTTGTTTTGTTGAGTCTTGGAAGTTGTTTACTACTGTAGCAACCTCTCCTTATCATGTTTTTGTACCAAGTAAAGTTTCTATGCTAAAGTTGATGTTATATTTGGGATCGCTGCACAGAAACAACATTGCTGTCTATAACGAATTCTGGCATAAGTCTCTGAAAAAAATTCGAAAAAATATGCAAATTTACGAGCGTGATCCTCAGATATGTACGCAACTTTCATTAGTTTTGAGTTTTTCCATTTGAGCAAGTTAAGTGCCCAGTCCAGAAGCATCCTTACGGACTGTTCTGTTTTTGACAGATTCTGCCTTTTATTTCGCATTGCCGCTTTTGCTATGTTGAATGAGTTTCTTTGTTCCATTAACTTTCAGAAGTTTTGTGCAATGTCCAGAAGTGTTAAGAATGATTGTGTCACCTCTGAATATATGAATTTGTGGTTATGCACTAACCCTCTCATGAGTTTGCTTGAAGTTTGTGTGAAGGAAGTTTTCAAGGGTCAAGAGAAGAGGATGATATACTATGATCAAGAAGAGCGAAAGGTCTAAGCTAGGGGATGCCCCGGTGGTTCATCCCTGCATATTTTAAGAAGACTCAATCATCTAAGCTTGGTGATGCCCAAGGCATCCCCTTCTTCATCGACAACATTATCAGGTCATTTCTAGTGAAACTATATTTTTATTCCGTCACATTCTTATGTTCTTTACTTGGAGCGTCGGTTTGTTTTTATTTTTGTTTTGTTTTGAATAAAGTTGGATCTCGCCATTCTTATATTGGAGATATTACGCTCGCTTTTTCATATGGAACACTTGTGTTCTTAATTGTGCTTTAATGTTCATGGCGAAAGCTTATTGCTTCGTTAGATTGCTATATGGTTGGAACTGGAAAATGATGCATATGGTTTGGCAATTTGGCAATTGTTGAAAAGCAACAATTGCCAAATTGCCAAACCATATGCATCATTTTCCAGTTCCAACCATATAGCAATCTAACGAAGCAATAAGCTTTCGCCATGAACATTAAAGCACAATTAAGAACACAAGTGTTCCATATGAAAAAGCGGAGCGTAATATCTCCAATATAAGAATGGCGAGATCCAACTTTATTCAAAACAAAACAAAAATAAAAACAAACCGACGCTCCAAGTAAAGAACATAAGAATGTGACGGAATAAAAATATAGTTTCACTAGAAGTGACCTGATAATGTTGTCGATGAAGAAGGGGATGCCTTGGGCATCCCCAAGCTTAGATGCTTGAGTCTTCTTAAAATATGCAGGGATGAACCACCGGGGCATCCCCAAGCTTAGACCTTTCAGTCTTATTGATCATAGTATATCATCCTCTTCTCTTGACCCTTGAAAACTTCCTTCACACAAACTTCAAGCAAACTCATGAGAGGGTTAGTGCATAACTATAAATTCACATATTCAGAGGTGACACAATCATTCTTAACACTTCTGGACATTGCACATAGCTTCTGAAAGTTAATGGAACAAAGAAACTCATTCAACATAGCAAAAGCGGCAATGCGAAATAAAAGACAGAATCTGTCAAAAACAGAACAGTCCGTAAAGATGCATCTGGACTGGGCACTTAACTTGCTCAAATGGAAAAACTCAAAACTAATGAAAGTTGCGTACATATCTGAGGATCACACTCGTAAATTTGCAGATTTTTTAGATTTTTTTTACAGAGACTTATGCCAGAATTCGTGACAGACAGCAATGCTGTTTCTGCGCAGCGATCCCAAATATAACATCAACTTTAACATAAAAACTTTACTTGGCACAAAAACATGATAAGGAGAGGTTGCTACAGTAGTAAACAACTTCCAAGACTCAACAATACAGTAAATAAAATAAACATGGGTTATCTCCCAAGAAGTGCTTTTCTTTAACGCCTTTCAGCTAGGCGTAGAAAGTGCAAATCAAGTAACATCAAGAGATGGAGCATCAACATCATTATTTTTCTTGCAAAACAACTTGTTGCAGAGGGTACTTTAGGTGCTCCATTATCTAAATTTTCTATGGTGGTGCTAGGGGTTTTAGCAATTTTAGGCCTATAATAATTCTTTTGTTTAGGCACCTTAGAGGCATACATGAATTTTTGCTCTTTACCCACATAAGCTTTCTCCTTATACTTGAGAGAAGAAAAGGTTGAACCCAAGGTTCCCATAGCTTTTTCAAGTTCATCAATCCTATTGGTTTGATTATCCTGGACAACACAAGTTCCTAGGACACTAATTCTTTCATCAATTCCTCCTAGGGATTTATCAAGTTCATCAGTTTTATCAAGTAGCATTTCCAATTTAGTTTTAACACTTGGAAAATTTTTCTCTATGGTTTCCAATTTTTTCATAATATCCTCAAGAGAGATTTCAATTTTAACTTCATTAATAGGTGGTATTCCAACTAGACTCTCAATGATGCAGCTAGCTTCTAAAGCAGGAGTACCTAGGAAATTACCTCCCGAAAGAGTATCAAGAACATACCTATTCCAACTAGATAAACCAACATAAAAGTTCCTAAGAAGGATAGTGGTGGAGTGTTTCTTAATGCACCTATGATAAGCATTACTAATTCTGTACCAAGCATCTTTAAAACTTTCTCCACCTTGTTGCTTAAAAGAACGAACTTCAACTTCAGGATTACTCATGATAACAGTAGTAAAAGTAAACTAGACAAATAAAGTAAAGACAAGTAACTAATTTTTTTCTGTTTTTGATATAGAGAACAAGACAGTAAATAAAGTAAAGCTAGCAACTAATTTTTTTATGTTTTGTTTAAGTGCAGCAAACAAAGTAGTAAATAAAATAAAGCAAGACAAAAACAAAGTAAAGAGATTGGAAGTGGAGACTCCCCTTGCAGCGTGTCTTGATTTCCCCGGCAACGGCGCCAGAAAAAGTTCTGCTGGCGTGCAGTTGACGTGGGAGATAGAAATCTTTGCGGTATAACTTTTCTTCAGTTCCCCGGCAACGGCGCCAGAAAAAGTTGCTTGATGCGCGTAGATGTACACGTCCGTTGGGAACCCCAAGAGAAAGGTATGATGCGCACAACGACAAGTTTTCCCTCAGAAAGAAACCAAGGTTATCGAACCAGTAGGAGCCAAGAAGCACGTGAAGGTTGTTGGTGGAGGAATGTAGTGCGGCGCAACACCAGTGAAACCGGCGCCAACATGGAACCTGCACAACACAATCAAAGTACTTTGCCCCAACGTAACAGTGAGGTTGTCAATCTCACCGGCTTGCTGAAAACAAAGGATTAAGCGTATCGAGTGGAAGATGGTGGTTGTTTGCAAAGAAAAGTAAAAGCAGTAGGATCTATTCAGATGTAAAAGAATGGACCGGGGTCCACAGTTCACTAGAGGTGTCTCTCCAATAAGATAACTAACATGCTGGGTGAACAAATTACAGACGGGCAATTGACAAATAAAGATTCAATACATATCAATGATGATTACTATGTGATTTAATCAGGGCATTACGACAAAGTACATAGACCGCTATCCAAGCATGCATCTATGCCTAAATAATCCACCTTCAGAGTTATCATCCGAACCCCTTCCAGTATTAAGTTGCGAACAACGAGATAATTGCATTAAGTATGGTGCGTAATGTAATCAACACAAATATCCTTAGACAAAGCATCAATGTTTTATCCCTAGTAGCAACAGAGACATCCACAACCTTAGAACTTTCTCGTCACCGTCCTGCATTTAATGGAGGCATGAACCCACTATCGAGCATAATTACCCCCTCTTGGAGTTACAAGTATCAACTTGGCCGGAGCACTGTACTAGCAACGGAGAGCATGCAAGAACATAAACAACACATATATGATAGTTTGATAATCAACTTAACATAGTATTCTCTATTCATCGGATCTCGCCAAACACAACATGTAGCATTACAAATAGATGATCTTGATCATGTTAGGCAGCTCACAAGATCTAATACAATGAAAGCACAAGCGGAGAAGACAACCATCTAGCTACTGCTATGGACCCATAGTCCAAGGATGAACTACTCACGCATCAATCCGGAGGCGGGCATGATGATGTAGAGCCCCTCCGGTGATGATTCCCCTCTCCGGCAGGGTGCCGGAGGCGATCTCCTGAATCCCCCGAGATGGGATTGGCGGCGGCGGCCTCTCAGTAATGTTTTCCGTATCGTGGCTCTCGGTACACGGGGTTTCGCGACGGAGGCTTTAAGTAGGCGGAAGGGTAGGTCAGGGGGCGTCACGAGGCGCCGACACAACAGGGCCGCGCCGCCCTGGTGTCTGGCCGCCTCGTGGCCCCACTCCGTCTCCCTTTCGGTCTTCTGGAAGCTTCGTGTAAAAATAGGCCCCTGGGCGTTGATTTCGTCCAATTCCGAGAATATTTCCTTACTAGGATTTCGAAACCAAAAACAGCAGAAAAACAGCAATCGGCGACTCGGCATCTTGTTAATAGGTTAGTGCCGGAAAATGTAAAATAATGCTGTAAAGTATGTATAAAATATTCAAGTATTGTAATAAAAGTAGCATGGAACATAAGAAATTATAGATACGTTTGCGACGTATCAGGTACTAACCTATTAACAAAATGCCGAAGCGCCAGTTGCTGTTTTCTGCTGTTTTTGGTTTCAGAAATCCTGCAAAGGAAATGTTCTCGGAATTGGACGAAATCAACACCCAGGGTCTTATATTTCGCGGAAGCTTCCAGAGAGCCAGAGAGGAACCAGAGGGGGGGGCCCTGGGGGCCCCACCGCACAAGGCGGCGTGGCCTAGGCCTTGGGCGCCGGCCTATGGGGGGGCCACCCCCTGGCCCCTCCGAGGCTGCCCTTTCGCCTACTTAAAGCCTCCGTCGCGAAAACCCTATTACCGAGAGCCACATACGGAAATACTTCCAGAGACGCCGCCGCCGCCAATCTTGTGGCACCCCGGACCAACTGTCCGAAATACCCGTTATGCATTCACTCATGATCCCATGATCAGTGTAACATGAGCACATAACCGAACTGATAATCAGAGTTACCACATCCATTACAAAGTACCGAAATAATTAATAGTCTTACAAACGGTCTCAAGACCAAGTCTTACATAAATGGCCACTTCGGACTGAAATTCAAACATCAAAATGCAGCGGATACATTCAACTTCGTCGGGCCCAAGTCATGCCTTAAACCCTACGAGCGACTGACCGGGAAACGTCCTAAGTCGCATAGTCGTCCTGGTAACCTCCATCATCTTCAAAATCCTCCTCATAGTCTGGCCAAGTAGATAGCCAGGGACAAAGCCGTGAGTACATTTCGAATTGTACTCGCAAACCATTTAAAATGTTACATACACACGAAACAAGATACCAAGGCTAAACTAGGAGGTCAAGAGGGAATTCGATTTTTAATTTCAGATTATGACATGTGGAAGAGAAGAAGTGTTATTGGTGGAGATAGCATCTCAACTTCTAAATTGAAGGAGACACTCACAGATTTTTCTAAGACCTTTCTACAAGATTTAATCTAAGAGGATTCTTCACAACATAAAACACTTAGGGGGAGTAGACCCATATTTTATTTTCTTTCCGACCATCTCATCATGGTCACCACCATATTTCCGAGTACTCTAAGTACTCCAACTCAAAACCCTTTTCTTTCTTTGCTTAAAACTCATTTTCGAAACCAAAATTCATCAGGCTAAGCAACAGCCATTACAACCGTCCATGACCGCGGACGCGGCTATTCGAATAGATTTAACTCTGCAGAGTTTGCGCACTTTCCCCACAAGATCCGATAAATCCGCCGGGAGCATCCCCGGTCCATCATACGAAAGTATGTGGGTATCGGATAATCAGTCGAAACCCTTCGCCCATTCAAATTAGCAAGAGGTCCTACCCTATGGAGTGTGTACCTCCCCGGCACCATGGCAGCTCACCTCCATTTGAGCGTGGCTCCACCGCCAAGCCAGGAGACCCATAGTGTCTTCCAGACGGGTCAGCACCGAAGGCCTCCCGTTATACTATTGTCCCAAACTTGACAACCCGGACTTGGGGGTAACCGTACCCTTGTATAGTTATGCGGTGCCTCATGCTAGAGAGAACGAACGTCAAGTTAAGCCCCGTGCCCACGTTGGAGTAATGTGGTTGCGCTAGTTAATTGTCATGGGTGATGTTGGGGGGATGACCCCCGGTATGCCAAAGATGTGCCATACCGGATGGTCTCACCCTTCAAGATACCGGTTTAATATTCATGCCGGTATAAGAGTATAGAGTTTGGCTCAGTGAAGCTAGGCCGGTATCCCCAAGAGGGGTATACCGGAACCAGGAAGCAAAGATACCGGAGCACCGGAAGGAAGAACATGCCGGTTGACTGGTCCAAGATTCCGTCAAGAGCTAAAGGACAAAGATGAGCTAAGCAAAGTGGCTTTAAACGAAGACTAGAAGACAAGGAGGAGGATGACGGTCAAAGAAGCCGGAGGACGTCATCCTTCGTGTTTAAAGAAGACCAAGGCGTCATCTATGATTAAAGTAACTTTATAAAGTATCTTTGTAAAGTAGTTTGTCTAGTCAAAGATCCCATTAGGGTTTCTTGTTCTGTAAGCCACCCTCTCCCCTATATAAGGAGAGGGGGCAACTTCTTTTAGGTAGGCGATCAACCAGAGAGAGAACAACCTGTAACCTGTTTTGAGATCAATGAACATGGTGATCTAGAGCGAGTTCGTCCTTGTGTCTTTCTTCCTCTACCTTTGGTCTAGGCCGGGTTCTTGAGGAAAGCATCCGGAAGTTCATCCGTCTAGTCACAAACCCTCCCCCGAATCCTCTAGCGCCCATTCGGCCCCAAGATAAGCCATCCCATGGCATCTGCTCGTTCACCACGACGACAGTTGGCGCCCACCGTGGGGCATGAAGTGGCGCTTGCTGGAGTTCATATTCGGGCGGGCATCCTCGACATCAACGGCGAGCGCACGGTGTCCGCGCTCGTGGAACGCATCTACAACATGGACTTCATCAACGATAACGCTGGCTGCTTCGCCAACGGCGGCAAGTTCCCGCAGAACGGCCGCACCATCGAGTTCGGCAGCATCCGCGTCTACCTCGGCACCGTCCCTGTGCGCCAGCGCCTCTCGCCGGTGCTGGTGGCGCCGGATCCGCCAAGATGGCTGTGTGCTGGCCGCGCTGCCGGAAGCGTGGAGGTCATGATGGCCGGGGCGGTCAACACCGGCAAGGGAGCTGTGGAAGAAGGAACTGAGCGTGCGGCATCGACTCGCCCGGCAAAACCACCGCTGGAGCGTGACGCCGGCGTCGCGGGAGCATCATCAGCACCACCGGCAACACCTCTTCAAGCGGCGATGAACACGCTGGCCACGCCCATCGCGCAGAACATCGACCCGGCAAAGGCTCAGGAGGAGCTGGAGGCCACGCGCAAGGCCCTGCTTACCGGCGGCGCCGACATCATCCGGGCGCAGCGCGAGCTGAACCTAACCTTACGTGAGTATAATGCTGCCCATGGCTTTGCTTCAGTTAGTGCTCATGCCGCTAGGATGCCGGAAAACCGGCTTAAAGCTCGCAATCTAGATCAGGATTTGCGCAAAGAAGTTCTTGCCGGCAAGAGTGCATCTGTATCTGTGAGCATCATAGAAAAGCCAAAGTACGATGAGTCCGGATAAAACTATAAAAGCCGCTAAAGCTGCAGTAGCATTATGTGAATCTCTTTCCGGTGACGAGTTGGCAAAGCAGCAAGAACGTGTGCAAGAACTGTTAAAAGTGATTGAGCAGCAAAATGCTGAGCAATTGGCTAAGCTAAATGAGGCAGTGGCCTCAAAATCCGCGCATTCAACAAAGAATGCCGGAAGCAAGTCCCAGGGGCAGGCTTCGTCCCCTCACCCAGGCAAGAGGAAAGAAAAGAATGCACGGCAGATGACTGTGTATGATCCAGTTCTTGCCGGAAAACAAAAAGCCGGGCAACAAGATGCCGGTAGAAAAAGCCAAGGGGCAGATCGGGGCTATGCCAAGGGAGGCTATGCCGGAAACAATCATGCCGGTAGGTATGAAACCGGGCAAAATTATCAAGCCGCAAGAGTGGCGTGCGTGGATGAAGAGATGCCACCACCAGGCTACCGGCAGGCAAGGGCCGCGGAACTGGAAGAATATGATGAATCGGATTCCGAGGCGGAGCGAACAAGAGTCCACCGGAACCCTGTGGGAGAACGCCTAGGGGAAAGATGTTTGCCAGACCGGGATGCGAGGCACAGGCTGGACAGAGTACGTCTATCTGCAATAGTTGAGTGTGAAGGACCTCCTGGTCCAAGGTGCTTTGGCCCTCGGATCATGAGAGAAGAACCACCGGTGCGCAATTTCCAATTGCCCCGAGACACAAGAACATACGATGGAACGACCAAGCCGGAAGACTGGCTGGCAGATTATGTCACAGCTGTTTATGTGGCTGGTGGTGGAGTAAACCGGCGCTGGGCGGTAAGAATCATACCGTCCTACCTCGTGGGTCCTGCAAGGATCTGGTTGAACAACTTGCCGGCAGGAAGCATTAACGGGTGGTTGGACTTTGAGGAAGCATTTGTGAACAATTTCAGCAGCACCTACAAGAGGCCAAACCGGCCCCAACAGCTTGCGCTGTGCCAACAGCGTGCAGGAGAACCAGACCGGGATTATCTCACCCGGTGGAACTCAATGAGAAACACATGTGAAGGAGTGATTGAGGCACAAGCCATTGCTTGGTTCAGTCAAGGATGCCGGAGAGGATCACCTTTGTGGCAAAGGCTGCAGAGAAGCATGCCCACAACTCTAGCGAGAGATGATACGTGTGGCGAGACGGCTATGCATTGGGAGACCCAATGCGGCCGGCGATGCAGGCTGAGCCGGAACAGTCGAATCCGCATCGGCAGCGATACCGGGATAACCGGAACAACAAAAGGAGGGAAGATTTCCCAGATCGAAGATACGCATCGCAGCAAGTTGCTGCCGTGCAAGAAAATTCTGACGCCAGCGGCAGTCAGAGACAAAAAACCGGATCGCAGCCGTGGGCGGGTCCTAAGAAGCAGTGGGTAGAAAAGAAACCCCGGGGCCGGAAAAAGAACTGGCGGGAACCCGTGAAATACACCATGGAAGCCGCCATGGACCAACCTTGCCGGTGGCACACGCCGAATCCGGATCACCCCGTCAAATCACTTGACGAAGGATTGCTCTTGGACCAAGTTTTTGATGCAAAAAGGAGCGGTAAAAGATGCGCAGGCGCCAGGGGGCCCCATGCAGCAACAGCAACAGTTACCACCCCCACCACCGCTTACCGGAGCAAACGCCTTACCGGTACAGCCAAACAGAGCAGCGATACCGGCAGGTTAACCGGGTGGAGCAAAACAATGACCAGCAACCTCCACCGGCACCTTTAGGCCGCAATGTTTATGAAGACCCACACTTGTGCATGGTTTTCTTTGTCACAGAACCAATGGACAGGCAAAGCGTGCGTCGCCGTTCCATGGAAGTGAACGCCGTGATGCCGGCAGTGCCAAAATACATGCTGTGGTCGGATCAGGAAATCACACGGTCGTTCAAGGATCACCCCAAAGTCATGCCGAATCCGGGTGGATACGCTCTCGTGGTGGACCCAATCATGAAGGGGCCGGAAACTCGAGTAAAATTCAGCAAGGTGCTGATAGACAATGGTAGCGAGCATAAACATCATGTACAAGCACACCATGCGTACGCTCGGCATAACGAGAAAACATGTTGCAGCCAACTCATACAACTTTCCATGGAATTGTTCCTGGTTTGTCTTGTGCCCCGATAGGAAAAGTTCGGGTGGACGTGTCGTTTGGAGGACGCGACAATTGTCGTGTTGAGAACCTTGAGTTTGAGGTGGTGGACTTAGATAGTCCCTACCATGCCTTGTTGGGGAGACCGGCTTTGGCAGCGTTCATGGCATCGACCCACACGGCTTATCTCAAGATGAAGATGCCGGCACCTCGTGGACCACTAACTGTGGTGGGAAACTACAAAGTCTCAATGGAAACAGCGTCTGCCGGATCAAACCTAGCGGAATCGCTGGTGATCGCGGAGGAGAAAAAGAGAATGCAAACTGCTGTTGCGCTGGCTCAGTCCTCAAAGTTGAGCTTAGCGGCAATGAGTGGAAGCTTGGACTCGCCGGCATTCAAGCCGACAAATGAGACAAAGAACATTGTGCTGGATCCGGCTTACCCAGAGCGCACCGTCCGTATCGGTGCCGGCCTCAGCCAAGCATAGAAAAGCGCGCTCGTCAGCTTCCTCCGTGAGAATCGGAACATCTTTGCCTGGTCTACTGATGATTTGGTGGGAGTTCCGAGGGAGCTGGCTGAGCACTCTCTAAACGTCCGGAAGGATGCTAAGCCGGTGCGGCAGCCTTTGCGCCGGTTCGGCTGAAGATAGGAGGAAAATCATTGGAGAAGAAGTAACCAAGCTGTTGGTTGCCGGTTTCATCGTGGAGGTCACGCACACGAGTGGCTGGCCAATCCGGTGTTGGTTGAGAAGAAAAAAGATGAGAACCTGGAGGCACAACTTGCCAAGATATGGCGCATGTGCATCGATTACACCAATCTCAACAAAGCTTGCCCGAGAGATCCTTTCCCTTTGCCACGAATCGATCAAGTGATTGATTCTACTGCTGGGTGTGAGTTGTTGTCGTTCCTGGATGCCTATTCTGGCTTCCACCAGATCCCTCTGAAAAAAGAAGATCAAATAAAAACTGCGTTCATTACCCCGCACGGGGCTTATTGCTATGTTACTATGCCTTTTGGTTTGCGCAACGCTGGTGCAACGTACCAGCGCTGTATGCAAAAATGCTTGTTTGATCAAATCGGAAAGAATGTGCAAGTCTATGTGGATGATATCGTGATAAAAACCAAAGTAAAAGATACCTTAATCGATGACATCCGGCAAACATTTGATAACTCGAGGCGGTTCCGGATGAAACTTAATCCGGCAAAATGCACCTTTGGTGTCCACTGGGCAAGCTACTTGGTTTCCTAGTGTCGAGCCGGGGCATTGAGGTCAATCCGGTAAAAATCAGGGCAATAGAAAGAATGACTATCCCACGAGAACTGAAAGATGTACAAAAGTTTACCGGAAGCTTGGCATCGCTAAGCCGGTTCATAAGCAGGCTAGGAGAAAAGGCCTTGCCGCTATATGCTTTGATGAGAAAATCGGATACTTTCGATCCGGACCACGCGGCGGACGCAGCATTTAAAGAATTGAAAAACATGCTCGTAACGGCCCCAATTTTGGCCTCACCCTTGGAAAGAGAGCCTATGTTGCTTTATATAGCGGCAACAAATCGAGTGGTTAGTGTTGTGGTAGTGGTGGAAAGAGAAGAGGAAGGAAAAACCGTCCAGAGGCCGGTATACTACCTGAGCGAGGTGCTCTCCTCATCAAAACAAAACTACCCACACTTCCAGAAAATGACTTATGGCGTATTCATGGCCGCCACGAAACTCAAGCATTACTTTGAGGAGCACCCCATGAAGGTGGTGAGCGAGGCACCCATCTCCGATATCATGGGCAACAAGGATGCCAGCGGCAGGATTGCAAAATGGGCAATTCAGTTATCACCATACGTGCCAGTGTATGAAAGAAGAGATGCCATTAAGTCGCAAGCTTTAGCTGATTTCCTAGTCGATTGGGCGGAGGTGCAGTACAAGCCGCCAGAACACAAGATAGAGTACTGGAAGATGCATTTTGACGGATCCAAGCTCAAGGAAGGCCTAGGTGCCGGTGTGGTACTCACCTCACCAAAGGGAGATCACCTCCGGTATGTTTTACAAGTGCACTTCAGGGCATCAAACAATGTCGCTGAATACGAGGCTCGATACATGGGCTCAAGGTTGCAAAAGAAATAGGGGCACTCAGGATCATCTGCTATGGTGATTCAGATCTCGTGGTGCAACAGTGTTCCGGAGATTGGGACGCAAAAGATGCCAACATGGCCTCATACCGGTTCCAGGTGCAAAAGATTGCCGGCTTCTTCGAAGGATGTGAGTTCCACCATGTGCCACGTGCAGAAAACGAGGCCGCGGATACTTTGTCCAAGCTAGGCTCATCCAGGCAAGAAATTCCTCCCGGGATAGCTCTGGCGCACTTGCGAGTTCCATCAATTAAGCCAAGCCCGGAGTCGGAATCAATTTTTGTACCGGAATCACATGTGGTGCCAATGGAGGTGGACGAAGAAAACCCGGGGACTGCTCCGGCAAGCTCGGGGACTGCACCGGTAAACTCGGGGACTACGACGCCCATACCGGAAGAGGCAATGCTTGTGGACAGCATGGACATAGACATGCCGGTCTTTGTGGTTAGAGAGACACCATCTTGGGTTGAACCTATTAAGGAATTCCTGATCAACGGCACCTTGCCGGTTGACGAAAATGAATCCAGGAGGATACAAAGAAGGTCCAAAGCTTACACCATCATCAATGGCGAGGTATACAAGAGAAGTGTTACCGGTGTCCTCCAAAGGTGTGTGGAGCCGGAAGAAGGAAGAGAAATGCTTGAAGAAATTCATCGAGGAGAATGCGGGCACCACGCTTCTTCAAGGGCGTTGGTGGCAAAGGTGTTCCGGCATGGGTTCTGCGGCCCACGGCCTTGGACAATGCCGAGGATTTGGTAAGGAAATGCAATGGCTGCCGGAGGTATGCTAAGCAAAACCATACCCCGACATACGGCTTAAAAACCATACCGCTAACTTGGCCTTTTGCCGTTTGGTGCCTGGACATGGTTGGACCGTTCAAAACCGCAAGGGGAAACATGACCCACATTTTGGTAATGGTGGATAAATTCACCAAGTGGCTAGAGGTGAAACCTATCGCAAAGTGTGATGGCCACACAGCAGTCAAATTCCTGAAAGATGTAATCCTGCGATATGGATACCCACACAGTATCATAACTGACAACGGCACAAACTTTGCCCAAGGAGAATTCAAGCGGTTCTGTGAAAGCAAAAACATCCGGCTAGATTTGTGCTCAGTGGCGCACCCCCAAGGCAATGGTCAAGTGGAAAGAACGAATGCTTTGGTACTTTCCGGTATCAAGCCAAGACTCATTGATGCAATGGAAAAATCGCCGGGATGTTGGATCGATGAGCTACCGTCAGTGCTCTGGAGTCTAAGAACAACTCCGAACCGGTCTACCGGATACACGCCATTCTTCATGGTTTATGGAGCGAGAGCGGTCATACCAACCGACATTCTCCATGACTCACCAAGGGTGCAGCTCTATACCGAAGAAGAGGTAAAAGAGGCCAGAGAAAATGATGTAGACTTGCTAGAAGAAGCAAGAGAGCTAGCTTTGGCAAGAACAGCCATTTACCAGCAAAACCTCCGACGCTATCATAGCCGGAAGGTAAACCCGAGAGTATTCCAAGAAGGAGACCTGGTTTTACGCCTGGTGCAGCGCACTGAAGGCAGACACAAGTTGTCCCCTCCATGGGAAGGACCTTTCATTGTGAGCAAGGCTCTCCACAATGATGCATATTACTTAATCGATGCGCAGGAACGGAAGAAGGGAAAGGCGGACAAATCTGGAGACGAGACCAAACGTCCATGGAACGTAGCCCTGTTGCGTCCTTTCTACTCTTGAAGTTGTGCTGTAAGAAGTTCCTTTTTTGTACCTTACATGCTATGAATAAAGGATGTCGGAACCTCGAATGAATCTCGGGGACTTGCCTTGTTTAAATTGCATGAAACATGTCTATTTTTTCCGTTACCGGTTGCTTATTGAACGTTTTTCTTTCCGGATTAGTAGTGTGCTAAACCCTACCGGAGTCTTCGACTCTGCTGCTGTCCATAACTTGGCTTCATGGCAAGCAAGATAAACCGGTAGGGGATAAGCACACGAACTGTGGAGAGGGAAACCGGAAAAGAACAATCCGGAAAAATTTAACTAACCCCGGTCATACCGGTTTTTTGCGAAATTTTGAATTATTTCTAAGTTCAAGAAAATGCTTGTTTGGTGAAAGAACCTTGTGCTCATATGCCAAAGAACGCCCAGAGAAGGCAGGCAGAGCCAAGGCAAAAGAGCCAGATGTGCATCGAATTGGATGCAGAAACAATTGGAAATCTTTGCAAGTGCAGGATAAAAGCAGAACCAAATGCGAAAATGCTAAGACAAAATAAAGATAATTAGCTACCGGTATAGCCTACCGGCACGAGAGTTGTACGACAACCATAAGCGGACTTAAGTTTTACATCATAAGCCCCGGCATACCGGGGCAGAATTTAACAAAAGATTGTTTTAAGCCACACGGGGCCAAGGGCATGACGGGTAAAGTCCGGAAGCCGAGAATCGAGCGGCGAGGAGCTTCGGGGGAGCGTCGCCGGCACCGGCATCGTCCGGGGGCTCCTCCTCGGCTTCATCTCCCTCCTCATCAAGAAAATCTTCGACGCCATGGGGAGGAGGGATGAAGGTGCGCATTTCGGCGTACTCCGCGATCCGTGCGCGCGATCCTGCCGTTTGGCGGCAAGGATCGGATCCAGGTCGGTTTCCGCGCCTTCGCGCACGCCGATAAGGGCATCCAGGTCGAGCTCCGGGTACCAAGAGCAGGCGACGCGGAGGACAGAGTCTGCTCCGGCGCGGGCAGCAGAGCACTGCCATTCGCGGATCCTCCTGCCGGCGCCCTTGAGGCGATCGGCGATCAAGGAGAAAGTGTCCGGCACCACCTCGCCGAGGCCGAGAGAGTCCGTAGAGCCGGGAAGCTACTTCGGGAATGTCCGATAGGTTGCGATCGATGGCGCGCATATGGGACACCCGCGCATTAAGCGCGACCCGGATGGTCATGGGGTGTCCATGGCACGGCAAGGTTCGCCTGGCCCTGGGCTGTGCGGCGCGCATTGACCTTCTTCGCAGCATGGGTCTGGGAGTCCGGGAAGAGGCCTGTGCAAAGAAGAAAAACGGCTAAGGAAAAGAATCCGGAAAGAAAAGAAGCCGGAAGAAAAAGAGACCGGATGAAAAGATAGCGAAAAGAAAATGAGACCGGAGGAAAAATGGTTTGTATGCATTAATCAGAGAGCTTACGATGGGCAAGGTTGTCGGTTTGGAGGATCAGCTGATGGCACTCTTTGCGCTCCTCCTCCAACCGCGCAACTTTCTCCTCGGCAGCCTCCGGGCCTTGGCCAGCTCTTCCGGCTCAGCTTTCGGCACCGCGGTGGCGTTGCTAGCATTCTCCAGGGCCTCGTTCATCTTAGCCGCCGCGTCAGCTTCGGCGGCCTCGAGAGTTTTGGCATGGTCAAGACCCAGCTGGATAAGCTGGGACTTGAGCTCCTGGTAGCTGGTCTTCTGGGCGCTCAGCTCTTCCTCATGCTGCTTGATCAGCTGCTCCTTCTCCCCTGTGAGCCGGAAAGGAAGGTGTAAACAACAAAGTGTTGGTAAAATTCAAAGTAAAGACAAGTTAGCAGAAGGAAAAAAGGTCCCGGTAACAAAGTCATACGTTGGGCATTGGCGAGCTGCTCCTTAAGGGCATCAATGGAAGCTTCAGGAGCACTTGTCAAGAAGAAGTTACAAGTGAGAAAAGTCCGGTAAGAAAGATGCCGGCAGAACAAAAGTATACCTTGGCATTTGTCATGCGCCTCCACAAGCTCCCGATGCTCCCACAAGAGCTCCTCAAAGAGGGTTTTCCGAGCATCAGCCGTGAGCTGTTCAAAGCAAAAAGATTAGGAACGGTTTCGCGCTAAGAACAGAGTTCTTAACCCGAAACTCGGGGACTGGCAGTGCCGGTTTCGCGCGTTCTAAGGTAAAGTTTCGCGCTAAGAACAGAGTTCTTAACCCGAAGCTCGGGGACTGGCAGTGCCGGTTTTGCGCTAAGTTCTTAAAAGTTTAAGTTTTGTCCTAAAAGCTACGCTTTCACCACAAAACTCGGGGACTGGGAAGATAGACAAGAGAGAAACCGGCATGAAAGTAAAAGCTGAAAGACTCCGGAAGAGAGGAGATCGGCAGTTAAGGAAAGTTGATAAAACGTACCATCAGATTGTTCGTGGCGTCGTACCACGAACTGTCCAGCTCCTTCACGGCGCAGCGGAGCCGCATGAAGTGCTCCTCGGCAGAGCGGTTCCCAATGGGATCGGGTGCCGGCTGCCTGTCCTTGCCCGGGCCGCGGGTCGCCGGAGTGATGTCCGCGGCGTTCCACTTACGGGCGTAAGGCATGAGGTGCCCCGGATCCCGGCCTCGGCGCTTGAAGTCAGTTATGCGGCCAAGGAGACCGGTGGCCTTGGCGACAGTGTTCTGGGCGGCCTTGGAGACGTGCAGCACCAGGGGTTGCTGGCCTGCAGAGGAGGTGCCGGGAGCCGTCGCCTTTCCCTTAGTAGACCTGAAGGTCTTGGGCGGCGGCGCGGCAAAGGCAGCCCCGGAAGGCTGGGCGCCGGGAGCACTTGGCGGCGGCATAAGGATGGTCCGTGGAGAAGGGGGCGCGGTAGACGCACCACCCGAGTTGGAGCTTCCCGGCGCGGAGGATTCCGGCGCGGGACTTGTCTTTTTCTCAAGGACAGGAGGAGCTGGAGGCTCCGCCTGCCCGGCAGCTTTTTCTTCTCCGGCACCGGTGTTGCTGGTGCCGGTATCTTGGTTCTCGAGGAAGAAGGAAGAATCCTCCTCTGTGCGGTGATCAGAAAATGTAGGGGCCGCACGCCCCGAATTTGTTGTGCCCCCCGAGAGGGAGGCAGAGATGTTACCGGCACCAGGCGGTGCCGGGCTTGAGTGAGGAGGGGCTGAGGTCCTTGCGGAACCTTCAGAGCCCGAGGGCTTTGAGCCGAGCTTGAGCGCAGGGCTGAAAGAGAAAAAGAGAGATGGTTGGAAAAGAGCAACCGAAAAAAGGACTTAGCAAAAAAGAGATGAGTCAGGGAATAAAGAACTTACCCGGCAGCGGTTGGCATCTGCTTGCGCGCATAGCGGCGCACGCCAACTTTCTTCTCCCCCGCTCTTCGTCCGGAAGCGCTTGGAGGGAGGGGCTCAGGCCGGAGCCATCGTCAGATGGCGACCGCTTGTTCTTCTGGCCCTGGGCCATAAGCTTGTCCACGAACTCCGTGCCGGCCTCGGCGCGGAGGGGCGGCACGTGCTCATGGATCTGAAAATTGGATGAGGCTAAGAAGGAGTTCGAGGAAAAATAATAGCGGAAGAATAAAAGAAACCGGAAAAGAAAATACCTCAAGCATTTCCAGGTCGTCAGCGGACCCGGTTGGCTTTGGCGGAGACCGGCCCAGGCGGGATGATGAGGTCTTGCCCATCTTCAGATCCTTCCAAAAAATGAGGGGATCTGGGTCGAAGGAGTCGAGGGCGCGCTTCCGGCAAATTCCTCGCCGCTCGGCTTCGATAAGAGGGAAGCGGTCCTTGGCCTGAAACATGAAAAAGAAAATAAGCAAAAGCAAAAGGTTACCGGCAAGAAACAACCCCGATCGCATAGTCCCTTACTTCTTGGGTCGGAGGGTTAGTGGTGCTGAAGGGAAGCGAGGCCCCATTTCCGAGTTAAAGCGCATAGCGGTTTGGCAAATCTGCTTGGCCTTGAGGACAACGTCCTTCTTGCTAAGGGGCAGGCCTGTGATCTTGGTAGGATCGCCAGGGCCATACATTTCGCTCATCCGGTGCTCGCGGCGCTTCAGAGGAAGTACCCGGCGCGATATGAACGTGCGGATGATATCGTCAGAACAGATGCCGGTGTCCTTCATCTTCTGCTTCATGAAGCGTATAATCCGGTTGGTCTCGTTGTGAGACTCCTTCGGATTATAGCTCCGATTGGTTTTCGCGGGCGGCGCCGGATCAAAAGGAGGCGGGCGGATGAGATCTGCGGGGCCGTTGTTCTTCACATAGAAAAACGTCCCTTGCCATAACCGGCAAGACTCCAGGCCGGAGAACTCGAAAAAGGGGCTCCCTTGACGCTTGCTGATGATGCAAGACCCGCATTGAACGGGGGGCTTGGGTGGAGGAATATCTTTGCCCTGAACGGAGTTAATCCGAAGGGCGAAGAAGCGGGCAAACGTCTCGCGAGTGGGACGTATGCCGATGTAGGCCTCCATGAAGGTGGTGTAGCAAGAAAGGTAAAAGATAGAGTTGCCTGGAAGATGATGAGGTTGAAGCTTGTAGAAGTCTAGAAGATCAAGGAAAAAGGAAGAAGGAGGAAGGCCGAAGCCGCGCTCAAAGTGAGCAAGAAAAACAACGCGTTCGTCAGGCTCTGGGTCCGGAATTAGTTCATCATCAGGAATCCGGCAAGTGACTCCTTCCGGAATCCGACGAGACCGGTACAGCCAATCTATTTCGTATTCAGTAACATTGGAACCCATCCAAGCTCCGCGTGTGACTGGGGAAGGCTCCTCGCCGGAAGATTGGCTGGAGCTGCTTGAAGCCTCGCTAGAGCTACTCGTCCCAACTTGGCTGCCGGATGCTTGGCTAGAGCTACCGGATTCTAGGCGGCTGCCGGCATCTTGGGAGTTGCCGGCATCTTGGGAGCTACCGGCCTCCTGAGAACTACCGGCATCTTGGTGACCTCCGGCCTCTTGGCGGCTGCCAGAACCTTGCTGGCTACCGGATTCCTGCTGTTTGCCGGAATCTGCCCTCATCGAATCGGAGGATCTAGATTCGCCGGAAGATCGTTTGCTATGGTTAGCGGAGGAAGAAGAGGAAGACGCGGAAGAAGTTTCCTCGTCAGACATTGGATAGGAGGCAAAGAAACAAGAATCCCACACTTGACCCGCACGCGAAGATCTACGAGTAAGAGAAAAACCAGAGAAAAAGGAAGAAATAAGAACACCAAAGACCCCAGATCTGGAAAGCGAGCGAATGGCAAATAGAGCAAGATTTGAACTGACCTGGAGTATCGCAGTTGATGAGGAAGAACCTCTCCGGCGAGAGAACAGGCCCGCGGTCGTCGGCGAGCTCTGCCGACGGCGAGGCGGTGAAGGCCAAGAAGAAGCTCGAATGCAGCGCGTGAGAAGAAGGCGCCGCAGAAGCTCTCCACACGACAAGGTCCGGCGAAGGCGCGGCGTGAGTTCACCGGGCGGCGGGACTCGGGCGAGCAACGGGCCGACGAAGTGCGGTGAAGGAGCGCGGGAGCGAAGAACTCCGTGCGCGAAGGAAGGAGAATGCGAAGAAGAGGAAGAAGAAGGGGCGGTTGAGCTTATAAAGGAGAGAGAAGGTGGGCCGAAAACCGGCCGGGCTCGCGCGGTTTGCCTCGCGGCCCGCGACGGTTCGCGTCGTTGATCGCCACGTGTCACAGAGATACACGCGGAAAAGAGAAAGCCACACGGAGGTACACATGGGATCCGAAGCGGTGAGTGGGATCCGGAGCGGTGCATTAAATGCGCGCGCAAGTGTCAATACGAAGTGACAACTGACACTGGCGCGACAGTCACAGTGCGCATGTCTCTGACAGGCTCGGAACCCGAAATATTCTCGACCACGTCGAGGAGAGACTTAAAGACTAAGATACCGGAGAATAAGATGCCGGAGAATGGCTTGAGAACAGAGAAAGCGTGAGTCCGAGCAAGATGCCGGATTTGTACCAAAGGCTAAGAAAGTTAAACCGGTATCCAAGATACAAAAAACCTGGCATGGTCTGTTGGATAGAATCCGCCAGACTATACCAGCTTCGGGGACTAATGTTGGGGGGATGACCCCCGGTATGCCAAAGATGTGCCATACCGGATGGTCTCACCCTTCAAGATACCGGTTTAATATTCATGCCGGTATAAGAGTATAGAGTTTGGCTCAGTGAAGCTAGGCCGGTATCCCCAAGAGGGGTATACCGGAACCAGGAAGCAAAGATACCGGAGCACCGGAAGGAAGAACATGCCGGTTGGACTGGTCCAAGATTCCGTCAAGAGCTAAAGGACAAAGATGAGCTAAGCAAAGTGGCTTTAAACGAAGACTAGAAGACAAGGAGGAGGATGACGGTCAAAGAAGCCGGAGGACGTCATCCTTCGTGTTTAAAGAAGACCAAGGCGTCATCTATGATTAAAGTAACTTTATAAAGTATCTTTGTAAAGTAGTTTGTCTAGTCAAAGATCCCATTAGGGTTTCTTGTTACGTAAGCCACCCTCTCCCCTATATAAGGAGAGGGGGCAACTTCTTTTAGGTAGGCGATCAACCGGAGAGAGAACAACACTCGTAACCTGTTTTGAGATCAATGAACATGGTGATCTAGAGCGAGTTCGTCCTTGTGTCTTTCTTCCTCTACCTTTGGTCTAGGCCGGGTTCTTGAGGAAAGCATCCGGAAGTTCATCCGTCTAGTCACAAACCCTCCCCCGAATCCTCTAGCGCCCATTCGGCCCCAAGATAAGCCATCCCATGGCATCTGCTCGTTCACCACGACGACAGGTGAGTACTTAGGCGCCAAAGTTTTCATAAATCTAACCACATCCCTATACTCATCTCTTTTTAACAAATCCTTTCCTTTCCTTTAATAAATTCTCTCTTGGGGAGGAACATCACACCCAAGGTTTTACCAAAACATTTTACAACAAGGTAAAAACCTTGAGGGTTTTCCCAACCTAAAGTTTATGTGTGAACTACGATGCACAATAGCATAATGATGCCATCATACCATGGAGAGTGTTGATGTCTACGTTCCCCCTCCTTTCCTGTAGACAGTGTTGGGCCTCCAAGTGCAGAGGTTTGTAGAACAGCAGCAAGTTTTCCCTTAAGTGGATCACCCAAGGTTTATCGAACTCAGGGAGGAAGAGGTCAAAGATATCCCTCTCATGCAACCCTGCAACCACAAAGCAAGAAGTCTCTTGTGTCCCCAACACACCTAATAGGTGCACTAGTTCGGCGAAGAGATAGTGAAATACAGGTGGTATGAATATATATGAGCAGTAGCAATGGTGCCAGAAAATAGCTTGCTGGCGTGTAGTTGATGGTGGTAGTATTGCAGCGAGTAGTAACACGATAGAAACGAGTAAACAAGCAGTAGTAACTCAGCAGTATTTAGGAACAAGGCCTAGGGATTACACTTTCACTAGTGGACACTCTCAACATTGATCACATAACAGAATAGATAAATGCATACTCTACACTTTTGTTGGATGATGAACACATTGCGTAGGATTACACGAACCCTCAATGCCGGAGTTAACAAGCTCCACAATAATGCTCATGTTTAAGTAACCTTAAGTGTAAGATAGATCAAAACGACTAAACCAAGTACTAGCATAGCATGCACACACTGTCACCTTCATGCATATGTAGGAGGAATAGATCACATCAATATTATCATAGCAATAGTTAACTTCGCAATCTACAAGAGATCATGATCATAGCATAAACCAAGTACTAACACGGTGCACGCACTGTCACCCTTGCACACATGCAGGAGGAATAAAACTACTTTAATAACACATCACTAGAGTAGCACATAGATAAATTGTGATACGATGCACATTGCAATCATAAAGAGATATAAATAAGCACTTCACTACGCTCTTCAACAGTGAATAAGTACTTCGTGAAATATAGCCTAAGAGACCCACACGGTGCACACACTCGTCACCTTTACACACGTGGGACAAGGAGTCTCCGGAGATCACATAAGTAAAACCCACTTGACTAGCATAATGACATCTAGATTACAAGCATCATCATATGAATCTCAATCATGTAAGGCAGCTCATGAGATTATTGTATTGAAGTATATAGGAGAGAGATGAACCACATAGCTACCGGTACAGCCCCGAGCCTCAATGGAGAACTACTCCCTCCTCATGGGAGCAGACGGCGGTGATGAAGATGGCGGTGGAGATGGCAGCGGTGTCGATGGAGAAGCCTTCCGGGGCACTTCCCCGCTCCGGCAGGGTGCCGGAACAGAGACTCCTGTCCCCCAGATCTTGGCTTCGCGATGACGGCGGCTCTGGAAGGTTTCGCGTATCGTGGCTTCCTCTGTAAGGGTTTTCGATGCAGGGGCTTTATATAGGCGAAGAGGCGGCGCAGGAGGGTCGAAGGGGCGACCACACCATAGGGTGGCGCGGGCCCAGCCCTGGCCGCGCCACCATGTCATCTGGGCCCACCAGGGCCCCCCTCTGGTGGCTCTCGGGTGTTCTGGATGCTTCCGGGCAAAATAGGAACCTGGGCGTTGATTTCGTCCAATTCCGAGAATATTTCGTTACTAGGATTTCTGAAACCAAAAACAGCAGAAAACAGGAACTGGCACTTCGGCATCTTGTTAATAGGTTAGTTCCAGAAAACGCATAAATATGACATATAATGTGTATAAAACATGTAGGTATCATCAATAAAGTAGCATGGAACATAAGAAATTATCGATACGTTGGAGACGTATCAGCATCCCCAAGCTTAGTTATGCTCGTCCCGAGCAGGTAAAACGATAACAAAGATAATTTCTTAAGTGACATGCCATCATAAACTTGATCATATTGTAAACATATGTAATGAATGCAGCAATCAAAACAATGGTAATGACATGAGTAAACAACTGAATCATAAAGCAAAGACTTTTCATGAATAGTACTTCAAGACAAGCATCAATAAGTCTTGCATAAGAGTTAACTCATAAAGCAATAATTCAAAGTAAAAGGTATTGAAGCAACATAATGGAAGATTAAGTTTCAGCGGTTGCTTTCAACTTGTAACATGTATATCTCATGGATAATTTTCAATGCAAAGCAATATAACAAATGCAATATGCAAATATGTAAGAATCAATGCAAAGTTCACACAAGTGTTTACTTCTTAAGGTGGAAAGAGATAGGTGAACTGACTCAACATAAAAGTAAAAGAAAGGTCCTTCAAAGAGGAAAGCATCGATTGCTATATTTGTGCTAGAGCTTTTATTTTGAAAACATCAAGAGAGTATAAAAGTAAAGTTTTGAGAGGTGTTTGTTGTTGTCAACGAATGGTAGCGGGTACTCTAACCCCCTTGCCCGGCAAACCTTCAAAGAGCGGCTCCCATTTTATTTTATTTTTGGGTGGCACTCCTTCCAACCTTTCTTTCACAAACCATGGCTAACCGAATCCTCGGGTGCACTGCCAACAATCTCATACCATGAAGGAGTGCCTTTTTATTTTAGTTTTATTATGATGACACTCCTCCCCACCTTTGCTTTCTCAAGCCATGGCTAACCGAATCCTTCGGGTGCCGTCCAACAATCACATACCATGGAGGAGTGTCTATTTTTGTTAATTAATTTGGGACTCGGGAATCCCATTGCCAGCTCTTTTTGCAAAGTTATTGGATAAGCGGATGAAGCCACTAGTCCATTGGTGAAAGTTGCCCAACAAGATTGAAAGATAAACACCACATACTTCCTCATGAGCTATAAAACATTGACACAAATAAGAGGTAATAACTTTTGAATTGTTTAAAGGTAGCACTCAAGCAATTTACTTTGGAATGGCAGGAAAAATACCATGTAGTAGGTAGGTATGGTGGACACAAATGGCATAGTAGTTGGCTCAAGGATTTTGGATGCATGAGAAGTATTCCCTCTCGATACAAGGTTTAGGCTAGCAAGGTTATTTGAAGCAAACTCAAGGATGAACCGGTGCAGCAAAACTCACATAAAAGACATATTGTAAACATTATAAGACTTTACACCGTCTTCCTTGTTGTTCAAACTCAATACTAGAAATTATCTAGACCTTAGAGAGACCAATTATGCAAACCAAATTTTAGCAAGCTCTATGTATTTCTTCATTAATAGGTGCAAAGTATATGATGCAAGAGCTTAAACATGAGCACAACAATTGCCAAGTATCACATTATCCAAGACATTTTACCAATTACTACATGTAGCATTTTTCAATTCCAACCATATAACAATTTAACGAAGAAGAAACTTCGCCATGAATATTATGAGCTAAGAACACATGTGTTCATACGAACCAGCGGAGCGTGTCTCTCTCCCACACAAGGATGAACTTATTCAGAGAACTAAGATAACAAAACAAAAACAAAAATAAAAGCACACGAGACGCTCCAAGTAAAATACATAGGATGTGACGGAATAAAAATATAGTTTCACTAGAAGAAACCCGATAAGTTGTCGATGAAGAAGGGGATGCCTTGGGCATCCCCAAGCTTAGATGCTTGAGTCTTCTTAAAATATGCAGGGATGAACCACCGGGGCATCCCCAAGCTTAGACCTTTCACTCTTCTCGATCACATTATATCACCCTCTTCTATTGACCCTTGAAAACTTCCTTCACACCAAACTTCAAGCAAACTCATTAGAGGGTTAGTGCATAATCAAAAATTCACATGTTCAGAGGTGACACAATCATTCTTAACACTTCTGGAAATTGCACAAAACTTCTGAAAGTTAATGGAACAAAGAAACTCATTCAACTTAACAAAAGCGGCAATGCGAAATAAAAGGCAGAATCTGTCAAAAACAGAACAGTCCGTAAAGACGAATTTAAAGCTGGCACCAGACTTGCTCAAATGGAAAAACTCAAAACTAATGAAAGTTGCGTACATATCTGAGGATCACGCTCGTAAATTGGCAGATTTTTTCGAATTTTCTACAGAGAAATAGGCCCAGATTCGTGACAGACAGCAATGCTGTTTCTGCGCAGCAATCCCAAATATAACATCAACTTTGACATAGAAACTTTACTTGGCACAAAAAAACACAAAAATAAGATAAGGAGAGGTTGCTACAGTAGTAAACAACTTCCAAGACTCAACAAAACAAAAATTGCTGTAGTAAAATAAACACATGGGTTATCTCCCAAGAAGTTCTTTCTTTATAGCCATTAAGATGGGCTCAGCAGTTTTGGTGATGCACCCGCAAGAAATAGTATTTGAAGCAAAAGAGAGCTTCAAGAGGCAAATTCAAAACACATTTAAGTCTAACATGCTTTCTATGCATAGGAATCTTGTAAATAAACAAGTTCATGAAGAGCAAAGTAACAAGCATAGGAAGATAAAACAAGTGTAGCTTCAAAAATTTCAGCACATAGAGAGGTGTTTTAGTAACATGAAAATTTTTACAACCATATTTTCCTCTCTCATAATAACTTTCAGTAGCAACATGAGCAAACTCAACAATATAACTATCACATAAAGCATTCTTATCATGAGTCTCATGCATAAAATAATTACTAATCCCAACATAAGCATAGTCATTCTTATTAATTGTAGTGGGAGCAAATTCAACAAAGTAGCTATCAAATATAGGAGGTATATTGTAATCATAATCAAATTTATCCTCCATAACAGGTTGTAACAAAAGACTACTATCATTATAATCATCATAAATGGGAGGCAAAGTATCATCAAAGTAAATTTTCTCCTCAATGCTTGGGGGACTAAAAATATCATGCTCATCAAAGCCAGCTTCCCCAAGCTTAGAATTTTCCATAGCATTAGCAACAATAGTGTTCAAAGCATTCATATTAATATGTTCCATGGGTTTTTTAATTTTCGCATCAAACCATCCATGTCTTAAATCAGGAAATAGAATAAAAAGGTCATTGTTGTCCATTATGCCAAACTAGTGTAAACAAGAAACCAAATGTCGCAATTGCAGAGTCTAAAGGAAATAGCTTCGAGTACTTACAACGGCGCCGGAAAATAGCTTAGTAGCCGAGGTCCGGAGTGTGAGTACCTTTTACCTTTCCTCCCCGGCAACGGCGCCAGAAAATTGCTTGATGTCTACGTTCCCCCTCCTTTCCTGTAGACAGTGTTGGGCCTCCAAGTGCAGAGGTTTGTAGAACAGCGGCAAGTTTTCCCTTAAGTGGATCACCCAAGGTTTATCGAACTCGGGGAGGAAGAGGTCAAAGATATCCCTCTCATGCAACCCTGCAACCACAAAGCAAGAAGTCTCTTGTGTCCCCAACACACCTAATAGGTGCACTAGTTCGGCGAAGAGATAGTGAAATACAGGTGGTATGAATATATATGAGCAGTAGCAATGGTGCCAGAAAATAGCTTGCTTGGCGTGTAGTTGATGGTGGTAGTATTGCAGCGATAGTAACACGGTAAAACGAGTAAACAAGCAGTAGTAACTCAGCAGTATTTAGGAACAAGGCCTAGGGATTACACTTTCACTAGTGGACACTCTCAACATTGATCACATAACGAGAATAGATAAATGCATACTCTACACTTTTGTTGGATGATGAACACATTGCGTAGGATTACACGAACCCTCAATGCCGGAGTTAACAAGCTCCACAATAATGCTCATGTTTAAGTAACCTTAAGTGTAAGATAGATCAAAACGACTAAACCAAGTACTAGCATAGCATGCACACTGTCACCTTCATGCATATGTAGGAGGAATAGATCACATCAATATTATCATAGCAATAGTTAACTTCGCAATCTACAAGAGATCATGATCATAGCATAAACCAAGTACTAACACGGTGCACGCACTCGTCACCCTTGCACACATGCGAGGAGGAATAAAACTACTTTAATAACACATCACTAGAGTAGCACATAGATAAATTGTGATACGATGCACATTGCAATCATAAAGAGATATAAATAAGCACTTCACTACGCTCTTCAACGAGTGAATAAGTACTTCGTGAAATATAGCCTAAGAGACCCACACGGTGCACACACTTGTCACCTTTACACACGTGGGACAAGGAGTCTCCGGAGATCACATAAGTAAAACCCACTTGACTAGCATAATGACATCTAGATTACAAGCATCATCATATGAATCTCAATCATGTAAGGCAGATCATGAGATTATTGTATTGAAGTATATAGGAGAGAGATGAACCACATAGCTACCGGTACAGCCCCGAGCCTCAATGGAGAACTACTCCCTCCTCATGGGAGCGGCGGCGGTCATGAAGATGGCGGTGGAGATGGCAGCGGTGTCGATGGAGAAGCCTTCCGGGGGCACTTCCCCGCTCCGGCGAGGTGCCGGAGCAGAGACTCCTGTCCCCGGATCTTGGCTTCGCGATGACGGCGGCTCCGGAAGGTTTCGCGTATCGTGGCTTCCTCCGTAAGGGTTTTCGATGCGGGGGCTTTATATAGGCGAAGAGGCGGCGCGGGAGGGTCGAAGGGGCGACCACACCATAGGGTGGCGCGGGCCCAGCCCCGGCCGCGCCACCATGTCATCCGGGCCCACCGGGGCCCCCTGCAGTGGCTCTCGGGTGTTCCGGATGCTTCCGGGCAAAATAGGAACCTCGGGCGTTGATTTCGTCCAATTCCGAGAATATTTCGTTACTAGGATTTCCGAAACCAAAAACAGCGAGAAAACGAGAACTGGCACTTCGGCATCTTGTTAATAGGTTAGTTCCGGAAAACGCATAAATATGACATATAATGTGTATAAAACATGTAGGTATCATCAATAAAGTAGCATGGAACATAAGAAATTATCGATACGTTGGAGACGTATCAAGTGTCAAAGGCATCAATACTCATATTGAGCATGAATGGAGATAATCAAAAAGTGGAGCAAAAACATGATGTTATCCCAAATTTTAACTAGAATTAGGAGGTGTCAAATGAGTGAATTTTAATTCACATACTCAGAGTAAGTACGCGAAATACCAAGAGAGAATAATTACACACTTGGCGGCAAGCATGTCAAAAAGGAGAATTGTACAACCAAGGAACACAAAGAATCGAGAGGGCGAAGAGCAAAAAGATTTCAACCAAGAACATAGATAACAAGGGGTCAAGGTAAATGGCTTGCCTTGGCCGGCTAGTCCTCGGTCTTCTTCAACACCTTCTCCAAAATCTTCTCCTTCAGCTTCTCCCACGTTCGTATCTAACATCGCGGAAATAAGAAGGGCAACACACAATCAACACATAGCTCAAGATCCAAGTTTTACAAGAATATGGTAAAGCATGCAGGGGTTCATGTTGTATAAAAATGAACTCATGATTTGGCCAAGTTTATAAGGAAAAAGGGTTGGGGTGGAAATTAATTAAAAAGAACAAGTGCTTAATGGGCAATATTTCATGTGGCACACTATGTTTACAAATGAACCAGATTTTGTCCTTACCGGGACTCATGTTATTTTTCTAAGATAGGCAACATTAAAACAAGATCGTCACAGTTGGAATTGGTCAAAAATATTAATTCTATGATTCTAGGATTTTTGTGGAGTGTATAGAATACATAGAGCATGTTTATTACACTAAAACTCGTATAAAAATCCTAAAAATATGGGGCCAGTGGCATGTGAAAGGTATTAAAAGCCTGGTTCTAACGCAGTTGGTTTCAATTGATTTCGAATTGTAGATCTCAAGTTATGAGCATTTTGGTTCACAGGTTTTAAATTCAAAAACAGGAAAAGTTTAAACAAAATTTAAACGAAAAACGGGCGGGAAAGAAGTTGGGCCGCGCTGTGAATGAAACGGGCCGGCCCAGGGGGATTTTCCACGCGGGCGGGAAAGAAAAAGGAAGAAAACAAAAAGAAAAAGAAGGGGGGGGGGCCGGGTGGACCAGGCCGTGCATGGCCATGCTGGCCTGCATGGCCCATGCAGCCGACCGATGGAGATCCGATGGCCCAAAGCCATCGTCTCCACTTCGCCACGCATGGCGCGATCGGGCGGCCGGTCTTTGCAGGGAAAAAGCGGACGGCGGCCGGGGAACTCACCGGCGAAGGCTAGGGCACGGCGGCGAGGTCGAGGCGAGTCGGTGGCGGCGCAGAACGGGGCGGGGGCGAGCTTGGCGGCGTCTTCCCGGGCTCCGGCAACTCCTCCGTCTCCACGCTTCCCGGCAGCAGGGCTTGGGCGACGGATTCCGGCGTGCCTGGCGAGGAAGGGGAACGGGTTAGGGCTTGGGGATGAAAGGGAAAATGAAGAGGAGCAGGGCAGAGGTGGTGGCGTCGTCGGAGAGGGCTCGGTAACCTGTTCGTCTCCCGGCGGTGCTCACGGACAAGGGTGGGGTGGGAGCGAGCAGCAGCCCAGAGCAGCGCCCTGGGCGCTCTCGAGGAGCTTCTGGTGGGTGTGGAGAGGAGTGGCGGGGTGTGAGGGAGAGGTGGGGGTGCGGTGCTCCTTTTATAGGGGAAGGAGGGCAACGGGCGGGGCGATGGGCGGTGGCGCCGGCCAACCAGGGCGCGAGGGCTGGCGTCACCGTGGTGGGGCCGTGATGACGTAGGGTGGGATGGCGTCAGCAGGGGAGGAGTCGAGGAGGGGTGCGTGTTCACGAGGCGAGGGAGGGAGTCGAGGCGCCGACCGGTCTGGCGTCCACGCTCGCGTGCGCGGGAACGGGTCCAAGGCGTGCGTCGCCGAGCTAGGGTTTGGGTGGGATGTGCCCTTGGCCTTGGGCCGAGTTGGGGGGGGGAGTCCAGGGAGGTGAGGTGTGGCCAGATAGGGATGGGCTCGGGTGGTGGTGCATGGCACCCAGCCCCGGCCATGCACAAGGAAAAGAGAGGGAGGGGTAAGAGAGGGGGTGGTGGCCTTCTAGGGTTTGCCAAAGAGAGAGAGCAAGAGGGTGGTGAAGAAAAAGAATAGGAGGGGTAACATGCCCCCGGCCATGTGGGAGAAGGAGTGCATGGAAAAGAGAGGGGGAAGTGTTCCCCCCTTCCCTAGGGTTTTCCTCCAAAGAGAGAAAAGAGAGGGGTATGGTGAATTGAAGAGAAAAGGGGTGTCATGCTGTTGCATGTGCACTCATGCACCCCAAAAATTTTGGATGAAGAGGGAAATTGTTCTAATGAGAGAAGTTGGGTGTGGGGTGTTCCACAAGTGGTATCATGAAGAGTTCCCTCTTAATTATGAAAATTCTTTTTGGTACTAAGGTTGGTTAGAGTGAGAAGGGTTTTATATGCACATACTACTAACAATTCTAATCAAAACTACATGCTATGCACACTAGGTAGCAAGATATAAAAAGTTTTTGTTGGCCCAAATTTTTAAAACTAGGAAATATGCAGGGTTTGAAAAGTGGGTTGTGACAGACCTTCCCCCCTTAAAAGAATCTCGTCCCGAGATTCCGGAACTAAGAGCTGAAGAGGTATGGGAACTCGCTCCTAAGATAATCCTCCCGTTCCCAAGTGGCTTCTTCCTCAGAATGGTTACTCCACTGGACCTTGAAAAACTTAATCTTCCTTCTGCGGGTGAGCCTTACGGCCTCTTCCAGGATTCGGAGGGGTTTCTCACGGTAGGTTAAATCCAGGTTTAGGTCGATAGAGCGGTGATCGATGTTCTTGAACACCTCGGGCTTGTCAGGCACTTGGAGGCATTTACGGAGTTGGGAAACATGGAAGACATCATGAAACTCTGACAGTTCTGCTGGTAGCTCTAGTTGATACGAGACTTCTCCACGACGACCAAGGATCCTGAAGGGACCAATATACCTGGGTGCTAACTTGCCCTTGACATGGAAACGTTGCATTCCCTTGAGAGGGGTGACGCGAAGGTAGGCAAAGTCTCCGCTGTTGAAAGTTACTTCTCGGCGTTTGGGGTCAGCGTAGCTCTTCTGACGGGATTGGGCAGCCTTCAAACGGTCTCGGATAAGTTGAACTTGTTCTTCAGCTTCTCGAAGTACATCGGGTCCGAATACTTGACGTTCTCCAGTCTCGGACCAATTGAGAGGGGTGCGGCATTTGCGCCCATAGAGTGCTTCAAATGGTGCCATCTGGAGGCTGGCCTGGTAGCTGTTATTATAAGAGAATTCCGCAAAGGGAAGGCAGTCTTCCCATTTGGCCCCATACGATAGAACACAAGCACGGAGCATGTCCTCCAAAATCTGGTTCACTCGCTCAGTCTGTCCTCCGGTTTGCGGGTGGTACGCGGTGCTGAAAGAGAGTTTGGTCCCCAGGGCTTCATGTAGTTGGTTCCAGAACCTAGAGGTAAATTGTGTGCCGCGATCGGATACGATTCTCTTGGGAACTCCATGAAGACTGACGATCCGAGAGATATAAAGATCTGCCAGACGACGTCCATTGAATGTGGTCTTGACGGGGAGAAAATGGGCGACCTTGGTCAGTCGATCCACAATGACCCAAATAGAATCATGCCCGCGGCTGGATCGGGGAAGTCCAGTGATAAAGTCCATTCCCACTTCTTCCCACTTCCATACAGGGACCTTTAATGGCTGAAGTAAACCCGCAGGGCGTTGATGTTCCGCTTTGACGCGCTGACAAACATCACACCTAGCAATGAAGAAGGCAATGTCACGCTTCATTCCATGCCACCAGAAAATTTCCTTCAGGTCTTGATACATCTTTGATCCGCCAGGGTGAATGGAGTAAGGAGTGTTATGAGCTTCTTCCATAATCAGGTGCTTCAACTCCGGGAGAGTCGGTACACAAAGACGCCCGTTATACCACAAGACTCCTTCTCCATCAACGGAAAATCCAGCTATTTCCTCCTTTCCCATACGGCGTTTGATACCTTCAATACTCTCATGACCTTTCTGAGCTTCCTTGATTTGATCCCGAAGGGTGGGCTTAACTTCCAGTGTGGCTAGAAAACCATGGCTAACAAGCTCCAGTCCGAATTCCTCAAACTCTTGATACAGCAAGGGTTGCTCAATCTTGAGACAGGCATTTAGCGAGCATGGTTCGCGACTAAGGGCGTCGGCGACCACTTTCGCCTTTCCAGGATGATAATGGATACTCAAATCATAGTCCTTGATCAGCTCTATCCACCTCCTCTGTCGCATGTTCAACTCTCTCTGGGTGAATATGTACTTGAGACTCTTGTGATCGGTGTAAATGTCACACCGGTTTCCGATGAGATAGTGGCGCCAAGTCTTGAGTGCATGAACTACGGCAGCTAACTCCAGGTCATGGGTTGGGTAATTCACTTCATGAGGCCGCAGCTGTCGGGAGAGGTAGGCAATAACCTTCCCTTCTTGCATCAGAACACTACCAAGCCCAAGCTTGGAAGCATCGCAGTAAATCACGAAGTCCTTGGTGACATCTGGCATGGTGAGGATAGGGGCAGACACCAGACGTTTCTTGAGTTCTTGGAAACTTTCTTCGCACTTCTCTGTCCACTCAAATTTCTTGCCTTTCTTGAGCAGCATAGTCATGGGCTTGGCAATACTTGAGAACCCCTCGACAAACTTGCGGTAGTAGCCCGCCAATCCGAGGAAGGATCTCACCTCGGTGGGGTTAGTTGGCGGCTTCCGATCCATGACAGACTTGATGAGAGAGGGGTCGACAGAGACTCCTCCAGCGGACAGAACATGGCCAAGAAATCCAACTTCCTTGAGCCAAAATTGACATTTGCTAAACTTAGCATAGAGTTGATGCTGTCTCAAGGTGCCCAAAACGAGTCGTAGATGCTCTTCATGTTCTTCTTCACTCTTGGAATAGACTAGGATGTCATCGATAAACACTACAACAAACTTGTCGAGGTAGTCCATGAAGACCTTATTCATGAGGTTCATGAAGTAGGCGGGAGCATTGGTTAGACCAAAGGACATTACGGTGTACTCAAACAGTCCATATCGAGTGGTGAAGGCTGTTTTGGGGATATCTGACTCCCGTACTTTGAGCTGATGGTAACCCGTACGGAGATCAATCTTGGAGAAAACTCGGGCTCCATTCATTTGATCAAACAAATCCTTAATCTTGGGAAGGGGATATTTATTTTTGATGGTCACATCATTGAGTTTGCGGTAATCCACGCACAGGCGAATGGTACCGTCTCGCTTGTCCACAAAAATCACGGGAGATCCCCAAGGCGAGGCACTAGGTCGGATTAGACCTTTACTCAGCATATCGTCCAACTGTTTCTTTAGTTCAATCAGCTCTTGGGGGTTCATGCGGTATGGCCTCTGTGCTATTGGTGCTGTTCCGGGGGTCAGTTCGATGATGAATTCGATATCCCTATCAGGGGGTACCGGGCAACTCTTCTGGGAAAACATCTGGATATTCACAAACGATAGGGACTAGGTCGATGGGGGTTCCAGAGACACTTTGTTTGCAAAAGGCTTTGGATGAAGGTATGGTGGCGGTGTACTCTATTTGGATCCCTTCACTATTGGTTAAGGTAATAGATTTTTGGGCACAATCTATGTGGCCTTGGTATTTAGTCATCCAATCCATCCCCAAAATTACTTCTAACCCTTGGGCTCCTAGGACAATGAGATCAGCTTGGAAAGTGACACCTAGGATCTCTACCAGAACTTGTTTGCAAGATAGGCGAGTTTTAGCGGTGGATCCAGGTATTTGAACTAGCATGAGTCTATCCATGAGAGTGGGTGTCATTTTACTTTTTTTGACAAAAGGTTCGGTAACAAAGGAATGTGATGCACCGGAATCGAAAAGAACTTTCGCGGGGGTGGAGTGGGCTAGGAACGTACCCATCACAATGTCAGGAGATTCTTCAGCCTCTTTAGCATTGGCATGGTTCAGGTGTCCTCTCGCAGTATTGGCCTGCTTCTTAGGCGGGGGCTTCCTTCCAGTTGCAGCACAAGCTTGGCCTTGATTCGGTCTTGGTGCGTTGGGGCGTTGAGCAGGGTTCATCTTGGCGGGGCATTCACGAGAGAAGTGTCCAGGCTGTCCACAAGCGAAACATCCGTCTCCCTGAGTGCGAGTATTGGGGTTGTTGTTGAAGTTTCCTCCTCCGGTACGGGGCTGCATAGTCTGGCGGTTGGTGTTGTTGTTGGAGGGGCGATAAGCAGGGGCAGGCGCTCGCTGAGGTTGGGGCGCCGGCCTTGGTGGAGGCTGGCTACGGAACCTAGCATTGCTTGGTCCACTCTGCTGTTGTTGCTGCTGCATCTTGCGCTTGCGGTTCTCATAGGCTGCCTTGCGCTTGGATTCCACCATGATGGCGGCATCTACCAGAGTTTCAAGGTCAGGATAAGGGACGGCCACGAGAATACTCTGGATCTCTTCATGAAGACCATTAAGGAAACGGTCCCTCTTCTTCTCATCCGTGTCAGTGTCCTGAGGTGCATACCTAGCCAGGGTGTTGAACTTGTCCAGGTAGTCGACCACACTACCATTGTTCTGCTTGAGGTTGAAGAACTCATCTCTCTTGATCTTGATCAAACCAGACGGGATGTGGGCTTTGCGGAACTTAGTGACAAACTCCTCCCAAGTGATCACATGGTCAGCAACTTGCATTGCTTTAACATTTTCCCACCAAGCTCTTGCGGGTCCGGCGAGAAAGTGAGTTGCAAGAACCACCTTTTCATTCTCGCCTACAGCCGCGACTTCCAGATTGTTCTCTATAGTGCGGAGCCAGTCATCCGCATCAAGAGGGGCGGTGCACTTGGTGAACACCGGCGGATTGGTATTCTGGAAGTCCCTTAGCTTGGATCTTGGGGCTTCCTCACCATCACCTCCATTGTTGTTGTTACCCGTGGCAAGCTGTGCAATATTCTGCTGGGCCGCGATATTGGCTTGGCTCTCAGCGCGAGCGGCTTGGCGGTCTTCCATAAGGAGGCGAAGGATCTGAGCCACATTGGGTTCAGGTGGAGGTGGAGGGTCATTCTGGTGCGCTCCGCGACTAGTGTCAACCATCTGATGAGATGAAGACATAAGACAAAGGGGACAACTTTGATAGGCGAGTTCTTTCTAAAGGGGAAGGGGTGACATGATGCATAAAAACTTGTTGAAAAACTCGAAAAGTCAATATAACATAAAAACAAATGCAACCATCAACATCACATAGTAATCCACAAAAGATCATAGTTCACCATATCAAGGTCACCATAGGACCAACATCGTTCTACACGATTACATCAGGGACATCATAACCCAATAAGACTAGCGAATGGTGCGGGTGATCAAACTAGTCGTCGTCAAGGATGATAGTGCCATCCTTGATCGGCGGCTCCTCAAACGGTGGCTCCTCAGGGTCCTCCTCCTGAGACGACTCGCGAGGGGTAGAGGGTGCTGGCTCCTCCGGCTCATCGTTGATGAAGTTCAGATCATCCTCATCTTCCTCCTCGCTTGGGTTGTTCCAGTCGTATCCTTCCTCGTCCATGTAGTCATCGTCGTCACTAAGGAGGGCAGCATTCTCCTTGCGGAGATCCTCGCCATCATCCTCCAGCTCTTCTATCCTGGACTCAGCCTCGCGGAGTGCCGTCTTAAGGTGTGCCACCTTCACCTTAAGCATGTACTTGGCCTCCCTTGCCCGGAGCTTGAGCCTCCGCTGGCGGCGAGCCCTACGCTTCATCTCCTCAAGGTCTTTCTTGGTCTCGTCCAACTCATGCTTCAGCATCTCGTTTTCCATCCTGCTGATGTCGAGGCTGTTCTGAGTTTTGCCAAGGACGAACTCCATCTGGCCGGCGTGGCGACCGAGGGGGCAAACATAAGGCACCAGGGTGGGAAGCCCCTCCTCGTCACGCCGCCCAAAGTGAGCGTAAGGGAGCCTCTGCTGCTCGAGCTCCGCACGGTGGTGGTACGTGAGGCGAGCAAGGGCTGCCTGAAGAGCACGAACCAAACCATCCTCCCAAGTGCGCTCGAAAATCTGTATCTCCATCTCCGGAAGGTTCCTGACGTGGGAGCCCCGGATAGTGCAGACTATCATCCAGGACAAGTCCCCGTCCAGGAAGCTCTCCATCTGTCCGCCCTTCTCCTCGGGGCGGAGGCGACCAACGGCGTGACAGACGTCCATCAGGGCGGTCTCAAAGAGGAACAAAGGCTCCGACTCGCCCACCTGACGACTCCGGGTGTACACAACTTCGTCCATCTACACAAAATTTTAGGGTTGAAATTAGTAATATGACAAGTGTGCAAAATTTTAAGGTACATAAAGTAAAACTTATTAAGAATTAATGCAAGTAATCTATCTTCTAGGAGAAATTTTTAGAGGAGAGACAAGGCATTCTTTCAGCTTAGAGTCATCTCGTTTTAAATAGTAAAAATAGTTTTGCTAAGTATTAACGCCCATGCTAACTAAGGGTTTCCCTAGGGTCAGGATGGCTCTGATACCAGCTCTGTGGCACCCCGGACCAACTGTCCGAAATACCCGTTATGCATTCACTCATGATCCCATGATCAGTGTAACATGAGCACATAACCGAACTGATAATCAGAGTTACAACATCCATTACAAAGTACCGAAATAATTAATAGTCTTACAAATGGTCTCAAGACCAAGTCTTACATAAATGGCCACTTCGGGCTGAAATTCAAACATCAAAATGCAGCGGATACATTCAACTTCGTCGGGCCCAAGTCATGCCTTAAACCCTACAGGCAGCTGACCGGGAAACGTCCTAAGTCGCATAGTCGTCCTGGTAACCTCCATCATCTTCAAAATCCTCCTCATAGTCTGGCCAAGTAGATAGGCAGAGACAAAGCCGTGAGTACATTTCGAATTGTACTCGCAAACCATTTAAAATGTTACATACACACGAAACAAGATACCAAGGCTAAACTAGGAGGTCAAGAGGGAATTCGATTTTTAATTTCAGATTATGACATGTGGAAGAGAAGAAGTGTTATTGGTGGAGATAGCATCTCAACTTCTGAATTGAAGGAGACACTCACAGATTTTTCTAAGACCTTTCTACAAGATTTAATCTAAGAGGATTCTTCACAACATAAAACACTTAGGGGGAGTAGACCCATATTTTATTTTCTTTCCGACCATCTCATCATGGTCACCACCATATTTCCAGTACTCTAAGTACTCCAACTCAAAACCCTTTTCTTTCTTTGCTTAAAACTCATTTTCGAAACCAAAATTCATCAGGCTAAGCAACAGCCATTACAACCGTCCATGACCGCGGACGCGGCTATTCGAATAGATTTAACTCTGCGAGTTTGCGCACTTTCCCCACAAGATCCGATAAATCCGCCGGGAGCATCCCCGGTCCATCATACGAAAGTATGTGGGTATCGGATAATCAGTCGAAACCCTTCGCCCATTCAAATTAGCAAGAGGTCCTACCCTATGGAGTGTGTACCTCCCCGGCACCGTGGCAGCTCACCTCCATTTGAGCGTGGCTCCACCGCCAAGCCAGGAGACCCATAGTGTCTTCCGGACGGGTCAACACCGAAGGCCTCCCGTTATACTATTGTCCCAAACTTGACAACCCGGACTCGGGGGTAACCGTACCCTTGTATAGTTATGCGGTGCCTCATGCTAGAGAGAACGAACGTCAAGTTAAGCCCCGTGCCCACGTTGGAGTAATGTGGTTGCGCTAGTTAATTGTCATGGGTGAGTACTTAGGCGCCACATTTTTCATAAACCTAACCACATCCCTATACTCATCTCTTTTTAACAAATCCTTTCCTTTCCTTTAATAAATTCTCTCTTGGGGAGGAACATCACACCCAAGGTTTTAGCAAAACATTTTACAACAAGGTAAAAACCTTGAGGGTTTTCCCAACCTAAAGTTTATGTGTGAACTACGATGCACAATAGCATAATGATGCCATCATACCATGGAGAGTGTCAAAGGCATCCATACTCATATTGAGCATGAATGGAGATAATCAAAAAGTGGAGCAAAACATGATGTTATCCCAAATTTTAACTAGAATTAGGAGGTGTCAAATGAGTGAATTTTAATTCACATACTCAGAGTAAGTACGCGAAATACCAAGAGAGAATAATTACACACTTGGCGGCAAGCATGTCAAAAAGGAGAATTGTACAACCAAGGAACGCAAAGAATCGAGAGGGCGAAGAGCAAAAAGATTTCAACCAAGAACATAGATAACAAGGGGTCAAGGTAAATGGCTTGCCTTGGCCGGCTAGTCCCTGGTCTTCTTCAACACCTTCTCCAAAATCTTCTCCTTCAGCTTCTCCCACGTTCGTATCTAACGTCGCGGAAATAAGAAGGGCAACACACAATCAACACATAGCTCAAGATCCAAGTTTTACAAGAATATGGTAAAGCATGCAGGGGTTCATGTTGTATAAAAATGAACTCATGATTTGGCCAAGTTTATAAGGAAAAAGGGTTGGGGTGGAAATTAATTAAAAAGAACAAGTGCTTAATGGGCAATATTTCATGTGGCACACTATGTTTACAAATGAACCAGATTTTGTCCTTACCGGGACTCATGTTATTTTTCTAAGATAGGCAACATTAAAACAAGATCATCACAGTTGGAATTCGTCAAAAATATTAATTCTATGATTCTAGGATTTTTGTGGAGTGTATAGAATACATAGAGCATGTTTATTACACTAAAACTCGTATAAAAATCCTAAAAATATGGGGCTAGTGGCATGTGAAAGGTATTAAAAGCCTGGTTCTAACGCAGTTGGTTTCAATTGATTTCGAATTGTAGATCTCAAGTTATGAGCATTTTGGTTCACAGGTTTTAAATTCAAAAACAGGAAAAGTTTAAACAAAATTTAAACGAAAAACGGGCGGGAAAGAAGCTGGGCCGCGCTGTGAATGAAACGGGCCGGCCCAGGGGGATTTTCCACGCGGGCGGGAAAGAAAAAGGAAGAAAACAAAAAGAAAAAGAAGGGGGGGGGGGCGGTGTTGGCGTCAGAAACCCACCGGCGGGCAGCGACTGGCCAACACGGTAGAGCCGGGAACGACTAGGGCTGCGGCTGGCCCCAGTCCCTCAGAGCGACGGCCCGCAAAGCCTCCTGGTCGCGCGCCGATGCTTGGGTCGCAGGGCGTGCCACCCGACCTATACCTGGTCGGGAAGGTGTGGATGATGCCTCGCTTAGTTTCCTGCAGGGCACACACGTACACGTTAAATACGAGCCTCGATCGGCTCTCAGGTTGTCCTGTGAATCGGCTCAGGGAGCCGATTCACCCATGATTCGTCCAAGGTGGCCGAATATATGGTGGTCCTGCTTGATCGATATAGAGCGTATGAGATCCACGACGATCTAGGGTTTTCACCGCATAATCGGATCATCCTACTCACGATTGGGCCTCGCGCTCACGCACGGTAAACGTAAGCCAGCCCTAGACAAGGCCTAAAAACCAACACTAGGTTGATCCTCGGAACGTCCCTGTCTAGGGGCAGCAAACTACACCCCGCATGCCGCTGGATCCTCCAACCCTTTGTAAGGCCTAACTATTGCAGATATTAAACTAATCCTTGATGAATCAAGGATCGACCATAACGGATCAGATCTACTAAATAAAGACCAAGCGGGGTGCCGCCCCTGCACCCATGATGAGGCACAAGGACGGCTAGACGCGCAAGGGTTGCACTACGCGAGCATATGATGCTAAGAACGATGCTAACCCTAACGCGTCTACGATAACTACGTTGCTCGCCATCAAAAAGGCTTCAGTACGAGCAACGCATGAACAACGGGGATAGGCATTACGCTGCCTAGATCGCAAGATGCGATCTAGGCAGCATGATGCTTACCGGTAGAAACCCTCGAGACGAAGGAGTTTGGCGATGCGCCGAGATTTGTTTGTGGTTGAACGTTGGTTGTTGTTTATTCCATAAACCCTAGGTACATATTTATAGTCCAGCGGACTTTCTAATGTGGGCGTGCACTAAACCGTGCACGAGATAAACTTTGACTTCTAAACTAAGATGCGATCTAATATGTTACAGATACATGGGCAGCTTAGCCCAACTTGGTAAACAAGGCCGATTCACGTATTTCTTCCATGTACAATCCTCACGTCCATCTTGATCGCGGCCCACCTCTGGCTTGGTCAGATTCTGGTGATAACACATGCCCCCTCGGTTTTGGAAATGACATTTCCAAAATCATTACGCTTTTCCTTCGCCGGGTCATGTCGTGGCAGAGCGGAACCGCCACAGCATTTTCCATGATGACGTCTTGCCTTCTCAGCTTCTCTGCACGATTTGACGGTTCTGGCACCACGTCTTCGGGAACTGCTTAGGCATTAAACCGTAAATTCCCCCTTTTATTTGGCCACTTCCTGTAGCTTCCTCCTCCATCCCCTTTCGCACTAGCACTCCCCAAAAGCCCTCCTCTGCCGCCATGTCTTCCTCTCCTTCCTCTTCATCGGGTCTCTCTGCTCAGTCCTCCCCTTCCGCGAGCCAACGCCGGAGTGGGACCCGGTGGAGGCCCATGCGGCCAACACCCGCCGCGCCATCGAGGCCGGGGACGACCCGAGCCACAACTTCTCCATTTGGTCGAAGGACGACCGGTCCCCGACCGATGGGGAGAGCGACCTCTCGCTTCCTCGCCAATGAGAAAGCGGTGGAGGAAAGCGACGACGACCACCTTTCCTCGGGACGGGGCCCCTCCTCCGAGGAGGCGGAAGAGAAGGAGGAGGAGGAAGAAGATGACAGCTCGCCCGACGAGCCACCGGCCAAGCGCCATTGCCCCTGGCCCGGCAATCTCAGCGACCTCGACAGCGACGATGACGCTGACGAGGTGGATGAGGACAACGAAGGTCCCGCCGATGGCCGCCACAGCAGCGATGATGAGCTGGCCGGGAGCAGCGCCGACGCACAGTGATGAAGACGACGACGAGGGCAGCAGTGGCCCCTAGATAGGGTAGAGCTAGGAGTAGTAGACGGGGCAATGTTCCCCCTAGCAATGCCTTTTGAGAGCAATCGGCTCTTTATGTAAGAAATCCTTGTTTATCAATGAAGAATTCCCCAATTTGATCTTACTGATTTCCTTGGTGACAATCTAGCCGATCGCTCTTCGTACTGAATCTACCGATTGTCGATTCGGTCGAAGCTCAATGAGCCGATGGCAGCACATCGGTCTCTTTTTCTTGATAATTCTTGAGATAAATCCACCCGGATCTCCAAACTCTTGGTCAAACAGGGCCAAGCCACAATTGTGCAAACCCCAGGACTTGGAAATGCGGATTCAACTGAATGGGATATTAGACTTAGCGGCAACTCCAACAATAATGTCCAGCTTCCTTATTATCTTCAAATTTCGGACATTCTTCCGCCGCATTATCCTCTCCAAATTCCGCTCACTCAGCTCCGGCAGCTTCCTTCGCAATAATTCACCATCTTTCAACGAGCCGCGACGAAGAGTGAGCCGATTTCGACAAAACCGGCTACACCTTGAGGGCGAGCTGCCCCTCGAGCCTCGGCCAAGGCGAGGATAAAAACGGACCAGCCTAATGGACCATCACCAGCCTTCCCAACTGTGGTGCCGCATCAGCCGATTCCAACAAATCGGTTTCCCAGATCATCGACATTTTAGGGCTGGCTCGATCACATCCAAAAGAGCTACCCTGCCGGGCCACCAGCCGATAACTTTTCTTCCGTTGGCAGTCGACACGGTGGATGACTACCCACATCTCCATGGACAAGGCTGACTTGCATGCCAACATTCCTCTGGTAGTACTGCTGAAACTGGCAACCTGGCAACTTTGCGCACTTGTACTAAGGTCGATGACCGTGCATCGGCTCTACATCTCGAAACACCTCGAAAGGGATCATTAAACCTGATCATGAGCCTAACCAGCCCATCTACCAGCCGGCAATCCGCTTCGAGCAGGTGTCCATGACAGAGCCCCGGGCTTGTCGCCGAATCGACCGGCATGCTCGAAAACCGATAATTTTGCAATATCAGCCCCGTTCTTCAGCCCCGTCTCGCATGTTGTGATGCAGAGCCAGCCGATTCCAACAGTAATCGGCTTCCCGTAGCAAAGGATCCTTCGGGGTAAGCTGCCCCCGAGCTTCGGCAGCTCACATCTTGCACTCGGCCGATCGGATCGGCTCATCGTCTTTGGCGGGCTGAGGCAACTCCCGGTGGGGATGTTTTTGAACTTCTGATGCCCTCCAAACTCTGGACGTAACACCCCCTGGAAGTGATAGCTACCAAGTCCCCACCTTGGTCAAAACATTACAACCGATTGCTTCGTCATCGGCTGTCCCCCTGGTCTTAGGCTGAACTCGAAGACTTGCCACCGAGAATTAGGGGTCCTCGAAGAGAAGCTCCACTTCCTGCTCCATTGATCCTTAAGTCGATGTCTGCACGTCGGCTGTGCTTAAAATTTTTCGATTTTTTTAGGCCGATTTGTGTATCGGCCCCCATATATGATCGTACTATCTCGTATCCTCATGTTTTATCCACTTAGGTGCCCCCCGAGCCGATTCTGTCAAGAGAATTGATGGTATCGGCTCTTCAGGTAGTCCTTGTTGGGTCAAACGTTGATCCCAGGCAGAATGGATGGTGAGGATAATTTTGGCCGATTGCTGGAATCGGCCTCCACGTTGCTTGCTCGGTGAAGGTTTTGTAATGTTCCTTCACAAATTTTGGAGGCCGATCACAGGGATCAGCCTCGCCATCTCTGTTCATCGATGTTGTTCTTGCTACACGGTCAGTCCGGTGGATAAAACCAGCCTCACCCCGTTCTTTGTTACATCGATGCGTTCGCAGCCGGTCCGCATTGATGCCCGAGAGCGGCTCTTGGCCCGATGTCTCCCAAATGTCCATGCCGGCCGTCGAAATCTCAGCCTGAATCATCTCGCGTGGACGACTTCCACTTCATCTCCATCCCACTGTATTAGGCATTGATGCATCGTGGATGGAATGCAACAGATTGGCGTGGATCCAATCTCTTCCCAGCAAGATACAGCATAGGTACTCTTGCTCGTCGACGATAAAGAACGTCGTAGGGACAGTTTTCCTTCCTACGGTCGGATCCACATTCGGAACACCTTGTGCGTCGGATGCTTGGCCGTTGAAATCGCTCGGTGTTACGTTGGTCTTGATCGGATCCGAGCTGGAGCGTCCCAACCGACGTAGCATGGAGTATGGCATAATGTTAATCGCCGCCCCGGTGTCCACCAACATCTTGTTGACAGAGCTGCCCATTGATGTAACCTCTCAAGTACAGGGCCTTCGGATGCTCGTAGCTTCTTTCTCGCGGCTTCTCGAAGATGACCGGCCGTGGTCCGCAGATCCAATTGCGCCACAGGTGCTTCACATAACCTTGGAGCGCTAAATTCCGCGAGAAGGATGAAGACCATGTTCGTGCCGGCCCGATGTTTCATCATCGGCTTTCCTTTGCTTGGGGCGCCACTCCTTTCTTTGCGGCCGACCTTCTTCATCCGGGGTTTGCTGAATTTTGGCGGCCAAGTCAGGCCGTGCCTTCCTCGCCGCGTGCGGATATAATCTTTCGGCTTCTTCCAACGCACGTAGTCGCTGAACTCTTCGTTTTTGGGAGCGGCTGAGCCCGTCGAGACACCATCTTGGCCGATGATACTTATCCTCTTCATCATCGTCCTCTAGTTCCTCGTGATCTCCCATCCGAACGGACTCGGCATGCCTGCTCCAAAGCGGGGAGGCCCTAGACGCTCGAACACGGACACCTTAGCCGTACCCTTCTCCTTTTGATTACATTCTCGGGCAATTGCCGATTGTTGGCAATCGGCTCATTCCGGAATCCCAGCAGTGTCTGAAGAAGGGGCAGTCCCAATGCCTGTCCACGTTGTCCGGTTCCTCAGACCTCCCTCTGGCGCGACGTTCGTACCCGTCGTCGTGGCCGTCGTTCTGACGATACCTCCCGCCTGCATCAGACCGACGATTTCTTTGGTCGTCTTCGCCGTGGCGGCGTCGGTCGTATGGCTGATCATATTTGCTGAGGAGATGCTCGGGTAATGGGCCTGGATGCCGTATGCTTCTCACCTCCTCCTCGGCCAGGTACCGTTTATCGTCGTCTTGGGGCCGGTCTCGCGGACCGGCTCCCTCCTTCTCTCTGCCACGAGCGTGGCTGCTCTCCGCTTTGTCCGCGCCATGGCGAATCACGAACCCTGCCATATTGGCATCGAACGAGAACCCTGGTTCCCTTATGGAGTGGCTGAGGTCGATCGTATCGTCGCCAGGCAAAGGACGTGTGCCTCCGTCGAGCCTGATGCCGTGTGAACGGGTCTTCCCATAGGAGCCGATGAGTGCGGTCCCGATGACCGCCTTGGCCTTGTTATGCTTCTTCGTGGGCTCGCCAGTGAGATCCCCGTACGTGACCGGAGTTTCTTCTGCCATCTCTGATGTAGATGGCGAGGTGGTTGTCGTTGAAGATTGTCGTTAAAGATTGTCGTTGAAGATTCGTCCCACCGGGCGTGCCAGAATGTGTTGGCGTCAGAAACCCACCGGCGGGCAGCGACTGGCCAACACGGTAGAGCCGGGAACGACTAGGGCTGCGGCTGGCCCCAGTCCCTCAGAGCGACGGCCCGCAAAGCCTCCCCGGTCGCGCGCCGATGCTCGGGTCGCAAGGGCGTGCCACCCGACCTATACCCGGTCGGGAAGGTGTGGATGATGCCTCGCTTAGTTTCTGCGGAGGCACACACGTACACGTTAAATACGAGCCTCGATCGGCTCTCAGGTTGTCTCCGTGAATCGGCTCGGGGAGCCGATTCACCCATGATTCGTCCAAGGTGGCCGAATATATGGTGGTCCTGCTTGATCGATATAGAGCGTATGAGATCCACGACGATCTAGGGTTTTCACCGCATAATCGGATCATCCTACTCACGATTGGGCCTCGCGCTCACGCACGGTAAACGTAAGCCAGCCCTAGACAAGGCCTAAAAACCAACACTAGGTTGATCCTCGGAACGTCTCCGTCTAGGGGCAGCAAACTACACCTCGCATGCCGCTGGATCCTCCAACCCTTTGTAAGGCCTAACTATTGCAGATATTAAACTAATCCTTGATGAATCAAGGATCGACCATAACGGATCAGATCTACTAAATAAAGACCAAGCGGGGTGCCGCCCGCACCCATGATGAGGCACAAGGACGGCTAGACGCGCAAGGGTTGCACTACGCGAGCATATGATGCTAAGAACGATGCTAACCCTAACGCGTCTACGATAACTACGTTGCTCGCCATCAAAAAGGCTTCGATACGAGCAACGCATGAACAACGGGGATAGGCATTACGCTGCCTAGATCGCAAGATGCGATCTAGGCAGCATGATGCTTACCGGTAGAAACCCTCGAGACGAAGGAGTTTGGCGATGCGCCGAGATTTGTTTGTGGTTGAACGTTGGTTGTTGTTTATTCCATAAACCCTAGGTACATATTTATAGTCCAGCGGACTTTCTAATGTGGGCGTGCACTAAACCGTGCACGAGATAAACTTTGACTTCTAAACTAAGATGCGATCTAATATGTTACAGATACATGGGCAGTTTAGCCCAACTTGGTAAACAAGGCCGATTCACGTATTTCTTCCATGTACAATCCTCACGTCCATCTTGATCGCGGCCCACCTCTGGCTTGGTCAGATTCTGGTGATAACAGGCGGGTGGACCAGGCCGTGCATGGCCATGCTGGCCTGCATGGCCCATGCAGCCGACCGATGGAGATCCGATGGCCCAAAGCCATCGTCTCCACTTCGCCACGCATGGCGCGATCGGGCGGCCGGTCTTTGCAGGGAAAAAGCGGACGGCGGCCGGAGAACTCACCGGCGAAGGCTAGGGCACGGCGGCGAGGTCGAGGCGAGTCGGTGGCGGCGCAGAACGGGGCGGGGGCGAGCTTGGCGGCGTCTTCCCGGGCTCCGGCAACTCCTTCGTCTCCACGCTTCCCGGCAGCAGGGCTTGGGCGACGGATTCCGGCGTGCCTGGCGAGGAAGGGGAACGGGTTAGGGCTTGGGGATGAAAGGGAAAACGAAGAGGAGCAGGGCAGAGGTGGTGGCGTCGTCGGAGAGGGCTCGGTGACCTGTTCGTCTCCCGGCGGTGCTCACGGACAAGGGTGGGGTGGGAGCGAGCAGCAGCCCAGAGCAGCGCCCTGGGCGCTCTCGAGGAGCTTCTGGTGGGTGTGGAGAGGAGTGGCGGGGTGTGAGGGAGAGGGAGTGGCTCGGGTGCCCTTTTTATAGGCAGGGAGGAGGGCAACCGGCGGGGCGGGGCGGTGGCGCCGGCCAACCCGTGCGCGAGGGCTGGCGTCACCACGGTGGGGCCATGATGATGTAGGGGAGGATGGCGTCAGCAGGGGAGGAGTCGAGGAGGTGCGCGTGTTCACGAGGCGAGGGAGGGAGTCGAGGCGCCGAGCGGGTCTGGCGTCCACGCTCGCGTGCGCGGGAACGGGTCCAGGGCGTGCGTCGCCGATCGGCTAGGGTTTGGGTGGGCTGTGCCCTTGGCCTTGGGCCGAGTTGGGGGGGGGAGTCCAGGGAGGTGAGGTGTGGCCAGATAGGGATGGGCTCGGGTGGTGGTGCATGGCACCCGGCCCGGCCATGCACAAGGAAAAGAGAGGGAGGGGTAAGAGAGGGGGTGGTGGCCTTCTAGGGTTTGCCAAAGAGAGAGAGCAAGAGGGTGGTGAAGAAAAAGAATAGGAGGGGTAACATGCCCCCGGCCATGTGGGAGAAGGAGTGCATGGAAAAGAGAGGGGGAAGTGTTCCCCCCTTCCCTAGGGTTTTCCTCCAAAGAGAGAAAAGAGAGGGGTATGGTGAATGAAGAGGAAAGGGGGTGTCATGTTGTTGCATGTGCACCCTTGCACCCAAATTTTTGATGAAGAGGGAAATTGTTCTAAAGAGAGAGGTTGGGTGTGTGGTGTTTCTCAAGTGGTAACATGAAGAGTTCCCTCTTAAATATGAAAATTCTTTTTGGGACTAAGGTTGGTTAGAGTGAGAAGTGGTTTATTAACACATACCCCTAACAATTCTGATCAAAACTACATGCTATGCATACTAGGTAGCAAGATATAAAAAGTTTTTGTTGGCCCATATTTTTAAAACTAGGAAATATGCAGGGTTTGAAAAGTGGGTTGTGACAAATCCCCATCTCGGGGGATTCAGGAGATCACCTCCGGCACCCTGCCGGAGAGGGGAATCATCACCGGAGGGCTCTACATCATCATGCCCGCCTCCGGATTGATGCGTGAGTAGTTCATCCTTGGACTATGGGTCCATAGCAGTAGCTAGTTGGTTGTCTTCTCCTCTTGTGATATCATGTTTAGGTCTTGTGAGCTGCCTAACATGATCAATATCATCTATTTGTAATGCTACATGTTGTGTTTGGCGGGATCCGATGAATATAGAATATTATGTCAAGTTGATTATCAATCTATCATATATGTGTTGTTTATTTTCTTGCATGCTCTCCGTTGCTAGTAGAGGCTCTGGCCAAGTTGATACTTGTAACTCCAAGAGGGGTATTTATGCTCGATAGTGGGTTCATGCCTCCATTGAATCGCGGTACAGTGATGAAAGTTCTAAGGTTGTGGATGTGCTTGTTGCTACTAGGGATAAAACATCAATGCTTTGTCTAAGAATATTTGTGTTGATTACATTACGCACCATACTTAATGCAATTGTCTCGTTGTTTGTAACTTAATATCTGGAAGGGGTGCGGATGCTAACTCTGAAGGTGGACTATTTAGGCATAGACGCATGCTTGGATGGCGGTCTATGTTCTTTGTCGTAATGCCCCGATTAAATCTCATAGTGATCATCATGATATGTATTGAATCTTTATTTGTCAATTGCCCGCTCGTAATTTGTTCACCCAGCATGTTATTTATCTTATTGGCGAGACACCACTAGTGAACTGTGGACCCCGGTCCATTCTTTTACATCTGAATACAATCTACTGCAATCATTGTTCTCTACTGTTCTTTGCAAACAAACATCATTTTCCATACCATACGTTTAATCCTTTGTTTTCAGCAAGCCGGTGAGATTGACAACCTCACTGTTACGTTGGGGCAAAGTATCTTGATTGTGTTGTGCAGGTTCCACGTTGGCGCCGGTTTTACTGGTGTTGCGCCGCACTACACTCCTCCACCAACAACCTTCACGTGTTTCTTGACTCCTACTGGTTCGATAACCTTGATTTCATACTGAGGGAAACTTGCTTCTATACGCATCACACCTTCCACTTGGGGTTCCCAACGGACGTGTACTTCACGCGTGTCAACGGCCATGCCCCAAAAGCAGTAGCACCTTGCAACGTGCCCCCAACGCCCGATCAGACGCTTTTCTGGACGTTGTTTTGGGGGACGGGACTGTACATACTCTTAGCCCCCATTCAACCTTTAATGGAGTTGTTTTGCCAGTGGATGGGGATGGGGGAGGGTGGGGAGGGGCCACGAGGAGATTTGTATGGAGCGGTTGTTTTTCTAGCCAGGACCCACACATTTGTATTAAATATTTTCCCGTCCACAAACAGCCTCACATAATTAATTAAAACATAGTTTTAACATAAATATCATATTAACAAATGTAACAAAGCAAGATCAGAAATAGTTCAACTAATTTCAAATAGGGAACTCCTTTGACCATCCGCATATGATAACCTAAATCGTCTTGAAGTTGGTGATGAGTAGCCGAGTCTCAGATTTCTTGGTGCATGTCAAGGAGAAGGCAACAAATGAAGCTAGTACCTGGTGATCAACATCCGCAAGAGGACACTGTCGGTTCCATAGTTCATTGTCACACACTGGATTCTCCCTCTCACTCTAAATGATCTTGCAGGGAGTCTTTCAAGATTCTATGTCATTCATTCGAGACAAAGGCGAAGATGTGTGTGGTAGATAAGCTGGACTGGAGAATGGTGAATCTCGGAGAACTCCGCGCGCTACTATTAAGGTTATGCCAACTGGGTATACCATAGCAGGGCCTTGATTCCGGCGAGTCCAGGTGGCCCGCAGATGGTGGTGAGGCCTATGGCCCGACCGGGCGGCCATTTTGCCGGAGAACAGAGATGGTGCAACCGTTGACCCCAGATCGAACAAATGATAATTTAGTTAAACATAACTCGAATGATAATAAGAAGTGCATAAAAAAGGTGTTTCGTTTTCTTGTGCTTACTTATTATTGTGGCTGATGAAGCGCTAGATCCTCTGGACTCTCCGTGCAACCATTGAGCTTGGGGGAGGGGTCCCTCCTTACAAAAAAAACATATTTTTTTAACTGGATATTCGATCTGGGGTCCATTTTGTCATCATCTTTACTTGGTGAGATTTTACAAACAAGAGGTAAAGGAAATGTTTTCAAAAATTCAAAGTACCATATTTTTAAATTATACTAAAGCATTAATGTCACCTTTTGAAACCAACGATTTTGTTGATGAAGGTTTCACATGTCTTGGAACGTATTTTATTGTAATGTCATGTCGACACACATTATTTGGATTAAAAGAAGGACGAGAAAGACGAAAAAGTACAACGGCTAAACAACCAAATCCTGAAAGTAGAAAAGAAACAAAATTGTTCAAAAGAGAAACCAAAAGGCAAAAACGGGTACACAATGGCTAGCCTTACACTCGAGTTATGAATTGTAGTCTCATATTTGGCTTCGCCGTGGTAGTTTTTTTTTTCCCGCATATGGTAGTGTTCTAATGGAGCTTCATAGTAGTTCGCGTTTCACATAAAAGCAATCAAACCGATCCTAAATTCATTCAAAACTAAACGAGAAATGAAACACCACCAACATATGGTTTTTTTTAAAGGACGAGTGTTCATCATGTTTCCTCGGTACAAAAGTGATTTGTATGTGATACTTCTCCCGCTCGGGAACTCCGACGTGTTACGTGTTGTTCCATCCAGCATGCGCGCGTCTTTCTTTTCTCCAGCAACGACTTGGTACTGTAGTAGTAATCGCGTTAGGACTTAAGAGTAAACTATATATCCGATCTTTTCAACACAGGAGTAAACTGTCGGTCGCATCAGTGTTGTTACTCGTATGAGTATCATGTATTGTAAGTATATGCCCTCGGTCAGAGTAGTACGTCGTGCGCATTAATAAGTGTGGCGACTCCCGACCCAAGATAGAGACATCGGTACCGCTGACACTCGCAACGGTTCAAAACTGAGATCTCTCTCATCCATGAGATACGTGTGAATATGTATGTACTGTACATATGATCTTATTTCCATCAAAGAATCATTCACTCCTCTGTTCTTCTCTGATCCATCAATCAGTCTACCCTTATCTCTCCAGCGAAGCATGCACGAAGACTAGCCCCCGTTGGATGTGCTCCAAGTCCCAATCATGCAAAAAAATGTCAAAGATGAACAAGATCTCTCGCAACAAAAAAAAAAGATGAGCAAGATCGGAGCAGCTAAAAAGATCGCGGTTTCTGATCAGAGTGTCTACGACCAGCGAAAGGGGCGTGCATGGCCCTGAAGAGAGGAAGAGAAGATAAGCTCAGGTAATGGCATAAACGCAAGTTGAACTTTCTTTTTGTATTGAAAGAACGCAAGTTGGAACTGAAGAAAATGCGCCACAGCTAGATAGCACGTGCGCGCGCTGTTCTTGAAAATGCACATCCACAGCTTATCTTGATTTTTTTTCCTAGAGTACCATAGCTTATCTTCATGTAATATTTAAGTTTGAACAGGAAAGATGCGGATCGAGTTTCGGAAAAAGAAGAAGAAAATGACACACATTACGTCAACACCGGAAGATCAAATCTGGATCATGATCCAGACAGGTGCATAGACCATGGACAATTGAGAATCGACATGTTCACATCATTTTGCATTGACCTACTTAATTTTCTACCTATTCTTTTATTCTCATATTTTGATCCAAACAAGAAGAACAAAAAATGTTACAGTATTTTTTTAAAAAAAATGGAATACATTCCTTGTCAAATAGCAAAGCTTTTGCTTAGAAAAGCTTACATTTAGTTATCTAGCCTAGCTTTTCTCTATGCTATGATTTCCAAGGGCCAGTTTAGCTTGGATATCGCTTTGAATTGAATTTATGTTTTCAAGATGGGATTTACCAATGTTTTTACATCACAAAGGATGGTAATGGTAAAAATATTCTCATGATAAATTTAATTATATTCTTCACATAACAATTTTTTTATAAAGAATATTTTTATTACTTAAAATATTTAAGCATTACACCTAGCATCTGCATAACTAGAATGCACACAGTCGCTCGAATACAAAGGAAAAAAGTGAAAAATGGAAAAAAGCACACTACAAAAGTCCCTCCAAGAGATATAGGAGCAAGTGTTCATGGTGGACCAATCCGGAGATTACGCTGCCATCCATGTTGGATACAAGTATTTCTCACCGTGTCCTCCAACCGTGTAGACACCTCCATAAACATGTCGTGATTTTCCACACACGCTGCAGAGACGACCATGAACGGAGAAAAGTCGTGCACCGTAGATAACCCGCAAAAGAGAATTATTTTATGAATAAATCTTGTCACTTCTGCCGTAGCCATAGCAACCAAATAACAACAATTGCTCCAACCTTTATAAGTAATTTAAACCAATTATCCACACCATTTAGCCAGTTGCCGAATATATTTGCAACGCTAGTTGGTAGGTATAAGGTCAAACCCACTTAGATGATTGACCATATAGAACTAACAAATTTGCACTCAAAGAATAAGTGTTTAATGGTCTCGTCATGATGATAGAACACACACTCTATATTTCCTTGCCAATTGCGTTTTACAAGCTTGTCTTTGGTGATATCACCCTTTACAAAGATACCATGCAAAAACTTTAGTCTTCAACGGTATCTTTATTTTCCATATTTTGTTGTTGTTATCTATTGTAACATCCGGCTGTATTAAAACTCTATACAAGAGAATTTGCCACTCTCATGTAGATTCCATTGAAATTTGCCAGTCCCTTGCGTTAATTGGATCGAAACCAAGCGCTGCAGCAAGGCGTTTCATGAAGCACGTCTAGGACCAGTGAGATCTCTTCTAAACGTCACATTTTGCGGGGAAGATTCCACCACCTTAGAGATTGTATCATCCTTATGATATACAATGTTGTACATAGATGGATATTGTTCTCGGGGCGTAGATTTATCTAACCACTTGTCCTCCCGGATTCTAATTTTCGAGCCATCTTTAATTGCGAAGGAACCACATAAGAATGAGTATTTCTAATCGCCATAAGACAAGCTCAGAAGTGTGAGGCACCAGGTTTTCAATAAAGAAAATCGTATCGACAGCTTATCAGAAACAAGGTGTTGTTTTTAAGATCATGCTTCATAAAGAGAACCGTATCGTCAGTGTATTGAAGGATTGCAGTCCACCATCCACAAGGTACCGTGACTACTCCCTCTATTTGTCCATCATTTTTTGCGCATTGTATTATTATAGCTAACATATCAACCACTATATTAAATAGCATAGGTGACAATAGATTGCCTTGTCTCAATCCCTTTTTTATTTCGAATTATCTGCTAACTTCATCATTGACTTTGATGGCTACACTACCTTCGGTGACAAAATTGTGGATAAGAGCACGCCACTTATCAGAATAACATTTCATTCTAAGTGTGCATTGAAGGAAAGACCACTCGACTTTATCATATACCTTTTCGAAATCAATCTTGAGGATTACCCTCTTCAACCTTTTTTTGGTGCAACTCGTGGGCTGTCTCGTGCAGAATTACAACACCATCAATGATATTTTTCCCTTCACTACCAGAATTTTTTAAAAAGAAGAGGAATGTCAAAGCAAGTGTACATAGACGCGAAAAACCAGTTCTGAACTTGGGTGTAGATGCTCCTGATTAAATAAAAAAATAAAATAAAAATAGTAAACAAATTCATAAAAATCTGAAATTTCTGTACAATGTACATAAACAAGTGTCCTAACTTCACACCAAAAATCTCTGAGATAAGATGTGTGTAGTGGTCTGTGCAAAAAAAAAATGCGGTGCTGTTTGGAACATCAAGATTTGTTTCTCACTCCGATTTTTCTTTGTTGCACAGACCACTACATATGTCTTTTTCCGGAAATTTTGGGTGTACAGTTAGAACACTTGTTCATGTTCATTCTCCGAAAATTTCAGATTTCTTTGAACTATTTTGCTATTTTTTCCAAAAAAAATTCAACGAGAAGCATCTACACCCGGGTTCAGAAATGCCTTGCTCATTAATCTCTACCAATAAACCCGCTAACCAAAGCATAGAATAGTTTAGCATAGGTGCTACATTATAGTAAAGGCTTACGCATGGTGAAAGATCTATGCGTTGAGCACTGGCTCGCCTAATTTGAACAGTAAAAACCATCGAGCCTTTCACCGGACTGATCTACTGCTTCCACACCCAACACCGGCCCGCTCTCTATTCCTCTGCTCCCCTCTTCTTCCCGATAGAACCCTACAAGCTAGGGTTCATGGTGGTGGCAGCCCCGATTACTCCCGCTGCAGCTAGCTTCTCCCAGCCCTTCGCCGAAGACGATGCCTACAACATGGCGATTGTGCTCTCAATCCACGACCTCCGGCGCAACCCTACCTTACCTCCTGTGCTTGGGCCGCCGCCCTCCCCCCACTCCTCCCAACCTCCTCCGGCTCTGGTGGTAGTCGTTCGAGCACGATCTCACTGTTTGTGTGTGTGTGTGGGGGGGGGGGGGCGAGTAGAGATGTATGTTAGCCCACAAGGTAGAAGTGATAAAAATGATTCTATATCCTAAATGATACTATGATTGATGATTACATAGATAAAGAAATGTACGATGCGTAAAATGAGGCATGAGTTGTGTGCATGCAATGGCATGCATTTGTGTTTATAGATACAAACTGCACGCAAGTTGAAATTGAAAAATGCATCCCAGCTAGCTAGCACGTGGCGCGTAGTAAGATCGGGAGGTGAGGCCAGATCGCGATCGAGAGAGGCGCGGAGACCATGGATCGACAGTTGAGTGGTAGCACTGATCTGACAATGGTTAGTCAACAAGAATAATCGCGTCGTGACGAGAGGAGAGGAGAGATGCTTGGGCATCCAAGAACCATTATGAGATCACGAGAGGCCGGTGACCTTGATCGTATGATGGACTAATGGAGTAGTAGTACACAGTACCACCCTTGGGTCACACAGAGATGATCTTCAGTGAGGCAATACAGGACGTGGTTAAGAACATGTAGACAGTATGTGATGAGTGAAACGGACAAGACTATGCGAGTAACCGCGCTGATACTTGCGACCGTACGTGCGAGTGAGGACGATGTGAACACCATAGACAACATGGCAAGCTAATTGCTTCACTAATGGCATCATGGGCGTAAGTAATTAAAGGCAGTGAGGTTAGGTATAGTAACATGAGCTGCACATGCGTCCGTCAGGGAGGGCCAGGCTATGGCGGGATGCATCGGGGCAACAGGACACAGCACGGTAGTGTACACGGCAGCGTACAGCAGCACTTATTGCCAAGGAACGGAGAGTGAACGGAACCTGCGCAGCGCTGCAACTTGGCCTGTACTGCCGGATATTAATCAAGTGCAGGAATTTACAGATGTACTAGTACTGTAAGCACGTCAGGAACTATATATTTTTTAACGTTGGGAAGCTGATTTCTTGAGGTGTGGTATATCTCTTCTTTTTGCGACCGGGAGAGCATGACCTCGATGTACTCTGGCCGGTGCCAGAAAAATAATCGCATGGCACGCAGACTTTAGTTTAGAGTTTCCAAAAAGAAAATCACACATGCACGTACACGAGGTCACCATAAACGTCTCGCTATCGAAAAAATATCACCTCCCACTAAAGAATATTTTATCTTCATATCACTACGGGAAAAAACAGGCGCTGCCGTGCAGCGTTTCAATGCCGTGAGCCGCCGCATGGCAAAGAAATCATTGCCGTGCGCAACAAGCAGCGCGCACGGCAACGACAATCCGCACGGCAACATCTGAGAGCAGCGCACGGCAATGAAGGCAAGCACGGCAAAGACAGAAGCGGCGCACGGCAAAGAATCAAAAGACGGCAAAGTACAAGGAAACCTCACGGCAAAGAAAGGAAGACGTCAAAATCCCTACGTGCCGCACGGCAAAGAAATCACGCACGGCAAAGGCACTGGGCATTGCCGTGGCTCCCCCCTTTGCCGTGCGGACAGGTCAGTTGCATGGCAAAGGAACCTTTGCCGTGCGTTCCCTTCTTTGCCGTGCGCCAATATTTTTTTTTTGTTTTTCTTCCTATTTTATTTCATCTAATACTTATATTTATTTGTTAATTAGTTTTTCTTTTTGATGACTATTTATTAGACAATGTGCAATACAAAATTACTCTCCATATATGTTCATCCCCCACATATATCACGGTTTCGGAGCAACCCGCGGTTCGGAAAATCTCCTAAGTGTTATCGCCCAACGGTGAGGAAGGTCACACCGGGGAGGTACTTTTGCACCATTAGACCTTGAACCACACTTTGACACATATCATAGGCCCACATGCAAGATTTGGTGGGGTTCCGGTGCTCCGGCGGTCGTTCTCCCCTCCTCCCCCAAAACGGCGGAACGTGTGCCCCGGCGGGTCTACCCCCTAGATTTCTCCGCGCGAGGGTGCACAAATGTACTTTTTCATTCTTTTAGGTTTGTTTAGGACATATACACATGGAGAACCAAGATTGGGACCCTTTGGCACATACACCCGCAGCTCGAGCCATTATCACACGATCCACGGTGTGCCTGATCTACTAGTTAGGGTTCGGCGTAGGGTTAGGGCTAGGGTCTAGGGTTTAGGGGAGCTACTTTTGCACCATTACACCTTGCACCACACTTTGACACATAGCATAGGCCCACATGCAAGATTTGGTGGGGTTCCGGTGCTCCGGCGGTCGTTCTCCCCTCCTCCCCCCAAAACAAGCGGAACATGTCCCCGGCGGGTCTACCCCTAGATTTCTCCACGCGAGGGTGCACCAGTGTACTTTTTCATTCTTTTAGGTTTGTTTAGGACATATACACATGGAGAACCAAGATTGGGACCCTTTGGCACATACACACGCAGCTCGAGCCATTATCACACGATCGACGGTGAGCCGGATCTACTGGTTAGGGTTAGGTGTAGGGTTAGGGCTAGGGTTTAGGGGGTAGGGCTAGGGTTTAGGTTCAAGGTAAGTATTTATGGTTAGGTATAGGTTTAGGGTATAGGGTTAGGGTTAGGGTTTATGATGCATGGTTACTGCATCTCGCGTCGTGGTTTAGGGTTTTAGAGGGGTTTTAGTGCTCGAAGCCTCCCGGCTTAGGGTCTAGGGTTTAGGGAGCTACTTTTGCACCATTAGACCTTGCACCACACTTTGACACATATCATAGGGCCACATGCAAGATTTGGTGGGGTTCCGGTGCTCCGGCGGTCGTTCTCCCCCTCCCCCCCCAAAACAACGGAACGTGTGCCCCGGCGGGTCTACCCCCCTAGATTTCTCCGCGCGAGGGTGCACCAATGTAAATTTTCATTCTTTTAGGTTTGTTTAGGACATATACACATGGAGAACCAAGATTGGGACCCTTTGGCACATATACCCGCAGCTAGAGCCATTATCACACGATCGAGGGTGTGCCTGATCTACTGGTTAGGGTTTGGTGTAGGGTTAGGGCTAGGGTTTAGGTTCAAGGTAAGTATTTATGGTTAGGTATAGGTTTAGGGTATAGGGTTAGGGTTAGGGTTTATGATGCATGGTTCTGCAGCTCCGGCGTCGTGGTTTAGGGTTTTAGAGGGGTTTTAGTGCTCGAAGCCTCCCCGCTTAGGGTTTAGGGTTTAGGGGAGCTACTTTTGCACCATTAGACCTTGCACCACACTTTGACACATATCATAGGTCCACATGGAAGATTTGGTGGGGTTCCGGTGCTCCGGTGGTCGTTCTCCCCTCCTTCCCCCAAAACAATGGAACGTGTGCTCCGGCGGGTCTACCCCCCTAGATTTCTCCGTGCGAGGGTGCACCAATGTAACTTTTCATTCTTTTAGGTTTGTTTAGGACATATACACATGGAGAACCAAGATTGGGACCCTTTGGCACATATACCCGTAGCTAGAGCCATTATCACACGATCGAGGGTGTGCCTGATCTACTGGTTAGGGTTTGGTGTAGGGTTAGGGATAGGGTTTAGGGGGTAGGGCTAGGGTTTAGGTTCAAGGTAAGTATTTATGGTTAGGTATAGGTTTAGGGTATAGGGTTAGGGTTAGGGTTTATGATGCATGGTTCTGCAGCTCCGCGTCGTGGTTTAGGGTTTTAGAGGGGTTTTAGTGCTCGAAGCCTCCCGGCTTAGGGTTTAGGGTTTAGGGGAGCTACTTTTGCACCATTATACCTTGCACCACACTTTGACACATATCATAGGTCCACATGTAATATTTGGTGGGGTTCCGGTGCTCCGGCGGTCGTTCTCCCCCTCCTTCCCCCAAAACAGCGGAACATGTGCCCCGGCGGGTCTACCCCCCTAGATTTCTCCGCGCGAGGGTGCACCAATGTAAATTTTCATTCTTTTAGGTTTGTTTAGGACATATACACATGGAGAACCAAGATTGGGACCCTTTGGCACATACACACGCAGCTCGAGCCATTATCACACGATCGACGGTGAGTCGGATCTACTGGTTAGGGTTAGGTGTAGGGTTAGGGCTAGGGTTTAGGGGGTAGGGCTAGGGTTTAGGTTCAAGGTAAGTATTTATGGTTAGGTATAGGTTTAGGGTATAGGGTTAGGGTTAGGGTTTATGATGCATGGTTCTGCAGCCTCACGCGTCGTGGTTTAGGGTTTTAGAGGGGTTTTAGTGCTCGAAGCCTCCCGGTTTAGGGTTTAGGGTTTAGGGGAGCTACTTTTGCACCATTAGACCTTGCACCACACTTTTACACATATCATAGGTCCACATGCAAGATTTGGTGGGGTTTCGGTGCTCCGGCGGTCGTTCTCCCCTCCTTCCCCCAAAACAACGGAACGTGTGCCCGGCGGGTCTACCCCCCTAGATTTCTCCTCGCGAGGGTGCACCAATGTAACTTTTCATTCTTTTAGGTTTGTTTAGGACATATACACATGGAGAACCAAGATTGGGACCCTTTGGCACATACACACGCAGCTCGAGCCATTATCACACGATCGACGGTGAGTCGGATCTACTAGTTAGGGTTAGGTGTAGGGTTAGGGCTAGGGTTTAGGGGGTAGGGCTAGGGTTTAGGTTCAAGGTAAGTATTTATGGTTAGGTATAAGTTTAGGGTATAGGGTTAGGGTTAGGGTTTATGATGCATGGTTCGCAGACTCGGCGTCGTGGTTTAGGGTTTTAGAGGGGTTTTAGTGCTCGAAGCCTCCCGGCTTAGGGTCTAGGGTTTAGGGGAGCTACTTTTGCACCATTAGACCTTGCACCACACTTTGACACATATCATAGGGCCACATGCAAGATTTGGTGGGGTTCCGGTGCTCCGGCGGTCGTTCTCCCCCTCCTCCCCCCAAAACAGCGGAACGTGTGCCCCGGCGGGTCTACCCCCCTAGATTTCTCCGCGCGAGGGTGCACCAATGTAACTTTTCATTCTTTTAGGTTAGTTTCGGAAATATACACATGGAGAACCAAGATTGGGACCCTTTGGCACATATACCCGCAGCTAGAGCCATTATCACACGATCGAGGGTGTGCCTGATCTACTGGTTAGGGTTTGGTGTAGGGTTAGGGCTAGGGTTTAGGGGGTAGGGCTAGGGTTTAGGTTCAAGGTAAGTATTTATGGTTAGGTATAGGTTTAGGGTATAGGGTTAGGGTTAGGGTTTATGATGCATGGTTCTGCAGCTCCGGCGTCGTGGTTTAGGGTTTTAGAGGGGTTTTAGTGCTCGAAGCCTCCCCAGTTTAGGGTTTAGGGTTTAGGGGAGCTACTTTTTCACCATTAGACCTTGAACCACACTTTGACACATATCATAGGTCCACATGCAAGATTTGGTGGGGTTCCGGTGCTCCGGCGGTCGTTCTCCCCCTCCTTCCCTCAAAACAGCGGAACGTGTGCCCCGGCGGGTCTACCCCCTAGATTTCTCCGCGCGAGGGTGCACCAATGTAACTTTTCATTCTTTTAGGTTTGTTTAGGACATATACACATGGAGAACCAAGATTGGGACCCTTTGGCACATATACCCGCAGCTAGAGCCATTATCACACGATCGAGGGTGTGCACGATCTCATCGGTTAGGGTTTGGTGTAGGGTTAGGGCTAGGGTCTAGGGTGTAGGGCTAGGTTTAGGTTAAAGGTAAGTATTTATGGTTAGGTAGAGGTTTATAGTTTAGGGTTAGGGTTAGGGTTATGATGCATGGTTCTGCAGCTCCGGCGTCGTGGTTTAGGGTTTTAGAGGGGTTTAGTGCTCAAAGCCTCCCCAGTTTAGGGTATAGGGTTTAGGGGAGCTACTTTTGCACCATTACACCTTGCACCACACTTTGACACATATCATAGGCCCACATGCAAGATTTGGTGGGGTTCCGGTGCTCCGGCGGTCGTTCTCCCCCTCCTTCCCCCAAAACAGCGGAACGTGTGCCCCGGCGGGTCTACCCCCCTAGATTTCTCCGCGCGAGGGTGCACCAATGTAACTTTTCATTCTTTTAGGTTTGTTTAGGACATATACACATGGAGAACCAAGATTGGGACCCTTTGGCACATATACCCGCAGCTAGAGCCATTATTCGCAAACATTCACTCGTATTTGCGTGGCTAACTCTTCCTCTTTTCATCGGTATAGACAATTCAAGGCTATACATTGGAAGAATACCCACAAGGAGCCTACCCCGGAAGAATCCAAGCAAATTTTCGATAAGGGCGGCGGTTTCGGTTTCAGTAGCTGGTTCTGTAATTTGGTACTTTTCTATCCCAAATTAGCTAGCACTTCCGACATTTATAGGTCATTTCTCGTTCTAAACTTCTCGTGCTAAACTTGTAGGCAAGAACTGACAAAGAGATGAAGTCAGAGCTAAGAAAAATTGCTAGGGGCTTTGACCATTCCCTCAAAGTGTTCAACTCCTATGACGTGAACGGGTATCGCTTCCAGACCCATAAATACACAACAAGCCGGCCCAACACGAAGACAATAAATAGCGGGGTGGTATGTCAAGGTGACGATGGGCTCCATTACTATGGAAGAGTCGAGGATATATACGAGCTGAATTACGGGTTTCAGAAAGGGCTAAATCCCGTCGTCTTCAAATGTCATTGGTTTGACCCACGTCGGGTGAGACGGGATCCTGAAATTGGGTTGGTCGAAGTTGAAAGGAACTCTGTTTATAAGGGAGAGGATGTGTACATCTTGCCTACCCAGGCCTTTCAAGTATTCTATCTCCCGTACGCGTGCAGAAACCCGACAAAACGTCTACATGGATGGGATGTTGTGATGACGGTGCCTTCACGCAATAGGCCGCCCCCGCCAAACAAGGACGATTACCGCCACGTAGACCCCTCAGCAAAGAGTGTCGAGTTCTATCAGGAAGAAGGGCTCCCCGGGCAATTCACAATCGCCTTGCCGACTATCGATGACATGGTCGTAGACGATGAACAAGAAGATGCGGGCATGGATGGGGACAATGCGGAAGATGAATCCGAGGATGTTTGTGCCCGGAAGACTCGAGTATGCTCGAGGCGTTCGGAGCAGGGATTGACCTCGATGCAGATGGACCACCTCCAGGTTTCATTGATGATTATTGGTTCGCCGAGCCTGATGACGATGACGAGACACGCGGTCCAATCACGGACGGCGACACAGGCTACTGATCTATGTAGTAGTAATTGTGAGGCTAGCTAGGTTATTTGTAATAACTCCGTGTAATAGAGATTGTCTAGCTAGGTTATTTGTAAGAACTCCGTGCTATGTTTGAGAGAACTCTATGCTTGCTATTTGTTGCTTCCACTAATTAATGTTCATCCTTTTGCATTATTGTTGCTTTCATTAATGTTCATCTACTTATATTTCTGTTTCTTTCACTAATATTTATCTCTTTACAATATTGCGTACTAATAAACCACTCTCTTCATTTGTGTTTGTAGGTGATTGAAGCATGCCGCCAAAAAAAAGGGTGGCGGTCTTAAAAAGAAGCTCAAGGACTTGGTAGGTGTAGGGACTTCGAGGCGGGGCCGAGCTAGTACCCCCCCTCCTAGCCCCCTCCTGTCGCTACCACAACGCGGCCGTGTAGGAAGAATGCGACGCGTGTACTCACTCCTAGTCCTAGCCCCCCTCCCGCAGCCGATGATGATGACGAGGAGGAGGACCAGGAGCACCACGGGGGTGGGGAGGACCAGGAGGAGGAGGGGGGTGGGGAGGACCAGGAGGAGGAGGGGGACGAGGAGGACCTCTCGGAGGATGAGGGGTTGGGGAACTTAGTGTTCGATCCCGATCAAAGCCTAGATTGGGTAGAGCCGGCGGATTACCAGTACGTTCCAGGTGTGGAGAGGCCGAGGCCACGTGATAGGAAGCCATATCGGCGTGGGATAACACAGCTCCCTCGGCCGAAGGATTGGCGCTACAGGCACGTTGTTCTAGTGCCCTATGGAAGGAGGTACATGTTAATTTTTGGCATTTCGTTATCGCAATTTTGTCATTATCAAAATTATTATCACATACATATTGATGTTGTCGTTTCATGGTGCATCTCGTTCAAGTATGAAGACCCGTCGCAGAGACCGCCACGTGGGTACTCGAACATCCTTGGGGGCCTACTTAGATGGTATTTCCCTGGGATAGTCAATTTCCCTACTGGTGGCTGCGACGTAGCTTGGAGGTGGGCGCACTACAGCCTCGCGGTAGATCCTATGGGCCGCGGCACCGCGGCGGATTTGGTTGTTGCCAAATTCGGGTACGTGACTTTTGACTTCTTACCATTCATACACTCTCCTTGGTTCACAATAATTGCACTAATGCCCCTTGTTTTACCTATGTGCATGGTTGCGAAATACTTCAAGAGGGCCGAGGGCAAGGAGAATGCATGCGATGATGTCCTACACCGGCTTGCAAGGAAGAGGGTGAGCGGCATGCACTACGAGGCACGTGTTCAATGCGTCCACGAGCGGCACGCCGACCGCTTCGTCCACATGACTAAGGAGGACGCTCGCGACACGCTCATGCGGCTGTGGCGGTACATGCGGGTATTTGCATTTATGTGTTATTGATTTGCTTTGTCGCCATGTAGTTTATTTTACCATAATGAGTTTATCTTGTGCATGTAGAACCCTCCTCAGTACGTCGGCAACGACGAGAGGTGCTTTCTTGCGATGGTCATGTGGTGGACATGCCCCCAGTACCTCAAGAAGCACGAGGAGGGCAAGAAGAAGCGGGCAGAGATGCGAGGTGGATCGCATATCCAAGGCAGGCATCCCCTCTCTCTTCACCGCGAACGAGGTGAGCAAATTAATGGTTCCTTCATTCTTTGAATTCATGTTATATATTTGTTAACTCCGCAAGGGTGTGCCACTTCACTTGATTACATGTTCTCTTTTGCGGGAAGTCGGGACGGGAGCGAAGCCTAACGTCTTTGCCTTGCTAAAGAAGATGAAGCAAAGGAAGACGCCCGATCTCGAGACGGGGTCCGTGTGGGTTAACCCGCAATGCGAGACCCGAGTGCACGTCGTATGTCTCCAAGTTCAAGCAGAAGTACGGCGAGGACGCCAACCCAGAGGCCGAGGACTTTGACCCTGAGGTCGCGGTGCTTGCGGGAGAAGGCTTGAAGCATGGCCGCCTATGGTTTGGTGACGGGTGCGTCGACCCGGCGAAGGTTCTCTCTCTCCGCCAGATCCGTCGTGGTCGTAAGAGCGGCCAGCCTGAGGTAGAGCCCCGGCCACGGGCTTCGGATCTAGCTGTCGAGCGGTTACGGGTATGTTCTTCCTCGAGCCTCTACATTTCCTTTACATGCTTTCCATTGAAATGTTAGTGACTGATGTCTACGTTCCCCCTCCTTTCCTGTAGACAGTGTTGGGCCTCCAAGTGCAGAGGTTTGTAGAACAGCAGCAAGTTTTCCCTTAAGTGGATCACCCAAGGTTTATCGAACTCAGGGAGGAAGAGGTCAAAGATATCCCTCTCATGCAACCCTGCAACCACAAAGCAAGAAGTCTCTTGTGTCCCCAACACACCTAATAGGTGCACTAGTTCGGCGAAGAGATAGTGAAATACAGGTGGTATGAATATATATGAGCAGTAGCAATGGTGCCAAAAAATAGCTTGCTGGCGTGTAGTTGATGGTGGTAGTATTGCAGCAGTAGTAACACAGTAAAACAGTAAACAAGCAGTAGTAACTCAGCAGTATTTAGGAACAAGGCCTAGGGATTACACTTTCACTAGTGGACACTCTCAACATTGATCACATAACAGAATAGATAAATGCATACTCTACACTTTTGTTGGATGATGAACACATTGCGTAGGATTACACGAACCCTCAATGCCGGAGTTAACAAGCTCCACAATAATGCTCATGTTTAAGTAACCTTAAGTGTAAGATAGATCAAAATGACTAAACCAAGTACTAGCATAGCATGCACACTCGTCACCTTCATGCATATGTAGGAGGAATAGATCACATCAATATTATCATAGCAATAGTTAACTTCGCAATCTACAAGAGATCATGATCATAGCATAAACCAAGTACTAACACGGTGCACGCACCGTCACCTTTGCACACATGCGGGAGGAATAAAACTACTTTAATAACACATCACTAGAGTAGCACATAGATAAATTGTGATACAAACACATTGCAATCATCAAGAGATATAAATAAGCACTTCACTACGCTCTTCAACGAGTGAATAAGTACTTCGTGAAATATAGCCTAAGAGACCCACACGGTGCACACACTCGTCACCTTTACACACGTGGGACAAGGAGTCTCCGGAGATCACATAAGTAAAACCCACTTGACTAGCATAATGACATCTAGATTACAAGCATCATCATATGAATCTCAATCATGTAAGGCAGCTCATGAGATTATTGTATTGAACTACATAGGAGAGAGATGAACCACATAGCTACCGGTACAGCCCCGAGCCTCGATGGAGAACTACTCCCTCCTCATGGGAGCAGCAGCGGTGATGAAGATGGCGGTGGAGATGGCAGCGGTGTCGATGGAGAAGCCTTCCGGGGCACTTCCCCGCTCCGGCAGGGTGCCGGAACAGAGACTCCTGTCCCCCAGATCTTGGCTTCGCGATGGTGGCGGCTCTGGAACTTTTCTCGTATCGTGGCTCTCTCCGTAAGGGTTTTCGATGCAGGGGCTTTATATAGGCGAAGAGGCGGCGCGGGAGGGTCAACGAGGCGACGAGACCATAGGGTGGCGCGGGCCCAGCCCTGGCCGCGCCACCATGTCATCCGGGGCCCGCGGGGCCCCTCTCGGCGGCTCTCGGGTGTTCCGGATGCTTCGGGCAAAATAGGAACCCGGGCGTTGATTTCGTCCGATTCCGAGAATATTTCGTTACTAGGATTTCTGAAACCAAAAACAGCGAGAAAACAGAAGCGGCTCTTCGGCATCTTGTTAATAGGTTAGTTCCGGAAAATGCATAAATATGGCATATAATGTGCATAAAACATGTAGGTATCATCAATAAAGTAGCATGGAACATAAGAAATTATCGATACGTTGGAGACGTATCGGCATCCCCAAGCTTAGTTACTGCTCGTCCCGAGCGGGTAAAACGATAACAAAGATAATTTCTGAAGTGACATGCCATCATAATCTTGATCATACTATTTGTAAACATATGTAATGAATGCAGCGATCAAAGCAAAGGTAATGACATGAGTAAACAAGCTGAATCATAAAGCAAAGACTTTTCATGAATAGTACTTCAAGACAAGCATCAATAAGTCTTGCATAAGAGTTAACTCATAAAGCAATAAATCAAAGTAAAGGTGTTGAAGCAACACATAGGAAGATTAAGTTTCAACGATTGCTTTCAACTTATAACATGTATATCTCATGGATATTGTCAACATAAAGTAATATAACAAGTGCAATATGCAAGTATGTAGGAATCAATGCACAGTTCACACAAGTGTTTGCTTCTTAAGGTGGAAGGAGATAGGTAAACTGACTCAACAATAAAAGTAAAAGAAAGGTCCTTCAAGAGGAAAGCATCGATTGCTGTATTTGTGCTAGAGCTTTTATTTTGAAAACATGAAACAATTTTGTCAACGGTAGTAATAAAGCATATGAGTTATGAAAATTATATCTTACAAGTTGCAAGCCTCATGCATAGTATACTAATAGTGCCCGCACCTCGTCCTACTTAACTTGGACTACCGGATCTTTGCATGCCATGTTTCAACCAAGTGTCACAAAGGGTACCTCCATGCCGCTCGTACAAAGGTCTAAGGAGAATGCTCGCATTTCGGATTTCTCGCTTTTGATTATTCTCAACTTAGACATCCATACCGGGACAACATGGACAACGAGATAATGGACTCCTCTTAAATGCATAAGCATGTAGCAATGATTATTGTTCTCATATGAGATTGAGGATATATGTCCAAAACTGAAACTTCCACCATGGTTCATGGCTTTAGTTAGCGGCCCAATGTTCTTCTCTAACAATTTTGCATGCTCCAACCACTAAAATGATAGACCTTCGGACAAGACGGACATGCATAGCAACTCACATGATATTCAACAATAGTTGATGGCGTTCCCCGAAGCATGGTTATCGCACAACAAGCAACTTAATAAAATATAAAGTGCATAAGTACATATTCAATACTACGATAGTTTTTAAGGCTATTTTGTCCCATGAGCTATATATTGCAAAGGTGAATGATGGAATTTTAAAGGTAGCACTCAAGCAATTTACTTTGGAATGGCGGAGAAATACCATGTAGTAGGTAGGTATGGTGGACACAAATGGCATAGTAGTTGGCTCAAGGATTTTGGATGCATGAGAAGTATTCCCTCTCGATACAAGGTTTAGGCTAGCAAGGTTATTTGAAGCAAACTCAAGGATGAACAAGTGCAGCAAGACTCACATAAAAGACATATTGTAAACATTATAAGACTCTACACTGTCTTCCTTGTTGTTCAAACTCAATACTAGAAATTATCTAGACCTTAGAGAGACCAATTATGCAAACCAAATTTTAGCAAGCTCTATGTATTTCTTCACTAATAGGTGCAAAGTATATGATGCAAGAGCTTAAACATGAGCACAACAATTGCCAAGTATCACATTATCCAAGACATTTTACCAATTACTACATGTAGCATTTTCCAATTCCAACCATATAACAATTTAACGAAGAGGAAACTTCACCATGAATATTATGAGCTAAGAACACATGTGTTCATACGAACCAGCGGAGCGTGTCTCTCTCCCACACAAGGATGAACTTATTCAGAGAACTAAGATAACAAAACAAAAACAAAAATAAAAGCACACAGATGCTCCAAGTAAAATACATAGGATGTGACCGAATAAAAATATAGTTTCACTAGAAGAAACCTGATAAGTTGTCGATGAAGAAGGGGATGCCTTGGGCATCCCCAAGCTTAGATGCTTGAGTCTTCTTAAAATATGCAGGGATGAACCACCGGGGCATCCCCAAGCTTAGACCTTTCACTCTTCTCGATCACATTATATCACCCTCTTCTATTGACCCTTGAAAACTTCCTTCACACCAAACTTCAAGCAAACTCATTAGAGGGTTAGTGCATAATCAAAAATTCACATGTTCAGAGGTGACACAATCATTCTTAACACTTCTGGACATTGCACAAAACTTCTGAAAGTTAATGGAACAAAGAAACTCATTCAACTTAACAAAAGCGGCAATGCGAAATAAAAGGCAGAATCTGTCAAAAACAGAACAGTCCGTAAAGACGAATTTAAAGATGGCACCAGACTTGCTCAAATGGAAAAACTCAAAACTAATGAAAGTTGCGTACATATCTGAGGATCACGCTCGTAAATTGGCAGATTTTTTCGAATTTTCTACAGAGAACTGTGCCCAGATTCGTGACAGACAGCAATGCTGTTTCTGCGCAGCAATCCCAAATATAACATCAACTTTGACATAGAAACTTTACTTGGCACAAAAACATGATAAGGAGAGGTTGCTACAGTAGTAAACAACTTCCAAGACACAAATATAAAACAAAGTACTGTAGCAAAATAACACATGGGTTATCTCCCAAGAAGTTCTTTCTTTATAGCCGTTAAGATGGGCTCAAGCAGTTTTAATGATGCACTCGCAAGAAATAGAAGTTGAAGCAAAAGAGAGCATCAAGAGGCAAATTCAAAACACATTTAAGTCTAACATGCTTCCTATGCATAGGAATCTTGTAAATAAACAAGTTCATGAAGAGCAAAGTAACAAGCATAGGAAGATAAAACAAGTGTAGCTTCAAAAATTTCAGCACATAGAGAGGTGTTTTAGTAACATGAAAATTTCTACAACCATATTTTCCTCTCTCATAATAACTTTCAGTAGCAACATGAGCAAACTCAACAATATAACTATCACATAAAGCATTCTTATCATGAGTCTCATGCATAAAATAATTACTACTCCCAACATAAGCATAATCAATTCTTATTAGTTGTAGTGGGAGCAAATTCAACAAAGTAGCTATCAAATATAGGAGGTATATTGTAATCATAATCAAATTTATCCTCCATAACAGGTGGTAACAAAAGACTACTATCATTATAATCATCATAAATAGGAGGCAAAGTATCATCAAAGTAAATTTTCTCCTCAATGCTTGGGGGACTAAAAATATCATGCTCATCAAAGCCAGCTTCCCCAAGCTTAGAATTTTCCATAGCATTATCAACAATGGTGTTCAAAGCATTCATAGTAATAACATTCCCATTAGCATGCATATAAAGTTCCATGGGTTTCTTAATTCTTTCTTCAAACACATCATGTCCTAATTCAAGATAAAGTTCATAAAGATCTCTCATATTTTTGTTGTTTTCCATTATGCCTAACTAGTGTAAACAAGAAACCAAATGTCGCAATTGCGGAGTCTAAAGGAAATAGCTTCGAGTACTTACAACGGCGCCGGAAAATAGCTTAGTAGCCGAGATCCGGAGTGTGAGTACCTTTTACCTTTCCTCCCCGGCAACGGCGCCGTAAAAGTGCTTGATGTCTACGTTCCCCTCCTTTCCCGTAGACGGTGTTGGGCCTCCAAGTGCGGAGGTTTGTAGAACAGCAGCAAGTTTTCCCTTAAGTGGATCACCCAAGGTTTATCGAACTCGTGGAGGAAGAGGTCAAAGATATCCCTCTCATGCAACCCCGCAACCACAAAGCAAGAAGTCTCTTGTGTCCCCAACACACCAAATAGGTGCACTAGTTCGGCGAAGAGATAGTGAAATACAGGTGGTATGAATATATATGAGCAAGTAGCAATGGTGCCGTAAAATAGCTTGTCGGCGTGTAGTTGATGGTGGTAGTATTGCAGCAGTAGTAACACAAGAAAAACAAGAAACAAGCAAGTAGTAACTCAGCAGTATTTAGGAACAAGGCCTAGGGATTACACTTTCACTAGTGGACACTCTCAACATTGATCACATAACAGAATAGATAAATGCATACTCTACACTTTTGTTGGATGATGAACACATTGCGTAGGATTACACGAACCCTCAATGCCGGAGTTAACAAGCTCCACAATAATGCTCATGTTTAAGTAACCTTAAGTGTAAGATAGATCAAAACGACTAAACCAAGTACTAGCATAGCATGCACACTCGTCACCTTCATGCATATGTAGGAGGAATAGATCACATCAATATTATCATAGCAATAGTTAACTTCGCAATCTACAAGAGATCATGATCATAGCATAAACCAAGTACTAACACGGTGCACGCACCGTCACCTTTGCACACATGCAGGAGGAATAAAACTACTTTAATAACACATCACTAGAGTAGCACATAGATAAATTGTGATACAAACACATTGCAATCATCAAGAGATATAAATAAGCACTTCACTACGCTCTTCAACAAGTGAATAAGTACTTCGTGAAATATAGCCTAAGAGACCCACACGGTGCACACACTCGTCACCTTTACACACGTGGGACAAGGAGTCTCCTGGAGATCACATAAGTAAAACCCACTTGACTAGCATAATGACATCTAGATTACAAGCATCATCATATGAATCTCAATCATGTAAGGCAGCTCATGAGATTATTGTATTGAACTACATAGGAGAGAGATGAACCACATAGCTACCGGTACAGCCCCGAGCCTCGATGGAGAACTACTCCCTCCTCATGGGAGCAAGCAGCGGTGATGAAGATGGCGGTGGAGATGGCAGCGGTGTCGATGGAGAAGCCTTCCGGGGCACTTCCCCGCTCCGGCAGGTGCCGGAACAGAGACTCCTGTCCCCTAGCATCTTGGCTTCGCGATGGCGGCGGCTCCGGAACTTTTCTCGTATCGTGGCTCTCTCCGTAAGGGTTTTCGATGCGGGGGCTTTATATAGGCGAAGAGGCGGCGCAGGAGGGTCAACGAGGCGACGACACCATAGGGTGGCGCGGCCCAGCCCTCGGCCGCGCCACCATGTCATCTCGGGCCCACCGTGGCCCCCTCCGCGGCTCTCGGTGTTCCGGATGCTTCCGGGCAAAATAGGAACCCGGGCGTTGATTTCGTCCAATTCCGAGAATATTTCGTTACTAGGATTTCTGAAACCAAAAACAGCAGAAAACGAGAACCGGCACTTCGGCATCTTGTTAATAGGTTAGTTCCGGAAAATGCATAAATATGACATATAATGTGCATAAAACATGTAGGTATCATCAATAAAGTAGCATGGAACATAAGAAATTATCGATACGTTGGAGACGTATCAGCATCCCCAAGCTTAGTTCTGCTCGTCCCGAGCAGGTAAAACGATAACAAAGATAATTTCTGAAGTGACATGCCATCATAATCTTGATCATACTATTTGTAAACATATGTAATGAATGCAGCGATCAAAGCAAAGGTAATGACATGAGTAAACAACTGAATCATAAAGCAAAGACTTTTCATGAATAGTACTTCAAGACAAGCATCAATAAGTCTTGCATAAGAGTTAACTCATAAAGCAATAAATCAAAGTAAAGGTGTTGAAGCAACACATAGGAAGATTAAGTTTCAACGATTGCTTTCAACTTATAACATGTATATCTCATGGATATTGTCAACATAAAGTAATATAACAAGTGCAATATGCAAGTATGTAGGAATCAATGCACAGTTCACACAAGTGTTTGCTTCTTAAGTGGAAGGAGATAGGTAAACTGACTCAACAATAAAAGTAAAAGAAAGGTCCTTCAAGAGGAAAGCATCGATTGCTGTATTTGTGCTAGAGCTTTTATTTTGAAAACATGAAACAATTTTGTCAACGGTAGTAATAAAGCATATGAGTTATGAAAATTATATCTTACAAGTTGCAAGCCTCATGCATAGTATACTAATAGTGCCCGCACCTCGTCCTACTTAACTTGGACTACCGGATCTTTGCATGCCATGTTTCAACCAAGTGTCACAAAGGGGTACCTCCATGCCGCTCTGTACAAAGGTCTAAGGAGAATGCTCGCATTTCGGATTTCTCGCTTTTGATTATTCTCAACTTAGACATCCATACCGGGACAACATGGACAACGAGATAATGGACTCCTCTTAAATGCATAAGCATGTAGCAATGATTATTGTTCTCATATGAGATTGAGGATATATGTCCAAAACTGAAACTTCCACCATGGTTCATGGCTTTAGTTAGCGGCCCAATGTTCTTCTCTAACAATTTTGCATGCTCCAACCACTAAAATGATAGACCTTCGGACAAGACGGACATGCATAGCAACTCACATGATATTCAACAATAGTTGATGGCGTTCCCCGTAAGCATGGTTATCGCACAACAAGCAACTTAATAAAATATAAAGTGCATAAGTACATATTCAATACTACGATAGTTTTTAAGGCTATTTTGTCCCATGAGCTATATATTGCAAAGGTGAATGATGGAATTTTAAAGGTAGCACTCAAGCAATTTACTTTGGAATGGCGGAGAAATACCATGTAGTAGGTAGGTATGGTGGACACAAATGGCATAGTAGTTGGCTCAAGGATTTTGGATGCATGAGAAGTATTCCCTCTCGATACAAGGTTTAGGCTAGCAAGGTTATTTGAAGCAAACTCAAGGATGAACAAGTGCAGCAAGACTCACATAAAAGACATATTGTAAACATTATAAGACTCTACACCGTCTTCCTTGTTGTTCAAACTCAATACTAGAAATTATCTAGACCTTAGAGAGACCAATTATGCAAACCAAATTTTAGCAAGCTCTATGTATTTCTTCACTAATAGGTGCAAAGTATATGATGCAAGAGCTTAAACATGAGCACAACAATTGCCAAGTATCACATTATCCAAGACATTTTACCAATTACTACATGTAGCATTTTCCAATTCCAACCATATAACAATTTAACGAAGAGGAAACTTCGCCATGAATATTATGAGCTAAGAACACATGTGTTCATACGAACCAGCGGAGCGTGTCTCTCTCCCACACAAGGATGAACTTATTCAGAGAACTAAGATAACAAAACAAAAACAAAAATAAAAGCACACAGACGCTCCAAGTAAAATACATAGGATGTGACCGAATAAAAATATAGTTTCACTAGAAGAAACCTGATAAGTTGTCGATGAAGAAGGGGATGCCTTGGGCATCCCCAAGCTTAGATGCTTGAGTCTTCTTAAAATATGCAGGGATGAACCACCGGGGCATCCCCAAGCTTAGACCTTTCACTCTTCTCGATCACATTATATCACCCTCTTCTATTGACCCTTGAAAACTTCCTTCACACCAAACTTCAAGCAAACTCATTAGAGGGTTAGTGCATAATCAAAAATTCACATGTTCAGAGGTGACACAATCATTCTTAACACTTCTGGACATTGCACAAAACTTCTGAAAGTTAATGGAACAAAGAAACTCATTCAACTTAACAAAAGCGGCAATGCGAAATAAAAGGCAGAATCTGTCAAAAACAGAACAGTCCGTAAAGACGAATTTAAAGATGGCACCAGACTTGCTCAAATGGAAAAACTCAAAACTAATGAAAGTTGCGTACATATCTGAGGATCACGCTCGTAAATTGGCAGATTTTTTCGAATTTTCTACAGAGAACTGTGCCCAGATTCGTGACAGACAGCAATGCTGTTTCTGCGCAGCAATCCCAAATATAACATCAACTTTGACATAGAAACTTTACTTGGCACAAAAACATGATAAGGAGAGGTTGCTACAGTAGTAAACAACTTCCAAGACACAAATATAAAACAAAGTACTGTAGCAAAATAACACATGGGTTATCTCCCAAGAAGTTCTTTCTTTATAGCCGTTAAGATGGGCTCAGCAGTTTTAATGATGCACTCGCAAGAAATAGAAGTTGAAGCAAAAGAGAGCATCAAGAGGCAAATTCAAAACACATTTAAGTCTAACATGCTTCCTATGCATAGGAATCTTGTAAATAAACAAGTTCATGAAGAGCAAAGTAACAAGCATAGGAAGATAAAACAAGTGTAGCTTCAAAAATTTCAGCACATAGAGAGGTGTTTTAGTAACATGAAAATTTCTACAACCATATTTTCCTCTCTCATAATAACTTTCAGTAGCAACATGAGCAAACTCAACAATATAACTATCACATAAAGCATTCTTATCATGAGTCTCATGCATAAAATAATTACTACTCCCAACATAAGCATAATCAATTCTTATTAGTTGTAGTGGGAGCAAATTCAACAAAGTAGCTATCAAATATAGGAGGTATATTGTAATCATAATCAAATTTATCCTCCATAACAGGTGGTAACAAAAGACTACTATCATTATAATCATCATAAATAGGAGGCAAAGTATCATCAAAGTAAATTTTCTCCTCAATGCTTGGGGGACTAAAAATATCATGCTCATCAAAGCCAGCTTCCCCAAGCTTAGAATTTTCCATAGCATTATCAACAATGGTGTTCAAAGCATTCATAGTAATAACATTCCCATTAGCATGCATATAAAGTTCCATGGGTTTCTTAATTCTTTCTTCAAACACATCATGTCCTAATTCAAGATAAAGTTCATAAAGATCTCTCATATTTTTGTTGTTTTCCATTATGCCTAACTAGTGTAAACAAGAAACCAAATGTCGCAATTGCAGAGTCTAAAGGAAATAGCTTCGAGTACTTACAACGGCGCCGGAAAATAGCTTAGTAGCCGAGATCCGGAGTGTGAGTACCTTTTACCTTTCCTCCCCGGCAACGGCGCCGTAAAAGTGCTTGATGTCTACGTTCCCCTCCTTTCTCGTAGACAGGTGTTGGGCCTCCAAGTGCGGAGGTTTGTAGAACAGCAGCAAGTTTTCCCTTAAGTGGATCACCCAAGGTTTATCGAACTCGTGGAGGAAGAGGTCAAAGATATCCCTCTCATGCAACCCCGCAACCACAAAGCAAGAAGTCTCTTGTGTCCCCAACACACCTAATAGGTGCACTAGTTCGGCGAAGAGATAGTGAAATACAGGTGGTATGAATATATATGAGCAGTAGCAATGGTGCCGTAAAATAGCTTGCTGGCGTGTAGTTGATGGTGGTAGTATTGCAAGCAGTAGTAACACAAGAAAACAAGAAACAAGCAGTAGTAACTCAGCAGTATTTAGGAACAAGGCCTAGGGATTACACTTTCACTAGTGGACACTCTCAACATTGATCACATAACAGAATAGATAAATGCATACTCTACACTTTTGTTGGATGATGAACACATTGCGTAGGATTACACGAACCCTCAATGCCGGAGTTAACAAGCTCCACAATAATGCTCATGTTTAAGTAACCTTAAGTGTAAGATAGATCAAAACGACTAAACCAAGTACTAGCATAGCATGCACACTCGTCACCTTCATGCATATGTAGGAGGAATAGATCACATCAATATTATCATAGCAATAGTTAACTTCGCAATCTACAAGAGATCATGATCATAGCATAAACCAAGTACTAACACGGTGCACGCACTGTCACCTTTGCACACATGCAGGAGGAATAAAACTACTTTAATAACACATCACTAGAGTAGCACATAGATAAATTGTGATACAAACACATTGCAATCATCAAGAGATATAAATAAGCACTTCACTACGCTCTTCAACAGTGAATAAGTACTTCGTGAAATATAGCCTAAGAGACCCACACGGTGCACACACTCGTCACCTTTACACACGTGGGACAAGGAGTCTCCGGAGATCACATAAGTAAAACCCACTTGACTAGCATAATGACATCTAGATTACAAGCATCATCATATGAATCTCAATCATGTAAGGCAGCTCATGAGATTATTGTATTGAACTACATAGGAGAGAGATGAACCACATAGCTACCGGTACAGCCCCGAGCCTCGATGGAGAACTACTCCCTCCTCATGGGAGCAAGCAGCGGTGATGAAGATGGCGGTGGAGATGGCAGCGGTGTCGATGGAGAAGCCTTCCGGGGGCACTTCCCCGCTCCGGCAGGGTGCCGGAACAGAGACTCCTGTCCCCCAGATCTTGGCTTCGCGATGGCGGCGGCTCTGGAACTTTTCTCGTATCGTGGCTCTCTCCGTAAGGGTTTTCGATGCAGGGGCTTTATATAGGCGAAGAGGCGGCGCAGGAGGGTCAACGAGGCGACGACACCATAGGGTGGCGCGAGCCCAGCCCTGGCCGCGCCACCATGTCATCTGGGGCCCACAGGGCCCCCCTCTGGCGGCTCTCGGGTGTTCTGGATTCTTCCGGGCAAAATAGGAACCTGGGCGTTGATTTCGTCCGATTCCGAGAATATTTCGTTACTAGGATTTCTGAAACCAAAAACAGCAGAAAACAGCAACTGGCTCTTCGGCATCTTGTTAATAGGTTAGTTCCAGAAAATGCATAAATATGGCATATAATGTGCATAAAATATGTAGGTATCATCAATAAAGTAGCATGGAACATAAGAAATTATCGATACGTTGGAGACGTATCAGTGACATCGCGGCAACACAACGTAGGAGGAGATGGCAGCGAAGGAGCAGGCGGCCCAGGAGCAAAGGGCGCACATGGAGCAGCAGATTCTGGAGTACCAGCAGCAGCAGACACAGATGATGCAGCAGATGCAACAAGCAGCAGCAGATGATGCGACAGCAGACGAGCACGGATGAGCTGGGCCGATGAGCCGGACGGTTCAGTACGATCTACTCCACCGGGAGTATTGCTGCTCCTCCACCTTACTCCATGCCGTGGATGCCGCCACCGCCCACTCGGACTCCGGGGACACTTGTCACCGTCAACAACATGAACATCATCCGGAGCATGAACCGCGGTGAGTCCTCTTGTGCCCAACCCGCTACTTGTGCTTGTTCAAGTGATCAATATGCAAATGCAAATGTAAATGTTCATTCCATCAACCTTATAGATTATATGTCACAAGGAAATGACGATGAGGCCGGCAGAAGCGGAGGACAAGGTTGATGGCATGGTCTTCGTGCACTTTGTCGGATTGTTTGCTTCTAATGGATTGTAATATTGGACATTGCACTATGGACTCTATGTAACTTGTGTGGATGGACTATGGACTCTATGTAATGCATTGTATGCATGAATATGTGTGTTTGATGTATTTGTGGTGTTCCCGTAGTGTTTGGTGATGTTATGTTGAAGATTATATGTGTATATGCTTTATTGTCAATTGCTACATTTGAAATGCAGGGAATAAGCAAAAAACAGCAAAAAAATGAAAAAGCAGGGCCCTTTGCCGTGCGTGTGCACACGGCAAAGGACTTTTGGCCACTTTGCCGTGTGCACACGCACGGCAAAGGAGCCACGTGGCGGCAGCCTGTAGACCTGGGAGCTCCTGGGGCGTGCCTGTAGGGGGCTTTCCCGTGCGCGGTAGAGCTAGCCCGCACGGCAAAGGATCGCACGGCAGCGAAGGCTGGCGCACGGCAACGACCGTCGCACGGCAAAGAAAGGAAGCGCACGGCAAAGTCTTCTGTCACGGCAGCCCCCCTGCCGCACGGCAGAGATGGAAGCGCACGGCAAAGAGCTTTGCCGTGCAATCCTTGCAAGCGCACGGCAAAGGTGGCTTTGCCGTCGATGGAGTTGCCATGCAAGCTTTGCCGTGAGGGCACGCACGGCAAAGCCGTTGCCGTGCGTATAGGCCTCTTTGCCGTGCAAAGTGGAGCACGGCAAAGGCTGGCTTTCCCGTAGTGTATAACACCAAAGTGTCAAATCTAAAATTTGATCCCTGATGAGCTAGGGGTGCAAATGCTCTCCTAACTGTCACAGTGTTACTCTAGTTTCTAGGGATGGAATAGATGGCAAGCTGAGTTAGTGCCATTATTAGAGCAACTCTAATAGATCCCCTAAACAGCGGGACCTTAAACGTGTATAAGCGGAGCTGGAAAACACGTTCACGGTGTTGCGTGGGCTTGCGCCAAATAGACCATGCAGTTCGGTTTTAAATGTTTCAATCTGCGGGATATGTTCAGTGGAATCCGAGTGAAACCGTACATCCTTATTTTTCCAGCATTTTCATAATTTCAACACGTATGTACCGCTCCGACGCAGCCGATTCAGGGCGCCTAAAGCTCCGCGACGGCCGAAACGGAGCTTCGCTTGGCATCGATGGCGGCCGCGACCGACGCGGTTCAAATGGCACATAATGGACGCAGTGGGCGGCGTGAAGTTGAACTAGGCGACTGAAACTGCGGGTGGGGGCGACCAGCAGTGCTACATCTACGGGCATATTGTTACGGGATGCATCGTACGGGACTACGTGGAGAGTGGAGAGAAACTGCAATCCCTGGATTCACGGGAGACAAACAGATTAGAAGCAACCAAATTCCTCCACCTAATCCCGTAAGTCTTTTCCGTAAGAATCCTTCCGTAGCTCTAGGATTATTGGGAGGCGACAGTGGGTGAAAAATTGTGCTCCAAAAATTTCTGAGGGAAAAGAGGCAAGCGCCCCTCAGGAAAACTAGGAATATACTGCTGGGAGGGAGATCTATGGTACACCTTAACTTTGATTTTCGAAACTGAAACCATACACAACCAGTTATTTTAAGGGTTTTTTTTTTTTTTTTGCTTTTTAAGAGATGCGTTAGAGTTGCTCTTTAATGAGGTCAATTAAGCTAAACGGAAGCGGGCGGGTCATCTGCTCCCTTCCACTTGGCCTCCGTAAACTGATGAACGCCACTGCAAGTTGCTACTTCACTCACAAATGAAAAATGGCTGATTTGCTGGTAGGTATGTGCAAGTGCAACTGGGTGGACAGATCGCTGGATCGAGGTGTGGAGAACAAAAGAGCCAGATTTCATTATTCAGGGAGGGGGGCGACAAGCAGCAAAACATGGAGGAGGCTTTTGTCCGGTCGCTCACACTCATGTGAGCTAGCAGCCGGGCCGGGAATCCGAGCTACCGGGGTGAAAAACTAGTGGAAAGAGTGAGGAGCTGTGGGGCGGAGAGAACATTCCAGGCTTGCAAAGGCCTAAAGCGCCAGCGCCCAGTGGGCCTAGTGCGGGAGTGGGGACTGCCCAGCCCTCAGAACAAATCCAAAGCCGTCGAGCATGCGCCGAATCTTGAAATCCAATGATGCAGCGGCAGAAGCGGGACACGTTGTGTAGAATGGACCTAGCCGCTAGATCACGAGTACGTGTACGCGCCCTGCTAGCCAGCCCGGCCGTCAGGCCCACTCGTATGCGAACAAAGGGGACGCCGGGAAACGCGGGATTTTGAGACGGAAACTCTTTGTACTATCTATTCTGCTACTCGAGCATTATTGTGGCGTTTTGTGCAAGGCTTTTTACTTGGGGGGTGGTGGAAGAAACAGCGAGGAAGACGACACAGTCGCATGCATAAGCGAAACCATACGATGTCAGTGCCATTTACCACTCTTGCCAGAAACCATACGATGGCACTGTGCCATCAACCCAAGAAAATGCACCGCCGTCAGTCGTCACCACTCACCACAATTTGCATCCACGTCAAAGCGCTAGGCCCGCCACACACTGCATCGCCTGCCGGGCTAGACGCGCCTAACCCTCAGGCCAAGTCTATGACTACTAGGCCTGGAGACAGCCCACCAGGCCCAGTTAACATAACTAACGGGTCCGTATGCGTGAAGCTCCCCTATTTTTTCCCAACCACGTCTTGTTCTTCTTGGACTATGAAGCTCAAAAATGAGCTGTACATCCAAACTAGTTCCTAACAAGTAACAACTGCAGACATATGTTAATAACGGGGATGGAGTTTTGGCACCCGAGTGTACATGTTCTTGTAATCTGGACCACGAAACTTTACTCCAAGATCTGTGGAGGACGCAATAGTTAATGTGATACAGGCACTAGATATGTAGTTTATACAGCAGCAGTATTTACTTGGTACGTGCTGGGTCCCGCGATGGTTTGACGTAAGGAAACGGAGCCGTGACGGGTGCCAAGCAGGATGCGCATGAGCCCGTAACGCCGGTGTCGTAGACCGCAGGTACAAATGTCTGCCTGCTAACTGGACCATGGCGCTGCACTGCTATAGTGCTATCTTCGACGCCGGGGCAAATAACAGGGACGCATATTCTTTGGATATTGGCTGGAATTCTAAAGCGAGATTAAAACATCAGATTATGATGACCCATAATCGAGCTCCACACACTATAGGTACAAACAACCGTAGTAGAGACAAGATTGCAAGCAATGATGTTCATATTCAGATTTGGTACTTCGCCAGAAAGATTTGAATCTGCTCGAATCTTGAGGGTGAGAGCACCTCTAACTTGGCGACCCAAACGGATGTTGATCGACTGTTTGCGTCGTAGCGGTCGAAAAATGCGTTTGGGACTAGACCCAGCGGCCCGACGCATAGTGACCGGGTTATCCGCGAAGATGCAAACGCGACGCATATTTGCGGGGATCCGTCGCGGCGGACGTTGCGCGGTAACCGCTTGCTTTTCCACCGGGCCTGTCTGGCAGCGAGCCATAGGGCTGTATCGAGCGCATCGCTTCCGCGGCCGCAGCTTCGACAGTCATTGCTTCCGCGTCTGCGTCCGCGCCGCAGCCTTCGCCATCGATGCCGCGGATGCCTCTTCTGCACGCGCACTGGCGGGCGACCGCTGGGCTTCTGCACCGCCATCAATGGCTCGTGCCCCGTGCTGGCCCGACCTTTAAAAGTCGACCGGCATCGTCCCTGCCATCGGCCACACCACCGACACCTCCGCTCCCACCCGCAACACCGCGCGCCGTCGCATCACCATGGGGATGAAGAAGTACGACTTCGAGGCGTCTGGCAGCGGCTCCAAGAAGGAGGCGCGACCGAGCAGGGTGCCGCTGCCCGTCGAGGTGGCGCGGCTCATGCAACAGAACTGGACGTCGTGCGACGGCTGGCAGGACGTGCACCTGCCTGGCGGCGGCTGGCGGCTCAGCCACATTTGGGTGCCTGCGTGACGTGCGCGAGCCAGGCAGGAGCACCGAGATCTGGCGCTGGCGGCGGTACCTTCCGCCGGGCCTCCGCGCCGATCCTGCTTTCGCAGTCGACTCCAATACCTAGCACAGCTGGCGCCTGACCGAGGACGATCCGAGGAGGCAAGCGGGCTTCCTCGGCGATAGGGACTTCCCGTCTGACCGACCACCGCCGCCTCGTCATGAAATACGGCAGTCGCCGGCGCCTCCACAGGACGACAATGCCGACGAGGACTGCGACGTGCTGGCCTAGCACAACGAGGAGGCCAAGGACGACAGAGACGACTTCGTCACCTGCGTTTTCCACGATTGGCAGGCGGCCATGGCGGAGGGTTGGAAGTTCAACTTCCCGACGACGATGACCGATGACGAGATCGAGAGGCTCGGTGTCCTCGTCTCGGAGGTGGACCGACCGGTGCAGCCGTCGCTGTCCCCGGTACGCCACCGGCATCATGCCGCCGAGGCTCACGGAGGAAGAGGCCCTACGACGGGCGCTCCAGAACACGGCCCCGCAACCGCCACCTCCGACTCCACCTCCACCTCCAGCGTACAATCCGTGGGCGGCTCCACCACCATCTCCACCACCGGCGTGGCCTTCTCCACCTCCACCGTCGTCGGCACCAGCATATGTTCGGTCGGTTTCCAAGTGGTCGTGGCCTGTACTGGATTTTGTCGTGCTCGACGACGAACAGAAGTAGGCAAACCCCCAAAAAAATGCATCTAGATACTGGAGGCACCCTCGATGCAAACGGATGGGCGATCGATTTCGACCATTTAGGCCGACACAAACGGACGCGCGCGACTATTTTAAACGTCTGAAATCCGTCGACCCGAAGATGCCCTGATTGGGGTAGGCGACGGCTACGAGATGGGCAGTTGGTCAATTTGATAAATCGTGTTAGTCTGCTAGTACCTGCAACATTCAGCGTGTATGGAAAAGCACTGGTGTGGAAGAGGATGAGAACGCATGGCTAGTGGGTAGGAAGGATTGCGGAAGACGGGCCTACTAGTACTTAATTACCACATGTGCCCAGTACATGTTTAATTTGCTAGTACAGGTGTCGAGCCTGTTAGTCCAAGACATTGGCTTGGCGTTTGTACCGGTGAGTTTGCAACAGACAGGCGGTACCGATCAATGCGTCCACAACTGCTCACTACTAGGAAAACGCTTATTGCCGGCGCACCAAATTTGCCTACTGCCGGCGCACCAGAGCCCGCCGGTAGGAACGGGCCGGTGATAACGAGCTATTGCCGGCGCACCAGTTAATTCGCCGGCGGTAAGACGAGTTATCCCCGGCGCACCTGCCTAGTGCGCCGGTAGTAAGTTATCCAGGAAACCAAAAAAAAGCCGATCTAGATCTAGATCTAGATCTAGCTCGTGTTCGTTTTGCGTGTTACTGTGGGCCACCTTGCTGTCGTTGCCGCGCCGGTGTAGGAGTAGGAGGAGGAGGATGAGTCTGAGGATGAGGAGGAAGTTGAGGAGGAGGAGTAGGCCAGAGGTGAAGATGGAGGTGGACGTGGACATGGAGGAGGAGTTGGCCGGAGGTGGAGGAGGAGGAGTTGGCCGGAGGTGGAGGTTGAGGAGGAGGAGGAGGAGGAGGAGGCCGGAGGAGGAAGCCCGAGGTGAAGTAGAAGGAGCAGCTCACGCCGGAGGAGGAGGAGGAGGCCCGAGGTGGAGGAGGGATGTCACCGGAGGAGGAGGAGGAGGAGGCCGTCGGTGAATTTTGCAAGGAGAAGAGGAGGAGGGAAAGAGGAGAAGGGGGAAAAGTGAGGAAAGAGAAGAGGGAGGAGGGCCGGCTCCAATATATAGCACTGCTTACTGCCGGCACACCAAGTAGGGTGGTCCGGGGGTATTTTTTCTTTTTTTTCACCCAAATCTTAAATCTCAAAAAAGTCCTGTTTCTGTTTTCCAATTGACGAATCCATTTTTTCTCCAAACGGCCGTAGATAGATTTTGATATAAAAAAGTTTTTCATCGGAGGTCGTATGCAACCAGAAATCCCGTTTTACCGAAAGATGACGCCATTTTGCATAATACATCGAAATTCAAATTTTCAAATTTTCACTAAAACTAGATCACATATTACATGGGCATTTCAAAGGATTTTATTTTTTGAATTTTCTATCATTTTCTATTATTTTTTTGAAAACTGAAAAGGCGATTCCCAGGGGGAGGGGGTGGAGAGAAAAATCTAGGCAACTTACCCCCGGCGCACCTCTATGGTGGTGCGCTGGTGGTAAACTGTCTACCACCGGCGCACCACCATAGAGGTGCGCCGGGGGTAAGGTGCCCATATTTTCTATTTCCGGCCAGAACTCTTCGAATTTTATTCCCGGCGCACTAAATTTTCTTGTGCGCCGGTAGTATAGGTCCTTCGCCGGCGCAGCCTAACATGGCTCGCCGGCGGTATTTTGCCACCGGCGCGCGTCAATGATGGTGCGCCGGCACCCTTCCGTGCAGCTATAGCCCTTTTCCTAGTAGTGGCTAGTTCTACTGTACAATATTGCCCGTACGTGTCGTTATACGGGATAAAATACAAGGACTGACATCATTCTGTCCTCCTCTGATTGGTCCAGCTACCGTGTGCATATGAACTCGGGAGCCAAGATGGATTTCCGTGTTATAACAAACCTATATAGCCTCCGACAAACAAAATATTACCCTCACATGAAACAAAACATTAGCTAGACAACATATAGCGAAATCACGCTAGACTTGGGACAAAGCTTACAGCGCGGACGAGCAAACTAAATCTACACGTGGAACAAAACAACTAAATGCTTTGTTGATGGTCGGGCCATGGCGAGCCATATGTTTAATATTCATATTCGAAACTCTTCAGCGGCATACAAGCACGTTTAAATAATTTTTATCTGAAAGGTCTAATCCTTCCAACATGGCTTTCTCGAAATTAGTTTGCGAATTTTTATTACTGCCGCAGAAGATCAGATATATGTGAAATTTCTACTTGAGCCAATATGTACTATATTTTTTCCCTAACCATACAATATAGAGGCTCATATCATCCTTCTTGTGTCTCATATGCCATGCCCACCATTTCTCACCTTACTTAATTTCAGAACAACCTGCAATACATTTTAAATTATTATTGTTACAGGCTGCCACGTCCTTTGTGGGAAGAAACTTTCATGAGATTATGTCCTTTAACTATCCACATAGTTAAATATCGATTGCAATTACTTTTTATGCGGCATTTCTGTTTTTTTCATGCAATTTCAGCAACTAAACATTTTTGTCACCAACACACTAGGTCAAAAGTAATTTGATCGCAAGAGTGGTAATTGGCTTTTAAGAACTGAACTATACAGTTAATAAGCAAGCATATATATAAGGAATAATGTTTTTATATGTTGTATTGGGTGGAGCTAAGGCCATGTACAAGAAAATGGAGAAACACTTGCGAAAGGGAGCCAACAATCCAAAAAGATACTACATGTGTGAGAGTGAGCACCAACCAGTGAAGGAAGAGAAATAATTACTTAATCTGGTCTCTAAATGATGTTCTTTATTGGATTTATGCTAGAGATGTCTCTGACATGTGTTCCTATACAAATCTCTGAAAAACCATGGGTGACTGCTTTTTCCAATAAATGTTTTGGTCCAAATGCTCTGTTGCTACATTTGTCTAACCATTTACATACTGAGCTTTGTTATGGCCTAAGAATCACGCTGATTGAAAGAGAAACTATAATTGTGTTATATGTTGTATCATTGTTGCACTCTTCACGATTAGTTTATTTAACCTAACCACCATACTCTTCCCTGGACTAGATGGTGTTACTGCTAAATGTTTATGCAGAGAAAAGAACTGCCATGGCAACGAACGGGCATTCAACTAGTACATATAGAGTAGGGCACTCTCAATTCTGGATATTCCACAACTCTACGCCTCTAAACTATGTAGTCGCTCTATGTATGACCAAAAGCTAAGGGAAGATAAGGGTTTGTGTTATTTCTCTTCTAAGTGAGTAATTCTCCTTTGTTGCTTCGTCAAGAAAAGGCTAACGTGCCCAATTATCCAGTGCTCTCAGGTACAATTTGCTAATCTAAGATACAAAGGTAAAAACATATATTTTCGAGGAGAGGCCGGCAAGAATGAAAGCTCTTTCTTTTTAGAAGTATGCATAACAAGAGAAAAAATATGTTTTTTCATGTATAGAACACAATTTGTTGTTTACATGTTATAAACGACAAGTTGAACCAGACTACAAAACTGATCACCGAGACAAAACTCTGACTGAATCAACACCAATAACTATCCAATCTAAACATTGGGATCAATTCGAATGTAAATGGGTTAAAACATCCTTATCTGACGGCTATAAATGTGAGAATTAACTATTTCTAAATTCTATGTCAACTAGTACCCTCTACAAAATACTAACTCAATATCAGTGCATTACTTGATAATTTATATGAAAATATTATTTAACTTGGTTTGTTATTTCAATGGGAAGGGAGATATTCTAACATATTCAGAAGTGATATATAAAAAGAAAAAAACCAATGCATGTTGAGCGAACGAACCTAATCAAGCACGATAGCTCGACGGTCTCTACACCACGAACCTCCTATAGCTTGATCCTATAGAATATACCCATAAATGTTACTATAAGCTAACCGTGGCATACCCAGAAGGCCATAAGTGATACACTCCAATGTGGCATACCTAGATTTTAGGGATACACATACTTCAATGGTATGTTGATTTTCTTCTGAAACATTATAAGTGATTTTTAGTAAGTGTCATGGTTTTCTTTTAAATATAAGTTTTTTTTGACGCTCCTTTTATGTGGCTTATTTAAAATTTAATTAAGGTAAAATCATGATAATTGTTATGAATCCGAGAGTGATAGCACGGTATAGCCACGAAAAAATGACATTCAAAACATGGCAGTAAACAACACTACAGAGAAATAATCATCTTTTTCCCTTTCCTCCGTGGTTCGTGATCTGGGTATGTCGCGATTAGCAGCATTTTTGGTATATTCTGGTTTGGAAAGCAAGACTTACGATTGCTATTTCCTTGTTTTTCCTAGCACGATTTACCAGTTTTCTGCCCTTCCTTTGTCCGTGATATACTTGCGTGGAAGCACGTAGCTTTGCCGTCCGGCGTCGGCGAAAATACAGAATGCAATATAGCGCAGTGCTCTTCGTCTGAGTGAGAATCGAAAAACTACAGATGATTTCAGAGAAGGTAGACAAAATTTGGACAGCACTATAGATTTCAGATTTCAAGCTTAGCAAAATCCTCATCAAAAATTAATTCGTATAACTAGCTTACACGGGGGGCTAAGGCCGATCAAATCCTCCTGAATTTATTTTTCGATTCCCGCTCACTCGCTCATTGATGGCACACTACGTACGGAAAAGAAAGAAATCCTAGTAATTCCTAGCTGTCTGTGACGGGCTTGGTGGTGAGTCCGTAGCCGAATGGGAAGAGCGGGTCGTAGAGCTTGTCGCCGTAGTTCATTGGCAGCTGGTCGACGGACCTGAACCAGGTGCGCGGCAGCTTCCCCGTGAAGCCGTAGTCCCCGAAGAGCACGTCGGCGACGCCGTGGCCCTCGGTTCCCGGCAGCCACGCGGCGACGAAGGCGTCCATGGTGTCGAGGTAGGGCTCGATGACGAGCGGCCGTCCGGACACGAGGACCACGACGCACTTGACGAGCTCGCAGACGTCCCTGATGACGTCGGGCCCCGGGGACGGGATGGTGAGGTTCTGGTTGTCGCCGGCGGTCTCGGCGTATGGCGGCTCGCCCACCACCACCACGGCGTAGTCGTACTCCTCCTTGCTCTTGGAGATGGAGTCCTTGTCCGGGTGCTCCGTGAAGTCGATGATCGTCTTGTTGCTCACGGCCGACTTGACCGCCTCCAGGATCGTGGTACCTGCATGTCCGCGTCGACATCGACAGTTCAGTGTCAAAGAAGACAGAGGAACATATCGGATCATGAGATTAATTTGTGAGTCATGCGTACCTTGGCCGGTGATGTTGTTTCCGGCGTGTCCCTGCCACGTGTTGGTCCAGCCGCCGCACTGGAGGCCGAGGTCGTGGGCGTGGCTACCGGCGACGAGGATCTTCTTGGCATTCTTGGACAGCGGCACCACCGGCGCCCCATCCTTCTTGCCGTTCTTGAGCAGCACGAGCGACTTGCGGACGGCGTCCCGCGCGAGCTCACGGTGCGACTTGCTGCCGAGGTGCTCGGTGAGGCGGCGGTCGGGCAGGGGGTCCTCGAAGAGGCCCATGGTGAACTTGACCCTGAGGATCCGGCTGACGGCGTCGTTAATCCGGTCCATCTTGATGGTGCCGTTCTTGGCCTGCGAGATGACGTCGGCGACGAACTCGGTGTAGTCGTAGGGCACCATGACCATGTCGATGCCGGCGTGGAGCGTCTCCTGGATGGAGTGGTAGTAGTGCTGGTGCGGCGGATTCGTGATCTTGTCCACCGCCTGCCAGTCCGTGATCACGAACCCCTGTATATGCACGGACAAATTAAGTTAGTTCGTTCAGGTCGATCACAAATTCAGCCCAATCAAATTGTCGTCAGAAGAAAATGCAGATGAGTGAATTACCCTGAAGTGCATCCTTTCCTTGAGGAGCTGGGTGATGAGGAACTTGTTCTCGTGCATCTTGACGCCGTTCCAGCTGGAGTAGGAGATCATGATGGAGGAGATGCCCTTGATGACGGCGTCGTCATAGGGCGGCATGTGGATGCGCATGAGGTCGTGGAAGCTCATCACCGTGTTGTTCTCGTTGATCCCACGCTTCGTCCCGCCGTCGCCGACGTAGTGCTTGGCGCAGCCGGCCACGTTCTTGGACCCGGCCACGACGGGGACGCCCTTGGGGTGCCGACTGGAGACGTCGCCCTGCAGTCCGGTTACCACGGACGCCGTCATCAGCTGCACCAGCTTCGTGTCCTCGCTGAAGCTCTCGTAGCACCGGCCCCATCTCGGATCACGGCAAACCTGCACGCATCGCAAACACACATATGTAGAGGTTGATTAATCCTCCATAATGTATACTGTATGACAAATGATGGATGGATTAGTTACCGCGACGCATGGCGCGAAGGCGTAGGGGATGCCGGTGGCCCTGGTCTCCAGCGCCGTGGCCCGGCCGATGAGCTTGACGAGGCTGGCGTCCCTGGTGGCGCCCAGGCCGATGTTGTGAGGGAAGATGGTGGCGTTGTAGGCGTTGTTGTTGCCGTGCACGGCGTCGATGCCGTAGATGATGGGGATGCCGAGGCGGGTCTTGAGCGCCGCCTTCTGCATCTTGGTGATCATCTGCTGCCACGTCGCCGCCGACGCCTTCTCCGACGGCGGGCTGCCGCCGCCGCTCAGCACGCTCCCTGCAGCAATCACACCCACGTCCGAACGCATTAAATTAGGAGACGAACAAGATCGCCAGCGAGGAATCAGAGCAAAAGAATTAGGATCGATCATTGCGTCGACGGATCACGTACCGACGAAGTACTTCTGGATGACGGTGGAGGAGGCGTTGGCGCGCTCGATCTGCGTCATCTGGCCGATCTTCTCCTCGAGCGTCATGCGGCTGACGAGATCCGCCACGCGCTCCTGGATCGGCTGCTTCGGGTCCTTGTACTTGACGTACGCCGCCCCGGCCACCGAGGTACCGGCCGCAGCAACAAGGAGGAGGAGGAGGCACGCCACCCTGGCCGCCGCCGGCGAGAAGCCCTTCCTGGGAACCAGCATTGCCATTTTCAAACTGTAGCGAAGAACTGAGTGAGATGAGGACTGATGAGGAGTGACGGAGGGAGCTGGTGAATTTATAGTGCGGGATGCAGGAGAAGAGAGTACGTGGAGGTGACCGTTTCCACGGTGGTTATCTGATCTCTTGGCATTCGTTGCATGCGGCTCGGTCTTGCGCCGAGGGCGAGCCATGCGCATCGATGGAGCAGTTGCAACAAATCGAGGGAAGGGCGCTTCCCTAGGTCCTGCATTTCCTCGGCCCAAATTGTGTATTCGTTGCATTTGGCGGCCCGGAATGCCCATTACGGCTATTCTATTGTTCTCAAAAGGAAAAAAAAAATTACCATACAGATGTTCTAAGTAAAAAAAATATTCAGGGGGAAAAACGTGCCACACGTCACAAACTCACAATCGCGTGGCGGCTATATGCACTTAAATATACCATTGAAGTTCCAGTTTATCACTTGCTCCGTTTTAAAGTATAGTGCATGAGAGCTTTGTTCTAAGACAAGCTTTGTAAATTTGATGAATTATATATACTCCTGTATTGTAGGTATTTTTTATATACAATACAATATATTTTGTATTGTGGGTATTGCTATTTTTTCGTAAGTTTGGCGAAATTTTGTGAATATTGAGTTAGAATAGACCTAACATACAATACCAAAAGTATCAGCAATTTCTTGCTTATTGAGGCACTTACATGAGCTGAAATAGGATGTGATGGTGGTGAAGGATTTTTAGCAGCAGTGAAGTACAATAATTTGTGTATTTTCTCTAAAACTAAAAATAAGAACAAAGGGGGTCTGGATTCAGTAATTAGCATAGAATCTGATTGGAATTTAATACTTGAGTTGTGGGTGTTCAATCCTTCCCCGCGGAATATAATTTAAATTACCTCGTCTGCTCTTTAGAAAAAAGCAAGAAATAATTTTTTTTTTATAAATCCGAGTTATCCAAAACGCAATTATGCTCCCTTGTAAAACAATGCCAAAAAAACTTATTAATGGTCCTACAGGTGCACATGCTTGTTTTATAGTTTAGCAAAAGTATTTCCGCTTATTTGTTTAACCTACCAAGGGCGTCTTTGGAATGACTAGTTTTGCAAAAGTATTTCCGCTTATGTGTGTAACAAGTGATGTTTTTGGGGATTTTAGCAATATGTAAAAATGAACTAGTGATATGCAAGAATTAAGGAAATAATGTAAAATTAGAGAGGCACTTAACTAAGAATGTGTAGGATTGGTAACTGGGATATGGTTCACATGATCATGTAGAGAGATGTGCTAATCATATGCCTCATATTTAAATAAACATACTAACTCTTAAGTGCCTGTGGACATATGAGATACAATGTTATGCGTGGATATCCTATTGTGACTCATTTTGCTTTATGTCTTAAATCTTATGCTGTGTTTGGATGCACTGAATTGAGCTCCGAATTGAATTGGCAATGGAATACCAAATCAACCAATTCAATGGAATACCATAATTGTTGTTTGGATGCGCATGGCATTTGTTTGCAGAATCAATAGAACAATGGAATTCTAAAACCTGTTTGGATGCACATTGTGTGGAATTGATTTTTTTTACTTTGAACAATATATATTGTGTAATATGAATGAAAATAAACATGTACATCCGAATGTTTCAATAATATTTGTCACATAACATGTTTTATTTCGAGATGAACAAAAAAACAGAAAAATATCCAGAAAAAATGAGTTGGATCTGGATCGGGAGGCAGCAGTGCCACCTTCGTCGGTGGCGTCGACCCAGGGCTACACCGCCGACCTCCCCGAGGAGCTCCTGGCCGTCGTCTTTGGCCTGCTCGGCTCCGGCGACCGCAAGCGCTGCTCCCTCGTGTGTCGCCGCTGGCTCGCCGCCGAGGCCGCCTCGCGCCTCCGCCTCGCCCTCGACGCGCGGGCCTCTCTCCTCGCCGCGGCCCTCGGGACACTCGACCGCTTCTCCGCCGTCTCCAACCTCGCGCTCAAGTGCGACCGCCGCGCCGAGAGCGTCGGCGACCCGACCCTGGTCCTCGTCGCGCACCGCCTCGGCCCCGGCCTGCGCCGCCTCAACCTCCGCTCCCTCCGCGCCGTAACCGATGTCGGGGTCGACGCGCTCACCTCCGCCGCCGTTAACCTCCGCAAGCTCTCCGTCGGGTCGTGCGCGGGCAGGAGCGAGGCGGGCATGAGCGAAGCGTTCCTCGGCTCTCCAATTCAGAGCCAATACAGAGGTCTGACCCTCTGAATTGGTACCCAGGTAAGTTAGCCGCGCGGGGTGTGCCCTCGGAATTGGTCCGACGATTCCAGGATCCAATACCGAGCGCAACCAAACAACGGAATTCGGCTATTTGTACCTCAATTCCAATTCCGAGCCTCAGTTTAGTGCAACCAAACAGAGCATTAGGGCTTTCTATTTTTGTGCCCTCGGGTTCTTAGTTGTACTCAGTTTTCCCCAGCTCCTTTGTTTTTTCTCAGTTTTCCCCAAGCCCTTATCTGAAACCCATAGAAGGAGCTCGGACGGTAGGATTCCTGTTTAGTTGACCGTTTCGTGCTGACGTGTGGGGCCGCGTCATGTGGGGCTGGTAGAAAGGGACCGCGTGGGACAGGACGAGACCACGTTTGGTTGTACGTGAGCAGGAGCTGGGTTTTGTCTCTCTCGGCCCAAATTGGCATCCCTTTCACCTTTTCCCTCGCGCTCTCTCTCTCTCTTTTCACCAAATTAGTATCAAATCTAGAGAAGCTTATATTTCTATCTTTTTCTTCAATTATTGTTGCCTTTTGGCCCTCGTTTTTTCGCCCAATATGGTAACAAATCTAGAAGCTAGTATATGATAAATTCACAGCAACATAATAAAGCACGAAAACTAAGTATAATACATAAACTGCAAACAACAGCCAAAAGCAGCCAATAACGATGTTAATGTTCACGACAAACTAAGCTGAAAATAATACAAGACGCAATGTATGGCCAACATGAAGACTAGGATACCCCAGGATGAATGAATCTATTCTTCATTCGGCATATATTTCTTCGTCGCTCCATTCTTGTATCTGAAGGAAATATTCATTGAACTCCTTCCGTCTGCAGTGTGCAGCCAATACATCCTCCAAAGGGTATGGCCTTTGTTCATTTCTTAGACCGTAGTTTTCTAATCTATCCACACGTAGTGGCCACTCATCCCATGCCTTTATATCATCAAAGTACTCTCTGATATAACCCAAATCCGTGTAGTAGATGCAGCCAGGTCGAAGTGTCGGGTGCACTCTGGTGTGGACGGAGATACACCGGAGATAATGGACGAAGAAGGCACGACTGCCAATGTTATTGACCGCATGGAGAGAGCGGCTCGCAATGTCCACACGGTACACCAATGGTGCTTGACCTTCCTCCAAATACATGTTGTCCAACAACACAAGCAGCAGATCACCATCCGACTTCACAAGGTAGAACTTGCGATTTCCAAGTTCTGGAAATAAAAATAGTGTCTCCATGTTGACAGTGCTCGCGCGCTGCTCTAACTAGACATTGTTGTTGCACACTAATTTTTCGGACTCAAAATTGTCCACAACTATTGCATACAGTTCACCATTGAACGGGGTAATGCAACGCGAACATATTGCTCGATCGAAAATCTTCCTTCTCCCTAATCTTCATCTATACCCTTAGTTGGAGTGCTCCCATCGACCCAAGCAATTTCCTCCGAGTAATGTATGGAAACGACGACCATAGTCGGGGACTTCATTACAGCGACTGACTCCACAAAAACAGATGGCATTTACGCCTCAAACATAGTGTTCAATGTCTTTGTGAGTGGGTTCAGAAGCCGTATCTTGTGCGGGTGGTTCTTCTGGGCAAGCACGATTACGCCACGGCAAAAGCCGATGAAGTAGTATCTAAAAGATATTGATGAAGATAACTTTAAGCACTAAGATGTTTACGGTTGAAAATAAAATAGATAATTTGAACCTTGCATGAACTTCCGTTAGATCGATGGTGATGTAGCGGGATGTGCGGAGGTGGAGGAAGGTGAACTCAGCGGCGCGTGGAAGATACGGCTTCTGAACCCACTCACAAAGACATTGAACACTTAGGTAAACCTAAGCGCCATTCGTGTAGGTGCACGTCGGGCTTAGGTAAACCTGAGCGCCAATTTTCACAAACTTGCCTCAAAGCAGAGTAGGTGTCCACGTACTCCTCTTTCGCCAGTAAGCAGTCGCCAATCTTGTGAAGTGGTCCGTCAGCCGTGAGAGAGGCCTAATTCACGGAGGTGCCGCGCTTGGATGCGCCGCCCTCGGCGGCGACGGGCTCAGCGGCGGCGGCATCGAATGCGATGGGCTCGGCGGCGACGGGCTCGGATGCGACGGGCTCGGAGGCGATGGGCTCGGAGGTGACGGGCTCGGGGGCGACGGCCGCTAGCGCATTCTTCTTCTCCATCGCCGGCAGGGGAGCGCGCGTAGGGCGGTTGGGGTTTTTTCCTTCGATTTGGAGAAGTTGATGTGACGTGAGAGGCGTGGTTGCGTACGTGAGGGAGAGAGGGGCTCTGTATAAGCACGTAACGGTTGTTCTCGACAGTTTCTCAAAAAAACTAGACGTTTGGTCTCAACACGCGCACCGCCTAACCGCTGCGCATCGCGACACGCGTCCGTGGTTACGTGCCCTCAGTTCTACCCTCGAGTCTTACACTGGAAAAATATATGTACTCGGTTTTCCCCTCGAGTACTAATACTATCTAGTGCAATATACTCAGTTATACCCTCAAGTGGCTGGTCAACTGAGAGTTAACAAATGAGATTAAGTTATCTAATTGAGTCATTTCATGTGCAAAAAAATCCAAAAAAGATAAACCATAGTGGCACTTACTCATGGAGTCTTCTTAAGCGACCTGCCACGGTGGGAACCATAACAATCATAGATAAATCAAGTTTTACCATAAATTTCCACTTCTCAAATCACCTAGTAGCTAGCTATGAAGGTGCATGGCTTTTCACAATAAGCCCTTCCCAAAACAGCTTTTCTCAAAACATGCTTTGTCTGAATGAGGCCACAATTTTCACACTCATGTATATTTGTAGTGCAAATAGTTTAAGGTAGGCCAAGATGGGATTAATTGTATAAAACACACATTTTCCATTTATTAAATCTCATATTTGAATCTCTTAGTCTGTTTACTACTCACGTGCCCTTGGTTTCTTGATACTACTCAGTTTTGCCCTCTCCCTTCACAAATTCTCACAGACGCCCAACCTTGTCCCGATTGGTCTAGCCCTTGTCACGCGGATCGTGCCCACCGACCGTTGATCGTATGATCTAACGGGCAGGATAACCCCTCTCTCTCTCTCTGATCGGGGCCACCACCCTCTATCTCTCTCTCTCTCGGCATTTAGGCACTATAAACTCGTTTAGGCATTACTTTTCACGCAAAAAATGATAAACCATCACCAATTTCTTGTGGCCATTACTTTTCACGCAAAAAGTGATAAACCATCACCGATTTGTTTTAGCCATTACTTTTCACGCAAAAATTGATAAACTTTTCACGCAAAACTATGATCATTAATTTGGTCAAACCAATATAATTTATATGCCTAAAAAATTATACCATTGGATTCATATGCAAAAGAAGTTTTCAACGATATAATGTTTGTGATATATATTTCATATTTTGTTGACCAAATTAATGGTCAAAGTTCTTCTCAAATCACGAAATCTGCTTATAAACCGGTATGGAGGAGTAGCCATTACTTTTCCTGCAAAAAATGATAAACCATCACCGATTTCTTGTAGCCATTACTTTTCACGCAAAAAATGATAAATCATCACCAATTTGTTGTAGGCATTATTTTCACGCAAAAAATGATAAACCATCACCGATTTCTTGTAGCCATTACTTTTCACGCAAAAATAATAAACCATCACCAATTTCTTGTAGCCATTACTTGTCGTCGTGGCGAACAGACAGATGCCATGGGATGGCTTAAGTTGGGGCCGAGTTGGGCGCTAGAGGATTCGGGGGAGGGTTTTTGATCAGATAGGATGAACTTCCGGATGCTTTCCTCAAGAACTTGGCCAAGGCCAGAGGTAGAAGAAGAAAGACACACGGAAGAACTCTATTCTAGATCTCTCTATTCCATGATCAAACAAGGTTATAGGTTTTAGGATACACCTATCTCTATTGCTCGTCGTGAACGTGCCCGCGAAGGAGCATGCCCCCTCTCCTTATATAGGGGAGAGGGTGGCTTACAGGGGAAGAAACCCTAATGGCATCTTTGAACAGACAAACTACTTTACAAAGCTACTTTAATCATAGGTGACGCCGGTATCTTCTTTAATCGGGAGGCTGATGTCCTCCGGTTGCTTTTTGCGTCACCTTTGTCTTTTACGTCATGGCTTCGTTTAAAGCTACTTTGTCTTCTAGCTCCCGAGAGAATCTTTGACCGATCTTGCCGATGTACTACGATGTAGCTTATACCGGTAATCCGGTATCTTCTTAGCTCATTCCGGCATACCCCTTCTGGGCATAGCGGTATAGGTTTCCTTAGCCAAATGCTTAAGTTCACAGTCCGGATTAAACTTTAAACCGGTATCTTGATAGCCCAAACCATCCGGTTTGGCATGCCTTTGGCATACCGGGGGTCATCCCCCAACATTAGTCCCCGAAGCTGGTATAGTCCGGTGGATTTTATCCAACGGGCCATGCCAGGTTCCTATCTCACAAGGTTCCGGTTTAACCTTTCCGGCACTGATGACCCACAAGTATAGGGGATCGCAACAGTCTTCGAGGGAAGTAAAACCCAAATTTATTGATTCGACACAAGGGGAGGTAAAGAATACTTATAAGCCTTAACAACTGAGTTGTCAATTCAGCTGCACCTGGAAAAGCACTAGTAACAGGGGTGATGTGAAAGTAGCGATAATATGAGAGCAGTAGTAACGAGTAACACAGCAACATGATAATAGCAATATGAGAGCAATGGTACCGGAAAATAGTTGACATGTAGAACGAGTATATGATGATGAAAGATGGACCGGGGTTCCCAGCTATCTACACTAGTGGCAACTCTCCAATAACAAGTGTTGGGTGAACAAATTACGATCGGGCAATTGATAAGATTGAAATAGCATTAAAACAGAATATCAAGATCATTAATCATGTAGGCATGTTTTCCAATAATAGTCGTACGTGCTCGCAATGAGAAACTTGCACAACATCTTTTGTCCTACCAGCCGGTGGCAGCCGGGCCTCAAGGGAAACTACTCGGATATTAAGGTACTCCTTTTAATAGAGCACCGGAGCAAAGCATTAACACTCCGTGAAAACATGTGTCCCTCACATCACCGCCATCCCCTCCGGTTGTCCCGATTTCGTCACTTCGGGGCCTTTGGTTCCGGACGGTGACATGTGCATACAACTTGTAGATACAATCTAAGCAATAATTATAGAGCTCAAATCTAAGATCATGCCACTCGGGCCCTAGTGACAAGCATTAAGCATAACAAGATTGCAGCAACAATAACTTCATAAACTTTGTAGATAGACAATCATAACGTAACAATCCATCGGATCCCGACAAACACAACACCGATTACATCGGATGAATCTCAATCATGTAAGGCAGCTCATGAGATCATTGTATTGAAGTACATGGGGGAGAGAATACCAACTAGCTACAGCTAGAACCCGTAGTCCATGGGGGAACTACTCACGGAGCATGATGGAGGCGATGGCGTTGATGGAGATGGCTTCCGGGGGCACTTCCCCGTCCCGGCAGGGTGCCGGGATAGAGACTTCTGTCCCCCGAATTGGAGTTTCGCGATGGCGGCGGCGCCCCTGGAGTCTTTCTGGAGTTTCGTCAAGTGGTACGGTGTTTTTAGGTCGAAAGGGGTTAAATAGGCGAAGAGGCGGCGCAGGAGGGCTGACAGGGTGGCCTCCTCATAGGGGGGCGCGGCCTGGGGCTAGCCCGCGCGGCCCACCCTCCCGGTGGCCCCTCGGCTCTCCTCCGACTCTTCTTCGGTGTTCTGGATGCTTCCGGGAAAAATAAGATCTTTGGCGTTGATTTCGTCCAATTCCGAGAATATTGCCCGAACAGCCTTTCCGGAACCAAAAACAGCGAGAAAACGAGAACTGGCACTGTGGCATCTTGTTAATAGGTTAGTTCCGGAAAACGCATAAAAACATCATAAAGTGCAAGCAAAACATGTAAGTATTGTCATAAAACAAGCATGGAACGACAGAAATTATGGATACGTCGGGGACGTATCAGCATCCCCAGCTTAGTTCTCGCTCGTCCCGAGCGAGTAAACGATAAAAAGAATAATTTCGTAGTGACATGCTACTTACATAACCTTGATCATACTATTACAAAGCATATGAAATGAATGAAGTGACTCAAAGCAATGATCTATAGTTGCTAACAAGTATATAACATATAGCAAAACTTTTCATGAATAATACTTTCAAGACAAGCATCAAAAGTCTTGCGCAAGAGTTAACTCATAAAGCAATAAGTTCAAAGTAAAGGCATCGAAGCAACACAAAGGAAGATATAAGTTTCAGCGATTGCTTTCAACTTTCAACATGCATATCTCATGGATATTTGTCAACACAAAGTAATATGATGAATGCAAATAAGCAAGTATGTAAGAATCAATGCACAGTTGACACAAGTGTTTGCTTCTAAGATGGAAAGAAGTAGGTAAACTGACTCAACATAAAGTAAAAGAAAGGCCCTTCGCAGAGAAAGCATCGATTGCTATATTTGTGCTAGAGCTTGGGTTTTGAAAACATAGAGAGAGCATAAAAGTAAAGTTTTGAGAGGTGTTTGTTGTTGTCAACGAATGGTAGTGGGCACTCTAACCCCCTTGCTAGACAAACCTTCAAGAGCGGCTCCCATGAATTATTTTTATTTTTGGGTGGCACTCCTTCCAACCTTTCTTTCACAAACCATGGCTAACCGAATCCTCGGGTGCCTGCCAACAATCTCATACCATGAAGGAGTGCCCTTTTATTTTAGTTTTATTATGATGATGACACTCCCCCAACCTTTGCTTACACAAGCCATGGCTAACCGAATCCTCGGGTGCCAGTCCAACAATCACATACCATGGAGGAGTGTCTATTTTGGTTAATTAATTTGGGACCGGGAATCCCATTGCCAGCTCTTTTTGCAAAATTATTGGATAAGCGGATGAAGCCACTAGTCCATTGGTGAAAGTTGCCCAACAAGATTGAAAGATAAACACCACATACTTCCTCATGAGCTATAAAACATTGACACAAATTGAGAAGCATTTTGAATTGTTTAAAGGTAGCACTCAAGCAATTTACTTTGGAATGGCAGGAAATACCACATAGTAGGTAGGTATGGTGGACACAAATGGCATAGTGGTTGGCTCACGGATTTGGATGCATGAGAAGTATTCCCTCTCGATACAAGGCTTAGGCTAGCAAGGTTGTTTGAAGCAAACACAAGTATGAACCGGTACAGACAAAACTTACATAAGAACATATTGCAAGCATTATAATACTCTACACTGTCTTCCTTGTTGCTCAAACACTTTTACCAGAAAATATCTAGACCTTAAGAGACACCAATCATGCAAACCAATTTTAACAAGCTCTACGGTAGTTCTCCACTAATAGGTTTAAACTACATGCAAAAACTTATGATCTACTTGAGAGCTCAAAACAATTGCCAAGTATCAAATTATTCAAGACATATGAGGCATTTTCTTTTCCCAACCAAATAAAGATAAATATTGTAGCTTCCAACTTTTATTCATTGAACATTAAAAGTAAAACGAAGAACAAGTGTTCATATGAAAAAGCGGAGCGTGTCTCTCTCCCAAACAAGGATTGCTAGGATCCATCTTTATTCAAACACAAACAAAAATAAAAACACACATACGCTCCAAGTAAAGCACATAAGATGTGACCGAATAAAAATATAGTTTCAATAGAAGAAACCTGATAAGTTGATGAAGAAGGGGATGCCTTGGGCATCCCCAAGCTTAGACGCTTGAGTCTTCTTGAAATATGCAGGGATGAACCACGGGTGCATCCCCAAGCTTAGACTTTTCACTCTTCTTGATCATATATCATCCTCCTCTCTTGACCCTTGAAAACTTCCTTCACACCAAACTTCTCATAAACTTCATTAGAGGGGTTAGTACTCAAAAAACTTGAATCCACCTTGGTCCTGTAGTGACACATTGCAAGAACTCAATAAAACATTAGCTACAGCTCTCCACGTCTAGAAAGCCTCACATAAAGTCCACAAGAGACAATGCAAAAACAGAGACAGAATCTGCCAAAACAGAACAGCCAGTAAACACGAATTTTTACGGGGTACTTCCGTTGCTCAAATCAGAAAACTCAAAACTAATGAAAGTTGCGTACATATCTGAGGATCACGCACGTAAATTGGCAGATTTTTCTGAGTTTCCTACAGAGAAATTTGCCCAGATTCGTGACAGATAGAAATCTGTTGCTGCGCAGGAATCCAAATCTAGTATCAACCTTCGATTAGAGGCTTCACTTGGCACAACAAAACACAAAACTAAGATAAGGAGAGGTTGCTACAGTAGTAAACAACTTCCAAGACACAAATATAAAACAAAGTACTGTAGCAAAATAACACATGGGTTATCTCCCAAGAAGTTCTTTTCTTTATAGCCATTAAGATGGGCTCAGCAGTTTTAAATGATGCACTCGCAAGAAATAGTATTTGAAGCAAAAGAGAGCATCAAAAAGCAAATTCAAAACACATTTAAGTCTAACCCACTTCCTATGCATAGGAATCTTGTACACAAATAAATTCATGAAGAACAAAGTGATAAACATAAGTAGATAGAACAAGTGTAACTTCAGCAATTTCAGCATATAGAGAGGTGTATTAGTACCATGAAAATTTCTACAACCATATTTTCCTCTCTCATAATAATTTTCAGTAGCTTCATGAACAAACTCAACAATATAACTATCACATGCAGCATACTCTTCATGATTTCCAAACACATAATTTTTATCAAGCTCAAATATAGTAGGATCAAAACTTCCAAACTCACTTTTATCAATAATATAACAAGGTGATCGATCAATCTCAAGAGATATAGGACTCTTAAATAAAGTCAATACTTTTCCAATCCCATTTTCATTAGTAGTACAATTAATATTATCAAGTAACATAGGACCATCATCTAGAGCTTTATCATAAACATTTGCCAAGCAAAATTCTTTAGTACCATGCATTTCGACATCGAGCACAAACAAAGCATTATCATAAGATTTATCAAAGTAGCATGGATTATCATATATAACAAGTAGCATAATTATTCTCACAAGTTTTACTTATAGGTAATATTTCAAGAGAATCCACAGGAACATAACATTCAACCTCTTTCGGTAAGCATGGAGGACAATCAAATAGTGTAAGAGATAAAGAGTTACTCTCATTAGAAGGTTGGCATGGGTAGCTAATCCACTCTTCCTCCTTTTGTTCATCACTCTCCTCTTCTTTTTCATCCAATGAGCTTTCAGGTTCATCAATTTCCTCCTCTTTTTCATCCAATGAGCTTTCAGGTTTGTCAATTTCTTCTTCCACCGGTTCCTGCAAATTGTGAGTGCATTCTTGTGCATTAATGTGTCTCTCTTTATAATCAAGGATATACGGATTACTACTGTAGCATTCTATACAAGAATTAAGGATAGTAGAGACATAATCTTTAAGGTCCTTACAAATAGCACAAGTTTCATAATTCTCAACCATGAAGGATTCTATCTCGGAGGCTCCCATAAATAAGACAAATTGGTCTACCTCTTCGAACCCATAATGAATATAGCAATTCCGATTATAGTTCTTAATTAAAAATTCCTCACTAGAGCCACATTGAAATTTAAGATGTTTAGTATCCTGTTGAGAGCAACAGTTTATATCATGGCGTCTAAGCAAGATTCTAGCCATTGTATTCAATTTTTCTATCATAGCACTCATTATTCTACCATTTCTTGATTCTCTATAATTATTATAACATTCTATAAGCTCCAAGTAGGTTGTTGGTTCTCCCATAACAGCAGTTTTTAATTTTTAGGTTTTTCAAATTTTTATGGATTTTCGGGTATATAGGGAAAATAAAACTAGACAGAAATAAACTAAGCACAAATAAACTAGACAGAAATAAACTAGCAAGACAAAATAAAATAAAAGCGGAGAGAGAGGTAGAGTGTACTCCCAGGTGAACTTATGAGTAGAGCTATGCCTCCCCGGCAACGGCGCCAGAAAATAGTCTTGATGACCCACAAGTATAGGGGATCGCAACAGTCTTCGAGGGAAGTAAAACCCAAATTTATTGATTCGACACAAGGGGAGGTAAAGAATACTTATAAGCCTTAACAACCGAGTTGTCAATTCAAGCTGCACACTGGAAAAGCACTAGTAACAGGGGTGATGTGAAAGTAGCAGATAATATGAGAGCAAGATAGTAACAGTAACACAGCAACAGTAATAGCAATATGAGAGCAATGGTACCAGAAAATAGTTGACATGTAGAACGAGTATATGATGATGAAAGATGGACCGGGGTTCCCAGCTATCTACACTAGTGGCAACTCTCCAATAACAAGTGTTGGGTGAACAAATTACAGTCGGGCAATTGATAAGATTGAAATAGCATTAAAACAGAATATCAAGATCATTAATCATGTAGGCATGTTTTCCAATAATAGTCGTACGTGCTCGCAATGAGAAACTTGCACAACATCTTTTGTCCTACCAGCCGGTGGCAGCCGGGCCTCAAGGGAAACTACTGGATATTAAGGTACTCCTTTTAATAGAGCACCGGAGCAAAGCATTAACACTCCGTGAAAACATGTGTCCCTCACATCACCGCCATCCCTCCGGTTGTCCCGATTTCGTCACTTCGGGGCCTTTGGTTCCGGACGGTGACATGTGCATACAACTTGTAGATACAATCTAAGCAATAATTATAGAGCTCAAATCTAAGATCATGCCACTCGGGCCCTAGTGACAAGCATTAAGCATAACAAGATTGCAGCAACAATAACTTCATAAACTTTGTAGATAGACAATCATAACGTAACAATCCATCGGATCCCGACAAACACAACACCGATTACATCGGATGAATCTCAATCATGTAAGGCAGCTCATGAGATCATTGTATTGAAGTACATGGGGGAGAGAATACCAACTAGCTACAGCTAGAACCCGTAGTCCATGGGGGAACTACTCACGGAGCATGATGGAGGCGATGGCGTTGATGGAGATGGCTTCGGGGCACTTCCCCGTCCCGGCAGGGTGCCGGGACAGAGACTTCTGTCCCTCGAATTGGAGTTTCGCGATGGCGGCGGCGCCCCTGGAGTCTTTCTGGAGTTTCGTCAAGTGGTACGGTGTTTTTAGGTCGAAAGGGGTTAAATAGGCGAAGAGGCGGCGCAGGAGGGCTGACAGGGTGGCCTCCTCATAGGGGGCGCGGCCCGGGCTAGCCCGCGCGGCCCACCCTCCCGGTGGCCCCCTGGCTCTCCTCCGCCTCTTCTTCGGTGTTCTGGATGCTTCCGGGAAAAATAAGATCTTTGGCGTTGATTTCGTCCAATTCCGAGAATATTGCCCGAACAGCCTTTCTGGAACCAAAAACAGCGTAAAACAGAACTCAGCACCGTGGCATCTTGTTAATAGGTTAGTTCCGGAAAACGCATAAAAACATCATAAAGTGCAAGCAAAACATGTAAGTATTGTCATAAAACAAGCATGGAACGACAGAAATTATGGATACGTCGGGGACGTATCAGGCACCCGGATAAAACCTTCCGGCATCATTGCCGAACTTCCTCTTTTTCTCCAGACTATTCCGGTATCTTCAACATTTAAACCTTCCTCGGTGAAGTCGAGGATTTCTCGGGTACAATGCCCGTCAGAGACATGCGCACTGTTTCTGACGTGCCAGTGTCAGGGGTCACTTCCCTTCGACTTCTGCGCCAACATTAAATGTGCCACACCGGATCCCTCTGGCCATTCCGGATCTATGCGGCGACCCTGTGGCATCTTGATTTACGCGCGTGTATCCATGCGCCACGTGGCGGCCCACGAGGCGAACCGCACGTCAGGGGGAAAAACGTGCCACACGTCACAAACTCACAATCGCGTGGCGGCTATATGCACTTAAATATACCATTGAAGTTCCAGTTTATCACTTGCTCCGTTTTAAAGTATAGTGCATGAGAGCTTTGTTCTAAGACAAGCTTTGTAAATTTGATGAATTATATATACTCCTGTATTGTAGGTATTTTTTATATACAATACAATATATTTTGTATTGTGGGTATTGCTATTTTTTCGTAAGTTTGGCGAAATTTTGTGAATATTGAGTTAGAATAGACCTAACATACAATACCAAAAGTATCAGCAATTTCTTGCTTATTGAGGCACTTACATGAGCTGAAATAGGATGTGATGGTGGTGAAGGATTTTTAGCAGCAGTGAAGTACAATAATTTGTGTATTTTCTCTAAAACTAAAAATAAGAACAAAGGGGGTCCGGATTCAGTAATTAGCATAGAATCTGATTGGAATTTAATACTTGAGTTGTGGGTGTTCAATCCTTCCCCGCGGAATATAATTTAAATTACCTCGTCTGCTCTTTAGAAAAAAGCAAGAAATAATTTTTTTTTTACAAATCCGAGTTATCCAAAACGCAATTATGCTCCCTTGTAAAACAATGCCAAAAAAACTTATTAATGGTCCTACAGGTGCACATGCTTGTTTTATAGTTTACCAAAAGTATTTCCGCTTATTTGTTTAACCTACCAAGGGCGTCTTTGGAATGACTAGTTTTGCAAAAGTATTTCCGCTTATGTGTGTAACAAGTGATGTTTTTGGGGATTTTAGCAATATGTAAAAATGAACTAGTGATATGCAAGAATTAAGGAAATAATGTAAAATTAGAGAGGCACTTAACTAAGAATGTGTAGGATTGGTAACTGGGATATGGTTCACATGATCATGTAGAGAGATGTGCTAATCATATGCCTCATATTTAAATAAACATACTAACTCTTAAGTGCCTGTGGACATATGAGATACAATGTTATGCGTGGATATCCTATTGTGACTCATTTTGCTTTATGTCTTAAATCTTATGCTGTGTTTGGATGCACTGAATTGAGCTCCGAATTGAATTGGCAATGGAATACCAAATCAACCAATTCAATGGAATACCATAATTGTTGTTTGGATGCGCATGGCATTTGTTTGCAGAATCAATAGAACAATGGAATTCTAAAACCTGTTTGGATGCACATTGTGTGGAATTGATTTTTTTTACTTTGAACAATATATATTGTGTAATATGAATGAAAATAAACATGTACATCCGAATGTTTCAATAATATTTGTCACATAACATGTTTTATTTCGAGATGAACAAAAAAAAACAGAAAAATATCCAGAAAAAATGAGTTGGATCTGGATCGGGAGGCAGCAGTGCCACCTTCGTCGGTGGCGTCGACCCAGGGCTACACCGCCGACCTCCCCGAGGAGCTCCTGGCCGTCGTCTTTGGCCTGCTCGGCTCCGGCGACCGCAAGCGCTGCTCCCTCGTGTGTCGCCGCTGGCTCGCCGCCGAGGCCGCCTCGCGCCTCCGCCTCGCCCTCGACGCGCGGGCCTCGCTCCTCGCCGCGGCCCTCGGGACACTCGACCGCTTCTCCGCCGTCTCCAACCTCGCGCTCAAGTGCGACCGCCGCGCCGAGAGCGTCGGCGACCCGACCCTGGTCCTCGTCGCGCACCGCCTCGGCCCCGGCCTGCGCCGCCTCAACCTCCGCTCCCTCCGCGCCGTAACCGATGTCGGGGTCGACGCGCTCACCTCCGCCGCCGTTAACCTCCGCAAGCTCTCTCGTCGGGTCGTGCGCGGGCAGGAGCGAGGCGGGCATGAGCGAAGCGTTCCTCGGCTCTCCAATTCAGAGCCAATACAGAGGTCTGACCCTCTGAATTGGTACCCAGGTAAGTTAGCCGCGCGGGGGTGCCCTCGGAATTGGTCCGACGATTCCAGGATCCAATACCGAGCGCAACCAAACAACGGAATTCGGCTATTTGTACCTCAATTCCAATTCCGAGCCTCAGTTTAGTGCAACCAAACAGAGCATTAGGGCTTTCTATTTTTGTGCCCTCGGGTTCTTAGTTGTACTCAGTTTTTCCCGACCTCCTTTGTTTTTTCTCGGTTTTCCCAAGCCCTTATCCGAAACCCACGGAAGGAGCTCGGACGGTAGGATTCCTGTTTAGTTGACCGTTTCGTGCCGACGTGTGGGGCCGCGTCATGTGGGGCTGGTAGAAAGGGACCGCGTGGGACAGGACGAGACCACGTTTGGTTGTACGTGAGCAGGAGCTGGGTTTTGTCTCTCTCGGCCCAAATTGGCATCCCTTTCACCTTTTCCCTCGCGCGCTCTCTCTCTCTCTTTTCACCAAATTAGTATCAAATCTAGAGAAGCTTATATTTCTATCTTTTTCTTCAATTATTGTTGCCTTTTGGCCCTCGTTTTTTCGCCCAATATGGTAACAAATCTAGAAGCTAGTATATGATAAATTCACAGCAACATAATAAAGCACGAAAACTAAGTATAATACATAAACTGCAAACAACGACCAAAAGCAGCCAATAACGATGTTAATGTTCACGACAAACTAAGCTGAAAATAATACAAGACGCAATGTATGGCCAACATGAAGACTAGGATACCCCAGGATGAATGAATCTATTCTTCATTCGGCATATATTTCTTCGTCGCTCCATTCTTGTATCTGAAGGAAATATTCATTGAACTCCTTCCGTCCGCAGGTGTGCAGCCAATACATCCTCCAAAGGGTATGGCCTTTGTTCATTTCTTAGACCGTAGTTTCCTAATCTATCCACACGTCGTGGCCAATCATCACATGCCTTTATATCATCAAAGTACTCTCTGATATAACCCAAATCCGTGTAGTAGATGCAGCCAGGTCGAAGTGTCGGGTGCACTCTGGTGTGGACGGAGATACACCGGAGATAATGGACGAAGAAGGCACGACTGCCAATGTTATTGACCGCATGGAGAGAGCGGCTCGCAATGTCCACACGGTACACCAATGGTGCTTGACCTTCCTCCAAATACATGTTGTCCAACAACACAAGCAGCAGATCACCATCCGACTTCACAAGGTAGAACTTGCGATTTCCAAGTTCTGGAAATAAAAATAGTGTCTCCATGTTGACAGTGCTCGCGCGCTGCTCTAACTAGACATTGTTGTTGCACACTAATTTTTCGGACTCAAAATTGTCCACAACTATTGCATACAGTTCACCATTGAACGGGGTAATGCAACGCAGAACATATTGCTCGATCGAAAATCTTCCTTCTCCCTAATCTTCATCTATACCCTTAGTTGGAGTGCTCCCATCGACCCAAGCAATTTCCTCCGAGTAATGTATGGAAACGACGACCATAGTCGGGGACTTCATTACAGCGACTGACTCCACAAAAACAGATGGCATTTACGCCTCAAACATAGTGTTCAATGTCTTTGTGAGTGGGTTCAGAAGCCGTATCTTGTGCACATCCCGCTACATCGGGTAGGTGCACGTCGGGCTTAGGTAAACCTGAGCGCCAATTTTCACAAACTTGCCTCAAAGCAGAGTAGGTGTCCACGTACTCCTCTTTCGCCAGTAAGCAGTCGCCAATCTTGTGAAGTGGTCCGTCAGCCGTGAGAGAGGCCTAGTTCACGGAGGTGCCGCGCTTGGATGCGCCGCCCTCGGAGGCGACAGGCTCGGCGGCGGCGGCATCGAATGCGATGGGCTCGGCGGCGACGGGCTCGGATGCGACGGGCTCGGAGGCGATGGGCTCGGAGGTGACGGGCTCGGGGGCGACGGCCGCTAGCGCATTCTTCTTCTCCATCGCCGGCAGGGGAGCGCGCGTAGGGCGGTTGGGGTTTTTTCCTTCGATTTGGAGAAGTTGATGTGACGTGAGAGGCGTGGTTGCGTACGTGAGGGAGAGAGGGGCTCTGTATAGGCACGTAACGGTTGTTCTCGACAGTTTCTCAAAAAACTAGACGTTTGGTCTCAACACGCGCACCGCCTAACCGCTGCGCATCGCGACACGCGTCCGTGGTTACGTGCCCTCAGTTCTACCCTCGAGTCTTACACTGGAAAAATATCTCGTACTCGGTTTCCCCTCGAGTACTAATACTATCTAGTGCAATATACTCAGTTATACCCTCAAGTGGCTGGTCAACTGAGAGTTAACAAATGGGATTAAGTTATCTAATTGAGTCATTTCATGTGCAAAAAAATCCAAAAAAGATAAACCATAGTGGCACTTACTCATGGAGTCTTCTTAAGCGACCTGCCACGGTGGGAACCATAACAATCATAGATAAATCAAGTTTTACCATAAATTTCCACTTCTCAAATCACCTAGTAGCTAGCTATGAAGGTGCATGGCTTTTCACAATAAGCCCTTCCCAAAACAGCTTTTCTCAAAACATGCTTTGTCTGAATGAGGCCACAATTTTCACACTCATGTATATTTGTAGTGCAAATAGTTTAAGGTAGGCCAAGATGGGATTAATTGTATAAAACACACATTTTCCATTTATTAAATCTCATATTTGAATCTCTTAGTCTGTTTACTACTCACGTGCCCTTGGTTTCTTGATACTACTCAGTTTTGCCTCTCCCTTCACAAATTCTCACAGACGCCCAACCTTGTCCCGATTGGTCTAGCCCTTGTCACGCGGATCGTGCCCACCGACCGTTGATCGTATGATCTAACGGGCAGGATAACCCCTCTCTCTCTGATCGGGGCCACCACCCTCTATCTCTCTCTCTCTCGGCATTTAGGCACTATAAACTCGTTTAGGCATTACTTTTCACGCAAAAAATGATAAACCATCACCAATTTCTTGTGGCCATTACTTTTCACGCAAAAAGTGATAAACCATCACCGATTTGTTTTAGCCATTACTTTTCACGCAAAAATTGATAAACTTTTCACGCAAAACTATGATCATTAATTTGGTCAAACCAATATAATTTATATGCCTAAAAAATTATACCATTGGATTCATATGCAAAAGAAGTTTTCAACGATATAATGTTTGTGATATATATTTCATATTTTGTTGACCAAATTAATGGTCAAAGTTCTTCTCAAATCACGAAATCTGCTTATAAACCGGTATGGAGGGAGTAGCCATTACTTTTCCTGCAAAAAATGATAAACCATCACCGATTTCTTGTAGCCATTACTTTTCACGCAAAAAATGATAAATCATCACCAATTTGTTGTAGGCATTATTTTCACGCAAAAAATGATAAACCATCACCGATTTCTTGTAGCCATTACTTTTCACGCAAAAATAATAAACCATCACCAATTTCTTGTAGCCATTACTTGTCGTCGTGGCGAACAGACAGATGCCATGGGATGGCTTAAGTTGGGGCCGAGTTGGGCGCTAGAGGATTCGGGGGAGGGTTTTTGATCAGATAGGATGAACTTCCGGATGCTTTCCTCAAGAACTTGGCCAAGGCCAGAGGTAGAAGAAGAAAGACACACGGAAGAACTCTATTCTAGATCTCTCTATTCCATGATCAAACAAGGTTATAGGTTTTAGGATACACCTATCTCTATTGCTCGTCGTGGACGTGCCCGCGAAGGAGCATGCCCCCTCTCCTTATATAGGGGAGAGGGTGGCTTACAGGGGAAGAAACCCTAATGGCATCTTTGAACAGACAAACTACTTTACAAAGCTACTTTAATCATAGGTGACGCCGGTATCTTCTTTAATCAGGGAGGCTGATGTCCTCCGGTTGCTTTTTGCGTCACCTTTGTCTTTTACGTCATGGCTTCGTTTAAAGCTACTTTGTCTTCTAGCTCCTGAGAGAATCTTTGACCGATCTTGCCGATGTACTACAGTGTAGCTTATACCGGTAATCCGGTATCTTCTTAGCTCATTCCGGCATACCCCTTCTGGGCATAGCGGTATAGGTTTCCTTAGCCAAATGCTTAAGTTCACAGTCCGGATTAAACTTTAAACCGGTATCTTGATAGCCCAAACCATCCGGTTTGGCATGCCTTTGGCATACCGGGGGTCATCCCCCCAACATTAGTCCCCGAAGCTGGTATAGTCCGGTGGATTTTATCCAACGGGCCATGCCAGGTTCCTATCTCACAAGGTTCCGGTTTAACCTTTCCGGCACCCGGATAAAACCTTCCGGCATCATTGCCGAACTTCCTCTTTTTCTCCAGACTATTCCGGTATCTTCAACATTTAAACCTTCCTCGGTGAAGTCGAGGATTTCTCGGGTACAATGCCCGTCAGAGACATGCGCACTGTTTCTGACGTGCCAGTGTCAGGGGTCACTTCCCTTCGACTTCTGCGCCAACATTAAATGTGCCACACCGGATCCCTCTGGCCATTCCGGATCTATGCGGCGACCCTGTGGCATCTTGATTTACGCGCGTGTATCCATGCGCCACGTGGCGGCCCACGAGGCGAACCGCCGCGGCCCGGCGGTTTCCGGCCCATGTTTCCTTCTTCCTATAAAAGGGCGGAGCGGTTCCACTTCATCGTCTTCTCCGCATTCGCCCCCTTTTCCAGCGCACAGAGCTCCTCGCCCCTTGCATTCTCGCTGCCGCCGGTCGCCGCCAGAGCGTTGCTCCCGACGAACTTGCGTCGTTGCTTCCGCTGCGCTGAAGGTCTCCGCCGCGCAGAGTTCCTCCGACGCTCCTTCGCCGCTGCTGCATCAAGCTTTCTTCGGCGGCTTTCGCCTCTCTTCGTCAACGGCCTTCGTCGACGACCACGAGTTCACCGCACCTCCAGCGAGCCTCTTCTCCGCGTCTCCCGCTGCCTTAGGTGAATCCCAATGCTCATTTGCCCTCTTTTTTCTCGTTTTCCAGATCTTGGGTCGGTAGAGTATTTACTCTTTCCTTTCTTTTGCTTTTTCTCTTACTCGTAGATCATCACGCAAGGGTAGATCTTGGGAAATCAGTTTTTTTGGTAGAATCCGGCGTCTCTTAGATCCGTATGTCTAGCGAGGAGTATCTTTCCGAATCATCCTCCAATAACCATCAAAGCAAAGCTTCCGACGGCTTTCCGCTGAACTCCTCCAGATGGAGACTGATACCGGAAAAGACCAAGAGGCCAGCAGCTCCGGCCAAGCTTCCGGAGTAGATTTATCCGGTGTCACCCGTGGAGCCTGGAAAGGTTCCGACGTGATGCAGCACGAAATAGATTGGCTGTACCGCTCCCGGAGGATACCGGCTGAAGTATCCTGCCGGCTTCCGGGCGACGAGATTGAACCGGTGCTTGAAGCCAGTGAGTTTGTCGTTTTTCTTGCTCATTTCGAGCGCGGCTTCGGCCTTCCTGCTTCCGACTTCTTTCGCTAGTTCTTGGATTTTTACCAACTCCAGCCTCACCACCTTCCGGGCAATGCCATCTTCTACCTTTCTTGTTATGTTTCCTTCATGGAGGGCTACATAGGCCTCCGCCCTACACGCGAGACTTGTGCTCGCTTCTTTTCCATTCGGATCAATTCCGTTCAGGGCAAAGAAATTCCTAAGCCCAAGCCCGCCGTTCAATGCGGGTCTTGCATCATCGGCTCCCGGCAAGGGAGCCCCTTTTTAAAATTCTCCGGTCTCGAGTCATGCCAGGCATGGCAAAAGACCTTTTTCTATGTGAAGAACACCGGCGCCGAAGATCTCATCAATCTGCCGGCTTTTAATCCGGCAGTGCCCACAAAGGCCAATTGGGGCTACAATCCGAGGAACAGGCACGTCGAGACCAACCGGATTGTTCGCTTCATGGAACAAATGATGAGGGATTCAGACATTTGTTCTGACGACATCATCCGCACCTTCATTTCACGCCGGGTGCTTCCCCTCCAGCGCCGGGCTCATAAGATAAGTGAAATGTACGGTCCTCGCGACCCCACCAGGATCACCGGCCTCCCTCTCAGCAAGGAGGACGTAGTCCTTAAGGCTAGGCACATCTGCAAAACCTCTATGCCGACGGACTGGGAATGGGGCAAGATTCCTCTTAGCACCACCAATCCTCCAACTGACGAAGTAAGAGATTATGTAATCCGGGTTGTTTTACCGATAGCTTTTACGTTGTGGCTAACTGTTTTTCCATTCTTTTTCAGGCGAAGGAGCGTTTTCCTCGCATTCTTGCGGAGAAACGAGGCCCTCGCCAGAGGCGGGTTCTGGACACGGTAGACCCGGATCCTTACGTGCACTGGACCGACCTCAAGATGGGCCGCACGCACACCCCGCGCCCCGGTAACTTCTCATCCAAAGACTCCAGTTCGGACGACGAGGTTACTATACTTGAGGTACTTAGCCTTTTCGTTTCCTCATCGGTTATCTTTTTGTAGACGCTCCCTCAGCCAGCAACAACCCGCAGGTCCTGGAACGTGTGGTTCCGCTGCAGGCCGAGGTCGGCCATGAGTTTATTGACAAACTCACCGGCCGCGGCCAAAAGCACAAGGCACCGGAGCCGGAGGCCGGCTCGAGCCACGCGCCACCCGCCAAGCGCCCAAAGAAGCCCTCTAAGAGGCATTACCAGAAGCGGGAGATGCCGGTCGCTGACGGGTAAGCTTCCGTTTTTCCTTTTGCTTTGTTACACAAACTTCTTTTTCTGGCTGGTTTTTCCAACTCTCTTTTTTCTATCTCTCTCAGCCCAGCGCTCAAGGTCTCCAAGAGCGCTTCCGGCATCCCTCCGGAAAGCTCTGAAGAAGACGCAAGGCCTTCACCTCCTCCTCAACAAAGTCCGGTACTATCTGGTGCCGGCAACCCTTCTGCCTCCCCTCTGGGGGGCACAACAAGTGTGGGGTGCGCGGCCCCTGAACTTCCAGATCACCGCGCGGAGGAGGACATCGTCTCCCCTCTAGAAAACCCAGACACCGGCGCCAGCAACACCGGCGCCGATACCGAAGCAACCGGGAGGGTGGAACCTTTGGTTTCCACCGTCCCGAAGAAAAAGAAGAAGAAGGCTTCCGCTTCCTCCCCCTCTAAGACTGTGCCGGAAACTTCCGCGCCGGCAAGCTATACACCATCGCAAGGCGCCCCTGACGCCTCCGCGCCGCCCAAGACCACATCGATGCCTCCTCCGGCAAGATCAGCCGGAGGGTCTGCTGCGGCCAAGCCGCCAACTCCACCGCCAAGCCAAGAGCTCGCGGCGACCAAAACCGGCTCCCTCGTACTGCACGCCGGCCATGCCGCCATTGTTGACGGGGAAACGGCTCCAGCTTCGCTGGGCCGGATCACCGAGCTGAGCCGCGGCGGCGCCAGCCTGGGGTACCTTCTCGATAACGCTGAAAAGTGGAATCGGGCGGATCTGTCCGCGGCGACGCTCGGCCTGGGCAAGGACAAGATGCCGGCGCTCGACCCCGCTGGCCCCCGGAACACCGCTCAGCATCTTAGCCGACTGCGGCGCGCGGTCAAAGAATTTGACAACGCGTGGCACGACGCTACAAACAACGTGGTGGTAAGCTTCACCAAACTCCAAATTTCCTTTTTACAAAATGCCGGTTTTTACTCTTTCACAATTATGTATATCTTCCCAGTCCCCGAGTTTCGGGTTGAGAGCGCAGCTCTGAGCGCGAAACTTCCTTAAAGATACCAAAAACCGGCATCCTCACACTTACCTTTTTTACTTACACAGAACACGGCGGACGCCCGAAGCGCCTCTTCGAGGAGCTCCTGTGGGAGCACCGGGATCTTGCCGAGGCCCACAACCACTGCCAAGGTTTGTTTTCTTTGTGCACTCGGCTTCTTTCTTACGTGTATATTTTCCCTCTCAACACTTATGAATTTTTTGCGTAAAAGCCGTTCCGGAAGCCTCCATCGAGGCCCTCAAGACCCAGCTCAGCAACCTTGAAGGTACCGTTCTTTCTCCGGTTGGTTTGTCTTTCTGTGCTTTACCGGTTACAATCTTGTTAACATTCTCTTTTCCGGATTCCAGCTGAAAAGGAGCAGCTCATCCGGGATCACCGCAAGGCCCTGGACGCCTAGGAGATTGTCTCCAGGGGGCTCAAGGACCAGGCTATCCAGGCTGGGCTCCGGCATGACCAGGAGCTGAAGGACGCCAAAGCAGCAGCCGAGGCCAAGCTATCAGAGGTCTTGGAGGACTCCACCAACTCCAGCGCGGTGCTGCGTGCGGAGCTGGAGGAGATGAGCAAGGCGCGTAAAGCAGCCGAAGATCAGGTCGCCCGCTTAACTGCGGAGCAAAAGGAGTATGACCAGCTGGTCATGCAAACCGACGCGCTCGCCCTCCGTAAGTTTCTTTTCTATCTTTTCCGGTTTTCTTCTTATAAGCTTATGTTTTCCGGTATCATGTCCTTAACTTTTCTTCTTTGTTTTGCAGGGCTCTTTCCGGATTCGCAGACACACGCGCAGAAGAAGGTGGCGGATCGCCGGGTTGCCTAGGCGTTCAAGAATCTGGCCGCGCCCTGGGATCCTTATGATCATCTGGTCGCGCTCTCCGCCCGGATCCAGCACATGCGCGCGGTGGACCGGCATCTTGCCGATCTGCCCGACGTGGCGCTCCAACTCTTCAAAGTGATGTGGCCCGAGGAAGCGGTGCCGATGAACCTGACACTCGCCTCCGAACGCCTGAAAGGTGCCGGACGGAGGATCCGGGAGTGGCAGTGCTCAGCTGCCCACGCCGGAGCAGATCATGCGCTGCGGATCGCCTGCTCCTGGTATGAGGACTTGGATCTGGATTCCTTCCATAGCCTCAGCCGCAACGCTCCCACAGATAAGGATCTGGTCCTCACCGCGAAGCGGAAGGACCGTGCCTTCCAGATAGCGGAGCACGCCCCAATCCGCACCTTCATCCCTGCTCCTCCCAATGTCCAAGACTACCTCAGCGATTATGAGGAGGAAGAGGAGGAGGAAGATGACGATGCCGGAGAAGGCGACGCGCCCCCGGAAGCTGGTGATGCGCCCCCAGAAGCTCCAGAAGCCGGTGATGCTCCTCCTGAAGCCCCCGCTGCCTAAACGTTCTCTGCTGTGCCTGTTGTCTTAAAACAATGTCTGTTAAATTCTACCCCGGTATGCCGGGGTTTATGATGTAAGATAAAACTTAGCATTTTGGTTGTGGTACAACTTCTATGCCGGTGTCTTTTTAACCGGTAACTTATCAAGTCAAGTTGGTTTGTTCATTTAGCATATTGCTTTTGTTGTTTGCCTTTATCTTGCACTGTGAAGATTCCGGAATCGTTTCCGCATCCAATTCGATGCACCCTTGGTTCTTTCCCTTTGCCTCTGCCTACCTCTTTTGGTGTTTTGGCGTATGAGTTACAAAGTTCTTTTGCCAAGCGAACACTTTCTTGAACTTAGGAATAACTCGAAATTTTTCACAAAAAACCGGTAGAACCGGGGTTAGTTAAACTTTTCCGGATTGTTCGTTCCCACTCCCTCTTTTCGTAGTTCACGTGCTTAATTCCTACCGGTTTATCTTGCTTGCCATGAAGCCGGGTTGCGGACAGCAGCAGAGTCAAAGACTCCGGTAGGTTTAGCACGTTACTAAACCGGAAAGAAAAAATGTTCAACAAGCAACCGGTGAACTGAAAAAATAAACATATTCCATGCAACTTTGATAGAGGCAGTCCCCGAGAAACATTCGAGGTGCCGGATTCTTTTATTCATAGCATAAGGTACAAAAAGGAACTTCTTACAGTACAACTTCAGGAGTAGAAAGGACGCAACAACGCTATGTTCCACGGACGCTTGGTCTCATCTCCGGATTTGTCCGCCTTTCCTTCTTTCCATTCCTGTGCATCAATCAAGTAGTAGGCATCATTGTGTAGAGCCTTGCTCACAATGAATGTCCCTTCCCAAGGAGGTGAAAGTTTATGCCGGCCTTCAGTGCGTTGCACTAGGCGTAACACCAAGTCTCCTTCCCGGAAAACTCTCGGGTTAACCTTCCGGCTATGATAGCGTCTGAGGTTCTGCTGGTAAATGGCTGTTCTGGCCAACGCTAGCTCTCTTGCTTCTTCTAGCAAGTCCACATCGTTTTCTCGGGCCTCTTTTACCTCTTGTTCGGTATAGAGTTGCACCCTTGGTGAATCATGGAGAATGTCGGTTGGTATGACCGCTTCTGCTCCGTAAACCATGAAAAATGGAGTGTATCCGGTAGACCGGTTTGGAGTCGTTCTTATGCTCCACAACACTGATGGTAGCTCATCGAGCCAACATCCCGGTGACTTTTCAAGTGGTTCAATGAGCCTTGGTTTTATGCCGGAAAGCACCAGCGCATTGATTCTTTCAACTTGGCCATTGCCCTGTGGGTGTGCCACTGAGCACAAATCCAACCGGATGTTGTTATCCTCACAGAATCGCTTGAATTCTCCTTGGGCAAAGTTTGAGCCATTGTCAGTAATGATGATGTGTGGGTATCCATACCGGAGAATGACATCTTTCAAGAACTTCACTGCGGTATGCCCATCACATTTTGCAATAGGTTTTACCTCCAACCACTTGGTGAATTTATCCACCATGACCAAAATGTGAGTCATGTTTCCCCTTGCAGTTTTGAATGGGCCAACCATGTCAAGGCACCATACAGCAAATGGCCAAGTTAACGGTATAGTTTTTAATCCGGATGTTGGGGTATGGTTTTGCTTGGCGTACCTCTGGCACCCATTGCATTTTCTCACCAAATCCTCAGCATTTTCCAAAGTAGTTGGCCAGTAGTAACCATGCCGGAACACCTTTGCCACCAGCGCCCTCGATGAAGCGTGATGCCCACATTCTCCTTGATGAATTTCCCTAAGCATCTCTTTTCACTCTTCCGGCTCCACACATCTTTGAAGGACACCGGTAACACTTCTCTTGTACACCTCGCCATTGATGAAAGTGTATGCTTTGGCTCTCCGCTGTATCCTTCTTGATTCGTTTTCGTCAACCGGCAAGGTGCCGTTGATCAGGAATTCCTTAATAGGTTTAACCCAGGATGGTGCTTATTGAACCAGAAATACCGGTAGGTCTATCTCCATGCTATCCACAAGCATTGCTTCTTCCGGCATGGACATCGCAGTCCCCGAGTTTACCGCAGAAGTCCCCGGGTTTGCCGGAGCAGTCCCCGAGTGTGCCGGAGCAGTCCCCGGGTTTCCTTCGTCAACATCCATTGGCACCACATGTGATTCTGGTACAAAAATTGATTCCGATTCTGGACTCGGTTTGATTGATGGTGCTCTTAAGTGAGCCAAAGCTATTCCGGGAGGAATTTCCTGCCTTGATGAGCCCAACTTGGATAAAGCATCCGCGGCTTCATTTTCAGCCCGCGGCACATGGTGGAACTCACACCCTTCGAAGAAGCCGGCAATATTTTGCACATGAAACCGGTATGAGGCCATGTTGGCATCTTTTGCATCCCAATCTCCAGAACATTGTTGCACCACGAGATCTGAATCGACGTAGCAAATGATCCGGTGTGCACCAATTTCTTTTGCAACCTTAAGCCCATGGATCAGTGCCTCATATTCAGTGACATTGTTTGATGCCCTGAAATGTACTTGCAAAACATACCGGAGATGATCTCCCTTTGGTGAGGTGAGTACCACACCGGCACCTAGACCCTCTTTGAGCTTGGATCCGTCAAAGTGCATCTTCAAGTATTCCACTTTATGCTCCGGTGGCTTGTACTGCATTTCCGCCCAATCGACTAGGAAATCAGCCAATGCTTGTGATTTTATGGCATCTCTTCTTTCGTATACCGGCACGTATGGTGACAATTGAATTGCCCATTTTGCAATCCGACCGCTAGCATCTTTGTTGCACATGATGTCCGAAATTGGTGCTTCACTCACCACTTTCACCGGATGCTCTTCAAAGTAATGTTTGAGCTTGGTGGCGGCCATGAACACGCCGTAGGTCATTTTTTGGAAATGCGGGTAGTTTTGCTTTGAAGAGGAGAGCACCTCGCTCAGGTAGTATACCGGCCTCTGCACGGTTTTTCCTTCCTCATCTCGTTCTACCACAACCACAACACTTACCACCCGGTTTGTTGCCGCTATGTAAAGCAACATGGGTTCTCTTTCCAAAGGTGAGGCCAAGATAGGGGCCGTTGCAAGCATAGTTTTCAGCTCTTTAAACGCCGCGTCTGCTTGAGGGGTTGATACGTCTCCAACGTATCTATAATTTCCGATGTTCCATGCTTGTTTTATGACAATACCTACATGTTTTGTTCACACTTTATGATGTTTTGATGCGTTTTCCGGAACTAACCTATTGACGAGATGCCGAAGTGCCGGTTCTCGTTTTCTGCTGTTTTTGGTTTCAGAAATCCTAGTAAGGAAATATTCTCGGAATCGGACGAAATCAACGCCCAGCATCTTAGAATCACACGAAGCTTCCAGAACACCCGAGAGCCACCAGAGGAGGGCCCTGTGGGCCCCAGATGATAGGCTGGCGCGGCCAGGGGGTGGGCCGCGCCCCCCTATTGTCTGGTCGCCTCGTCAGCCCTCCGACTCCGCCTCTTCGCCTATATAAAGCCCCTGCATCGAAAACCCTATACGAATAAGCCACGGTACGAGAAAAGTTCCAGAGCCGCCGCCATCGCGAAGCCAAGATCTGGGGGACAGGAGTCTCTGTTCCGGCACGCCGCCGGGACGGGGAAGTGCCCCGGAAGGCTTCTCCATCGACACCGCTGCCATCTCCACCGCCATCTTCATCACCGCTGCTGTCTCCCATGAGGAGGGAGTAGTTCTCCATCGAGGCTAAGGGCTGTACCGGTAGCTATGTGGTTAATCTCTCTCCTATGTACTTCAATACAATAATCTCATGAGCTACCTTACATGATTGAGATTCATATGATGATGCTTGTAATCTAGATGTCATTATGCTAGTCAAGTGGATTTTACTTATGTGATCTCCGGAGACTCCTTGTCCCACGTGTGTAAAGGTGACAGTGTGTGCACCGTGTGGGTCTCTTAGGCTATATTTCACAGAATACTTATTCACTGTTATGAATAGCATAGTGAGGTGCTTATTTATATCCCTTTATGATTGCAATGTGCTTTGTATCGCTACTAGTCTATGTGCTACTCATGTGATGTTATTAAAGTAGTCTATTCCTCCTGCATGGTGTAATGGTGACAGTGTGTGCATCGTGTAGTTCTTGTCGTAGATTATGATCATAATCTCTTGTAGGTTATGGAGTTGATTATCGCTATGATAGTACTGATGTGATTTATTCCCCCTTCATAGTGTAAAGGTGACAGTGTGTATGTTATGTTAGTACTCGGTCTATTTTGCAAAGATCTATTATGCTCTAAGGTTACTTAAACATGAATATCGAATGTTGTGGAGCTTGTTAACTCCGGCATTGAGGGTTCGTGTAATCCTACGCAACGAATGGTGTTCATTATCAAACAAGAGTATATGTAGCACAAATGAGAGAAGTTATTATTTATTATGCGATCAATGTTGAGAGTGTCTGATACGTCTCCAACGTATCTATAATTTCTGTCGTTCCATGCTTGTTTTATGACAATACTTACATGTTTTGCTTGCACTTTATGATGTTTTTATGCGTTTTCCGGAACTAACCTATTAACAAGATGCCACGAGTGCCGGTTCTCGTTTTCTGCTGTTTTTGGTTCCGGAAAGGCTACGTTCGGGCAATATTCTCGGAATTGGACGAAATCAACGCCAAAGATCTTATTTTTCCCGGAAGCATCCAGAACACCGAAGAAGAGTCGGAGGAGAGCCGAGGGGCCACCGGGAGGGTGGGCCGCGCGGGCTAGCCCCGGGCCGCGCCCCCTATGAGGAGGCCACCCTGTCGGCCCTCCTGCGCCGCCTCTTCGCCTATTTAACCCCTTTCGACCTAAAAACACCGTACCACTTGACGAAACTCCGGAAAGACTCCGGGGCGCCTCCACCATCGCGAAACTCCAATTCGGGGGACGAAGTCTGCGTCCCGGCACCTGCCGGGACGGGGAAGTGCCCCGGAAGCCATCTCCATCAACGCCATCGCCTCCATCATGCTCCGTGAGTAGTTCCCCCATGGACTACGGGTTCTAGCTGTAGCTAGTTGGTATTCTCTCCCCCATGTACTTCAATACAATGATCTCATGAGCTGCCTTACATGATTGAGATCCATCCGATGTAATCTGTGTTGTGTTTGTTGGGATCCGATGGATGATACATTATGATTAGTCTATCTACAAAGTTTATGAAGTTATTGTTCGCTGCAATCTTGTTATGCTTAATGCTTGTCACTAGGGCCCGAGTGGCATGATCTTAGATTTGAGCTCTATAATTATTGCTTAGATTGTATCTACAAGTTGTATGCACATGTCCATCGTCCGGAACCAAAGGCCCCGAAGTGACGAAATCGGGACAACCGGAGGGATGGCGGTGATGTGAGGGACACATGTTTTCACGGAGTGTTAATGCTTTGCTCCGGTGCTCTATTAAAAGGAGTACCTTAATATCCGATAGATTCCCTTGAGGCCTGGCTGCCACCTAGCTGGTAGGACAATAGATGTTGTGCAAGTTTCTCATTGCGAGCACGTACGACTAAATATGGAAAACATGCCTACATGATTAATGAATTGATGTTCTTTCTTAATGCCTTATCAATCCTATCAATTGCCCAACTCGTAATTTGTTCACCCAACACTTGTTATTGGAGAGTTGCCACTAGTGTAGATAGCTGGGAACCCCGGTCCATCTTTCATCATCATATACTCGTTCTACATGTCAACTATTTTCTGGTACCATTGCTCTCATATTACTATTACTGCTGCTGTGTTACTGTTACTACTGCTCTCATATTACTGCTACTTTCACATCACCCCTGTTGCTAGTGCTTTTCCAGGTGCAGCTGAATTGACAACTCAGTTGTTAAGGCTTATAAGTATTCTTTACCTCCCCTTGTGTCGAATCAATAAATTTGGGTTTTACTTCCCTCGAAGAATGTTGCGATCCCCTATACTTGTGGGTCATCAAGACTATTTTCACGGCGCCGTTGCCGGGAGGCATAGCTCTACTCATAAGTTCACTCGGGGAGTACACTCTACAACTCTCTCTCGCTTTTATTTTATTTTGTCTTGCTAGTTTATTTCTCGTCTAGTTTATTTGTGCTTAGTTTATTTCTGTCTAGTTTTACTTTGCTTAGTTTACTTTTGCTTAGTTTATTTTTGTCTTGTTTTATTTGTCTCATATACCCAAAAATCCATAAAAATTTGAAAAACCTAAAAATTAAAAACTGCTATTATGGGAGAACCATTAACCTACTTGGAGCTTATAGAATGTTATAATAATTATAGAGAATCAAGAACTGGTAAAATAATGAGTGCTATGATAGAAAAATTGAATACAATTGCTGAAATCTTGCTTAGACGCCATGATATAAACTGTTGCTCTCAACATGATACTAAACATCTTAAATTTCAATGTGGCTTTAGTGAGGAATTTTTAATTAAGAACTATAATCGGAATTGCTATATTCATTATGGGTTCGAAGAGGTAGAACAATTTGTCTTATTTATGGGAGCCTCCGAGATAGAATCCTTCATGGTTGAGAATTATGAAACTTGTGCTATTTGTAAGGCCCTTAAAGATTATGTCTCTACTATCCTTAATTCTTGTATAGAATGCTACAGGTAGGAATCCTTATATCCTTGATTATAAAGAGAGACACATTAATGCACAAGAATGCACTCACAATTTGCGAGAACCGGTGGAAGAAGAAATTGATGAACTCGAAAGCTCATTGGATGAAAAAGAGGAGGAAATTGATGAACCCGAAAGCTCATTGGATGAAAAAGAAGAGGAGAGTGATGAACAAAAGGAGGAAGAATGGATTAGCTACCCATGTCAACCTTCTAATGAGAGTAACTCTTTATCTCTTACACTATTTGATTGCCCTCCATGCTTACCGGAAGAGGTTGAATGTTATGTTCCTGTGGATTCTCTTGAAATAGTACCTATGAGTAAAACTTGTGAGAATAATTATGCTACTGTTATTTATGATAATCCATGCTACTTTGATAAATCTTATGATAATGCTTTGTTTGTGCTCGATGTCGAAATGCATGGTACTAAAGAATTTTGCTTAGCAAATGTTTATGATAAAGCTCTAGATGATGGTCCTATGTTATTTGATAATATTAATTGTACTACTAATGAAAATGGGATTGGAGAGTTCTTGACATTATCTATGTGTCCCATATCTCATGAGATTGATCATTCATCTTGCTATATTATTGATAAAAGTGTGTTCGAAAGTTTTAATTCCACTATTTTTGAGCTTGATAAAAATTATATGTTTGTGGATCATGAAAAGTATGCTGCATGTGATAGTTATATTGTTGAGTTTATTCATGAAGCTACTGAAAATTATTATGAGAGAGGAAAATATGGTTGTAGAAATTTTCATGGTACTAATACACCTCTCTATATGCTTGAAATTGCTTGAAGTTACACTTGTTCTATCTACTTATGCTTATCACTTTGTTCTTCATGAACTTATTCGTGTACAAGATTCCTTTCCATAGGAAGCATGTGAGACTTAAATGTGTTTTGAATTTGCTTTTTGATGCTCTCTTTTGCTTCAAATACTATTTCTTGCGAGTGCATCATTAAAACTGCTGAGCCCATCTTGATGGCTATAAAGAAAGAACTTCTTGGGAGATAACCCATGTGTTATTTTGCTACAGTAATTTGTTTTATATTTGTGTCTTAGAAGTTGTTTACTACTGTAGCAAACTCTCCTTATCTTAGTTTTGTGTTTTGTTGTGCCAAGTGAAGCCTCTAATCGAAGGTTGATACTAGATTTGGATTTCTGCGCAGAAACAGATTTCTATCTGTCACGAATCTGGGTCTAATTCTCTGTAGGAAACTCAGAAAATTATGCCAATTTACGTGCGTTATCCTCGGATATGTACGCAACTTTCATTAGTTTTGAGTTTTCTGATTTGAGCAACGGAAGTACCATTTTAAAATTCGTGTTTACTGGCTGTTCTGTTTTGGCAGATTCTGTCTCGTTTTTTTGCATTGTCTCTTGTGGACTTTAAGCGAGGTTTTCTAGACGTGGAGAGTCTGTAGCTAATGTTTTATTGAGTTCTTGCAATGTGTCACTACAGGACCAAGGTGGATTCAAATTTTTTTGAGTACTAACCCCTCTAATGAAGTTTATGAGAAGTTTGTTGTGAAGGAAGTTTTCAAGGGTCAAGAGAGGAGGATGATATATGATCAAGAAGAGTGAAAAGTCTAAGCTTGGGGATGCCCCGTGGTTCATCCCTGCATATTTCAAGAAGACTCAAGCGTCTAAGCTTGGGGATGCCCAAGGCATCCCCTTCTTCATCAACTTACCAGGTTCCTCCCCGAAACTATATTTTTATTCGAGTCACATCATATGTGCTTTACTTGGAGCGTCTGTGTGTTTTTATTTTTGATTGTGTTTGAATAAATTCGGATCCTAGCAATCCTTGTTTGGGAGAGAGACACGCTCCGCTTTTTCATATGAACACTTGTTCTTCGTTTTACTTTTAATGTTCAATGAGTAAAAGTTGGAAGCTATAATATTTATCTTTATTTGGTTGAGAAAAGAAAATGCCTCATATGTCTTGGATAATTTGATACTTGGCAATTGTTTTGAGCTCTCAAGTAGATCATAAGTTTTTGCATGTAGTTTAAACCTATTAGTGGAGAACTACCGTAAAGCTTGTTAAAATTGGTTTGCATAATTGATCTCTCTTAAGGTCTAGATATTTTCTGGTAAAAGTGTTTGAGCAACAAGGAAGACAATGTAGAATATTATAATGCTTGCGATATGTTCTTATGTAAGTTTTGTTGTACCGGTTCATACTTGTGTTTGCTTCAAACAACCTTGCTAGCCTAAGCCTTGTATCGAGAGGGAATACTTCTCGTGCATCCAAAACCTTGAGCCAAAACCTATGCCATTTGTGTCCACCATACCTACCTACTATGTGGTATTTCCTGCCATTCCAAAGTAAATTGCTTGAGTGCTACCTTTAAATAATTCAAAATGCTTCTCAATTTGTGTTAATGTTTCATAGCTCATGAGGAAGTATGTGGTGTTTAGCTTTCAACCTTGTCATTTACTTTTGACGGACTCTCATATGGACTAGTGGCACATCCGCTTATCCAATAATTTTGCAAAAAGAGCTGGCAATGGGATTCCCAGTCCCAAATTAATTAACTTAAATAGACACTCCTCCATGGTATGTGATTGTTTGACGGCACCCGATAATTCGGTTAGCCATGGCTTGTGTAAGCAAAGGTGGGGAGGAGTGTCATCATAATAAAACTAAAATAAAAGGGCACTCCTTCATGGTATGAGATTGTTGGCAGGCACCCGAGGATTCGGTTAGCCATGGTTTGTGAAAGAAAGGTTGGAAGGAGTGCCACCCAAAAATAAATAAAATGGGAGCCGCTCTTGGGAGTCCGGTTGATGAGGTAGTTAGTGTGCCCACTACCATTCGTTGACAACAACAAACACCTCTCAAAACTTTACTTTTATGCTCTCTTGATGTTTTCAAAACCAAAGCTCTAGCACAAATATAGCAATCGATGCTTCCCTCGTAGAAGGGTCATTCTTTTACTTTTATGTTGAGTCAGTTACCTAATTCCTTCCACCTTAGAAGCAAACACTTGTGTCAACTGTGCATTGATTCTTACATACTTGCTTATTTGCATTCATCATATTACTTTGTGTTGACAATATCCATGAGATATACATGTTGAAAGTTGAAAGCAACCGCTGAAACTTATATCCTCCTTTGTGTTGCTTCGATGCCTTTACTATGAACTTATTGCTTTATGAGTTAACTCTTGTGCAAGACTTTTGATGCTTGTCTTGAAAGTACTCTCCATGAAAAGTTTTGCTATATGTTATCTACTTGTTAGCAACTATAGATCATTGCCTTGAGTCACTTCATTCATTTCATATGCTTTGTAATAGTATGATCAAGGTTATGTAAGTAGCATGTCACTTCAGAAATTATCTTTGTTATCGTTTTACCTGCTCGGGACGAGCGGAACTAAGCTAGGGATGCTGATACGTCTCCAACGTATCCATAATTTCAGTCGTTCCATGCTTGTTTTATGACAATACTTACATGTTTTGCTTGCACTTTATGATGTTTTTATGCGTTTTCCGGAACTAACCTATTAACAAGATGCCACGAGTGCCGGTTCACTGTTTTCTGCTTGTTTTTGGTTCCGGAAAGGCTGTTCGGGCAATATTCTCGGAATTGGACGAAATCAACGCCAAAGATCTTATTTTTCCCGGAAGCATCCGAACACCGAAGAAGAGTCGGAGGAGAGCCGGGGGGCACCGGGAGGGTGGGCCGCGCGGGCTAGCCCCAGGCCGCGCCCCCTATGAGGAGGCCACCCTGTCAGCCCTCCTGCGCCGCCTCTTCGCCTATTTAACCCCTTTCGACCTAAAAACACCGTACCACTTGACGAAACTCCAGAAAGACTCCAGGGGCGCCGCCACCATCGCGAAACTCCAATTCGGGGGACGGAAGTCTCTGTCCCGGCACCCTGCCGGGACGGGGAAGTGCCCCTGGAAGCCATCTCCATCAACGCCATTGCCTCCATCATGCTCCGTGAGTAGTTCCCCCATGGACTACGGGTTCTAGCTGTAGCTAGTTGGTATTCTCTCCCCCATGTACTTCAATACAATGATCTCATGAGCTGCCTTACATGATTGAGATCCATCTGATGTAATCTGTGTTGTGTTTGTTGGGATCCGATGGATGATACATTATGATTAGTCTATCTACAAAGTTTATGAAGTTATTGTTGCTGCAATCTTGTTATGCTTAATGCTTGTCACTAGGGCCCGAGTGGCATGATCTTAGATTTGAGCTCTATAATTATTGCTTAGATTGTATCTACAAGTTGTATGCACATGTCACCGTCCGGAACCAAAGGCCCCGAAGTGACGAAATCGGGACAACCGGAGGGGATGGCGGTGATGTGAGGGACACATGTTTTCACGGAGTGTTAATGCTTTGCTCCGGTGCTCTATTAAAAGGAGTACCTTAATATCCAGTAGATTCCCTTGAGGCCGGCTGCCACCGGCTGGTAGGACAATAGATGTTGTGCAAGTTTCTCATTGCGAGCACGTACGACTATATATGGAAAACATGCCTACATGATTAATGTATTGATGTTCTTTCTTAATGCCTTATCAATCCTATCAATTGCCCAAGCGTAATTTGTTCACCCAACATTTGTTATTGGAGAGTTGCCACTAGTGTAGATAGCTGGGAACCCCGGTCCATCTTTCATCATCATATACTCGTTCTACATGTCAACTATTTTCGGGTACCATTGCTCTCATATTACTATTACTGCTGCTGTGTTACTGTTACTACTGCTCTCATATTACTGCTACTTTCACATCACCCCTGTTGCTAGTGCTTTTCCAGGTGCAGCTGAATTGACAACTCAGTTGTTAAGGCTTATAAGTATTCTTTACCTCCCCTTGTGTCGAATCAATAAATTTGGGTTTTACTTCCCTCGAAGAATGTTGTGATCCCCTATACTTGTGGGTCATCAAGACTATTTTCTGGCGCCGTTGCCGGGGAGGCATAGCTCTACTCATAAGTTCACCTGGGGAGTACACTCTACAACTCTCTCTGCTTTTATTTTATTTTGTCTTGCTAGTTTATTTCTGTCTAGTTTATTTGTGCTTAGTTTATTTCTGTCTAGTTTTACTTTGCTTAGTTTACTTTTGCTTAGTTTATTTTTGTCTTGTTTTATTTGTCTCATATACCCAAAAATCCATAAAAATTTGAAAAACCTAAAAATTAAAAACTGCTATTATGGGAGAACCATTAACCTACTTGGAGCTTATAGAATGTTATAATAATTATAGAGAATCAAGAACTGGTAAAATAATGAGTGCTATGATAGAAAAATTGAATACAATTGCTGAAATCTTGCTTAGACGCCATGATATAAACTCGTTGCTCTCAACATGATACTAAACATCTTAAATTTCAATGTGGCTTTAGTGAGGAATTTTTAATTAAGAACTATAATCGGAATTGCTATATTCATTATGGGTTCGAAGAGGTAGAACAATTTGTCTTATTTATGGGAGCCTCCGAGATAGAATCCTTCATGGTTGAGAATTATGAAACTTGTGCTATTTGTAAGGACCTTAAAGATTATGTCTCTACTATCCTTAATTCTTGTATAGAATGCTACAGTAGGAATCCTTATATCCTTGATTATAAAGAGAGACACATTAATGCACAAGAATGCACTCACAATTTGCAGGAACCGGTGGAAGAAGAAATTGATGAACTCTGAAAGCTCATTGGATGAAAAAGAGGAGGAAATTGATGAACCTGAAAGCTCATTGGATGAAAAAGAAGAGGAGAGTGATGAACAAAAGGAGGAAGAATGGATTAGCTACCCATGTCAACCTTCTAATGAGAGTAACTCTTTATCTCTTACACTATTTGATTGCCCTCCATGCTTACCTGGAAGAGGTTGAATGTTATGTTCCTGTGGATTCTCTTGAAATAGTACCTATGAGTAAAACTTGTGAGAATAATTATGCTACTGTTATTTATGATAATCCATGCTACTTTGATAAATCTTATGATAATGCTTTGTTTGTGCCTGATGTCGAAATGCATGGTACTAAAGAATTTTGCTTAGCAAATGTTTATGATAAAGCTCTAGATGATGGTCCTATGTTATTTGATAATATTAATTGTACTACTAATGAAAATGAGATTGGAGAGTTCTTGACATTATCTATGTGTCCCATATCTCATGAGATTGATCATTCATCTTGCTATATTATTGATAAAAGTGTGTTCGAAAGTTTTAATTCCACTATTTTTGAGCTTGATAAAAATTATATGTTTGTGGATCATGAAAAGTATGCTGCATGTGATAGTTATATTGTTGAGTTTATTCATGAAGCTACTGAAAATTATTATGAGAGAGGAAAATATGGTTGTAGAAATTTTCATGGTACTAATACACCTCTCTATATGCTGAAATTGCTGAAGTTACACTTGTTCTATCTACTTATGCTTATCACTTTGTTCTTCATGAACTTATTCGTGTACAAGATTCCTTTCCATAGGAAGCATGTGAGACTTAAATGTGTTTTGAATTTGCTTTTTGATGCTCTCTTTTGCTTCAAATACTATTTCTTGCGAGTGCATCATTAAAGCTGCTGCGCCCATCTTGATGGCTATAAAGAAAGAACTTCTTGGGAGATAACCCATGTGTTATTTTGCTACAGTAATTTGTTTTATATTTGTGTCTTAGAAGTTGTTTACTACTGTAGCAACCTCTCCTTATCTTAGTTTTGTGTTTTGTTGTGCCAAGTGAAGCCTCTAATCGAAGGTTGATACTAGATTTGGATTTCTACGCAGAAACAGATTTCTATCTGTCACGAATCTGGGTCTAATTCTCCGTAGGAAACTCGGAAAATTATGCCAATTTACGTGCGTTATCCTCGGATATGTACGCAACTTTCATTAGTTTTGAGTTTTCTGATTTGAGCAACGGAAGTACCATTTTAAAATTCGTGTTTACTTGGCTGTTCTGTTTTGGCGGATTCTGTCTCTGTTTTTTTGCATTGTCTCTTGTGGACTTTAAGCGAGGTTTTCTAGACGTGGAGAGCTGTAGCTAATGTTTTATTGAGTTCTTGCAATGTGTCACTACAGGACCAAGGTGGATTCAAATTTTTTTGAGTACTAACCCCTCTAATGAAGTTTATGAGAAGTTTGTTGTGAAGGAAGTTTTCAAGGGTCAAGAGAGGAGGATGATATATGATCAAGAAGAGTGAAAAGTCTAAGCTTGGGGATGCCCCCGTGGTTCATCCCTGCATATTTCAAGAAGACTCAAGCGTCTAAGCTTGGGGATGCCCAAGGCATCCCCTTCTTCATCAACTTATCAGGTTCCTCCCCTGAAACTATATTTTTATTCAGTCACATCATATGTGCTTTACTTGGAGCGTCTGTGTGTTTTTATTTTTGATTGTGTTTGAATAAATTCGGATCCTAGCAATCCTTATTTGCATGCTAGTAGCTATTTCCTTTAGATCCTGCAATTGCATCTTTTGATTTCTTGTTTACCCTAGTTAGGCATAATGGAAAGCAACAATGAGCTTCTTATTCTATTTCCTGAGTTAAGACATGGATTGTTTGCTGCGAAAATTAAAAAACCTATGGAATCTTATTTGCATGCTAGTAGCAATGATATTAGTATGAACGCTTTGAACACCATTGTTGCTAATGATATGGAAAATTCTAAGCTTGGGGAAGCTGGTTTTGATGAGCATGACATTTTTAGTCCCCCAAGCATTGAGGAGAAAATTTTCTTTGATGATACTTTGCCTCCTATTTATGATGATTATAATGATAGTGGTATTTTGGTGCCGCCTACTATGGAGAATAAATTTTATTTTTATTATACTATGCCTCCTACACTTGATGAGAATAATAATGATAGCTACTTTGTTGAATTTGCTCCCACTACAACTAATAAAATTGATTATGCTTATGTGGAGAGTAATAATTTTATGCATATGGCTCATGACAAGAATGCTTTATGTGATAGTTATACTGTTGAGTTTGTTCATGATGCTACTGAAAGTTATTATGAGAGAGGGAAACATGGTTATATGCATCTTAATAATATTAAGTTTCCCCTCTTTATGTTGAGAATCTTGAAATTGCGCTTGTGTTGCCTTCCTACGCTTGCCACTTTGTTCTTCATGAATCTATTTGTGTACAAGATTCCTTTTCATAGGAAGTGGGTTAGGCTTAAATGTGTTTTAAATTTGCCTTTTGATGTTCTCTTTTGCTTCAACTCTTCTTTCTTGCGAGAGTATCATTAAAATTACTGAGCCCATCTTAATGGCTATAAAGAAAGAACTTCTTGGGAGATAACCCATGTGTTTATTTTACTACAGCACTTTTGTTTTATATTGAGTTTTGGAAGTTGTTTACTACTGTAGCAACCTCTCCTTATCATGTTTTTGGTGCCAAGTAAAGTCTCTACGTTAAAGTTGATGCTAGATTTGGATTACTGCGCAGAAAGAGATTTGCTGTCTGTCACGAATTCGCGCAGAAGTCTATGTAGGTAACTCAGAAAAATCTGCAAATTTACGTGTGTGATCCTCAGATATGTACGCAACTTTCATTAGTTTTGAGTTTTTCCATTTGAGCAAGTTAAGTGCCCCTGCCAAATTCGTCTTTACGGACTGTTCTGTTTTTGACAGATTCTGCCTTTTATTTCACATTGCCGCTTTTGCTATGTTGAATGAGTTTCTTTGTTCCATTAACTTTCAGAAGCTTTGTGGAATGTTCAGAAGTGTTAAGAATGATTGTGTCACCTCTGAACATGTGAATTTTTTATTATGCACTAACCCTCTAATGAGTTTGCTTGAAGTTTGGTGTGGAGGAAGTTTTCAAGGGTCAATAGAAGAGGGTGATATACTATGATCAAGAAGAGTGAAAGGTCTAAGCTTGGGGATGCCCCGGTGGTTCATCCCTGCATATTTTAAGAAGACTCAAGCATCTAAGCTTGGGGATGCCCAAGGCATCCCCTTCTTCATCGACAACATTATCAGGTCACTTCTAGTGAAACTATATTTTTATTCCATCACATCCTATGTTCTTTACTTGGAGCGTCTGTGTGCTTTTATTTTCGTTTGGTTATTTTCATTCTCTGAATAAATACATGCTCATGTGTGGGAGAGAGACACGCTCCGCTTTTTCATATGAACACTAGTGTTCTTCATTTATGCTTTTAATGTTCAAGGGCGAAAGTTGATCGCTTCACTTGTTGCTATTTGGTTGGAATCAGAAAATGCTTCATATGGTCTTTAATAATTTGATACTTGGCAATTGTTTTGAGCTCTCATAGATCATGTTTAAGCTCTTGCATCATGTAGTTTAAATCTAGTAGTGGAGAACTACTGTAGAGCTTGTTCAAATTTGGTTTGCATGATTGGTCTCTCTAAGTCTAGATATTTTCTGGTAAAGTGTTTGAACAACAAGGAAGACAGTGTAGAGTCTTATAATGCTTGCAATATGTTCTTATGTAAGTTTTGCTGTACCGGTTCATACTTGTGTTTGCTTCAAACAACCTTGCTAGCCAAAGCCTTGTACTGAGAGGAAATGCTTCTCGTGCATCCAAACACCTTGAGCCAAAACCCATGCCATTTGTGTCCACCATACCTACCTACTATGTGGTATTTCCTGCCATGCCAAGTAAATACTTCATGTGCTACCTTTAAACAATTCAAAAGCTATTATCTCTTATTTGTGTCAATGTTTTATAGCTCATGAGGAAGTATGTGATGTTTATCTTTCGATCTTGTCATTTACTTCTGACAGACTTTCACCAATGGACTAGTGGCTTCATCCGCTTATCCAATAATTTTGCAAAAAGAGCTGGCAATGGGGTTCCTAGCCCCAATTAATTAACTTGCATTAATAATTCTCTTCACATGTTTTGCTCTGATCTATCAGTAAGCAACTTAAATTTGCAAATAGACACTCCTCCATGGTATGTGAATGTTGGAAGGCACCCGAGGATTCGGTTAGCCATGGCTTGTGTAAGCAAAGGTTGGGGGGAGTGTCATCTAAATAAATAAAACTAAAGTACATGTGTAAACAAAAGAGAAGAGGGATGATCTACCTTGCTGGTAGAGATAACGTCCTTCATGGGAGCCGCTCTTGAAAGTCTGGTTGATAAGGTAGTTAGAGTACCCATTACCATTCGTTGACAACAACAAACACCTCTCAAAATTTTACTTTTATGCTCTCTATATGATTTCAAAACTTGAAAAGCTCTAGCACATGATTTAATCCCTGCTTCCCTCTGCGAAGGGCCTATCTTTTACTTTATTGTTGAGTCAGTTTACCCATTTCTTTCCATCTTAGAAGCAAACACTTGTGTCAACTGTGCATTGATTCTTACATACTTGCTTATTTGCATTCATCATATTACTCTATGTTGACAATTATCCATGAGATATGCATGTTAAAAGTTGAAAGCAACTGCTGAAACTTATATCTTCCTTTGTGTTGCTTCGATGCTTTTACTTTGAATTTATTGCTTATGAGTTAACTCTTATGCAAGTCTTATTGATGCTTGTCTTGAAAGTACTATTCATGAAAAGTTTTGCTATATGATTCATTTGTTTAGTCAGCATCCTTTGTTAGCAATCTTTTGCTTCAGATCACTTCATTCATGTCATATGCTTTACAATAATGTTGATCAAGATTATGATGGTAGCATGTCACCTCAGAAATTTTTCTTGTTATCGTTTACCTACTCGAGGGCGAGTAGGAACTAAGCTTGGGGATGCTGATACGTCTCCAACGTATCTATAATTTCTGATGTTCCATGCTTGTTTTATGACAATACCTACATGTTTTGTTCACACTTTATGATGTTTTGATGCGTTTTCCGGAACTAACCTATTGACGAGATGCCGAAGTGCCGGTTCTGTTTTCTGCTGTTTTTGGTTTCAGAAATCCTAGTAAGGAAATATTCTCGGAATCGGACGAAATCAACGCCCAGCATCTTAGAATCACACGAAGCTTCCAGGACACCCGAGAGCCACCAGAGGAGGGCCCTGTGGGCCCCAGATGATAGGCTGGCGCGGCCAGGGGGTGGGCCGCGCCCCCCTGTTGTCTGGTCGCCTCGTCAGCCCTCCGACTCCGCCTCTTCGCCTATATAAAGCCCCTGCATCGAAAACCCTATACTAATAAGCCACGGTACGAGAAAAGTTCCAGAGCCTCCGCCATCGCGAAGCCAAGATCTGGGGGACAGGAGTCTCTGTTCTGGCACGCCGCCGGGACGGGGAAGTGCCCCCGAAAGGCTTCTCCATCGACACCGCTGCCATCTCCACCGCCATCTTCATCACCGCTGCTGTCTCCCATGAGGAGGGAGTAGTTCTCCATCGAGGCTAAGGGCTGTACCGGTAGCTATGTGGTTAATCTCTCTCCTATGTACTTCAATACAATAATCTCATGAGCTGCCTTACATGATTGAGATTCATATGATGATGCTTGTAATCTAGATGTCATTATGCTAGTCAAGTGGATTTTACTTATGTGATCTCCGGAGACTCCTTATCCCACGTGTGTAAAGGTGACAAGTGTGTGCACCGTGTGGGTCTCTTAGGCTATATTTCACGAATACTTATTCACTTGTTATGAATAGCATAGTGAGGTGCTTATTTATATCCCTTTATGATTGCAATGTGCTTTGTATCGCTACTAGTCTATGTGCTACTCATGTGATGTTATTAAAGTAGTCTATTCCTCCTGCATGGTGTAATGGTGATAGTGTGTGCATCGTGTAGTTCTTGTCGTAGATTATGATCATAATCTCTTGTAGGTTATGGAGTTGATTATCGCTATGATAGTATTGATGTGATTTATTCCCCCTTCATAGTGTAAAGGTGACATTGTGTATGCTATGTTAGTACTCGGTCTATTTTGCAAAGATCTATTATGCTCTAAGGTTACTTAAACATGAATATCGAATGTTGTGGAGCTTGTTAACTCCGGCATTGAGGGTTCGTGTAATCCTATGCAACGAATGGTGTTCATTATCAAACAAGAGTATATGTAGCACAAATGAGAGAAGTTATTATTTATTATGCGATCAATGTTGAGAGTGTCCACTAGTGAAAGTATGATCCCTAGGCCTTGTTTCCAATACGCAAACACCGCTTACTTATCGTTACGTTGCATGTTTACTCGCTGCCATATTTTATTCAGATTGCTATTACCACTCATATACATCCATACTACTTGTATTTCACTATCTCTTCGCCGAACTAGTGCACCTATACATCTGACAAGTGTATTAGGTGTGTTGGGGACACAAGAGACTTCTTGCTTTGTGGTTGCAGGGTTGCTTGAGAGGGATATCTTTGACCTCTTCCTCCCTGAGTTCGATAAACCTTGGGTGATCCATTTAAGAGAAAACTTGCTGCTGTTCTACAAACCTCTGCTCTTGTAGGCCCAACACTGTCTACAAGAATAGAAGCACCCGTAGACATCAGGGGTCCAGACAAAGGTATCGGATTTTTTCATCAAAGCATATAGCGGTAGAGCTTTTTCTCCCAACCTGCTTATGAACCGGCTTAGCGATGCTAAGCTTCCGGTAAACTTTTGCACATCCTTGAGTTCCTGCGGTATAGTCATTCTTTCTATTGCCCGGATTTTTACCGGATTCACTTCAATGCCCCGGCTTGATACAAGAAAACCAAGCAGTTTGCCGGCGGGGACACCGAAAGTGCATTGTGCTGGATTAAGTTTCATCCGGAACCTTCTTAGGTTGTCAAATGTTTGCTGGATATCATCTATCAAGGTGTCTTTTACCTTGGTCTTTATCACGACATCGTCCACATAGACTTGTACATTCTTTCCAATTTGATCAAACAAGCATTTTTGCATATGATGTCTACTCACGCTTCTTTTCAGGTAGACAGTGTTGGGCCTCCAAGAGCAGAGGTTTGTAGAACAACAGCAAGTTTCCCTTAAGTGAATCACCCAAGGTTTATCGAACTCAGGGAGGTAGAGATCAAAGATAGTCCTCTCAAGCAACCCTGCAATTAAGATACAAGAAGTTTCTTGTGTCCCCAACACACCTAATACACTAGTCAGATGTATAGGTGCACTAGTTCGGCGAAGAGATAGTAAAACACATGTGGTATAGATGAATATGAGTGGTAATAATAATCTGAAATAAATATGGCAGCGAGTAAACATGCAGTAGAACAGTAAGTAAGAGGTGTTTGCAGTATTGGAAACAAGGCCTAGGGATCATACTTTCACTAGTGGACACTCTCAACATTGATCACATAATAAATAATAACTTCTTCTCATTTGTGTTACATACACTCTTTTGTTGGATGACAAACACCATTCGTTGTGTAGGGCTACAAGAGCTCCCTCAAGCCGGAGTTAACAAGCGCCACAACATTCGGCATTCATATTTAAGTAACCTTAGAGCATAATAGATCTTTGCAAAATAAACCGAGAACTAACATAGCATATACACTTTCACCATTACACTATGAAAGGGGGAATATATCACATCAATACTATCATAGTGATAATTAACTCCATAACCTACAAGAGATTATGATCATAGCCTACGACAAGAACTACACGATGCACACACCGGCACCATTACACCATGCGAGGAGGAATAGACTACTTTAATAACATCACATGAGTAGCACATAGACTAATAGCGATACAAAGCTCATCATATGGATCTCAATCATGCAAAGCAATTCATGAGATCATTGTATTGGAGTACAGAGAGAGAGAGAGATTAACCACATAGCTACCGGTACAGCCCTTAGCCTCGAGGGAGAACTACTCCCTCCTCATCATAGGAGCAGCAGCGTTGATGGAGATGGCGGTGGTGTCGATGGAGATGCCTTCCGGAGGCACTTCCCCGTCCCGGCGGCGTGCCGGAACAGAGACTCCTGTCCCCCAGATCTTGGCTTCGCGATGGCGGCGGCTCTGGAAGGTTTCTCGTACCGTGGCTTTTCCGTCTCGAAGATTTAGGTCAGGGAGCTTCTTATAGGCGAAGAGGCGGAGTCGGAAGGGCTATGGAGCCGCCACACAACAGGGGAGCGGGCCCCCCTGGGCCGCGCCGGCCACATGTGTGGGGCCCCTGGGCCTCCCCTCTGGTCCCTCTCAGGTGTTCTGGAAGCTTTGTGGAATTATAAGATACTGGGCGTTGATTTCGTCCAATTCCGAGAATATTTCCTTACTAGGATTTCTGAAACCAAAAACAGCAGAAAACAGGAACTGGCACTTCGACATCTCGTCAATAGGTTAGTTCCGGAAAATGCATCAAAACGATATAAAGTGTGAACAAAACATGTAGGTATTGTCAAAAAACAAGCATGGAACATCAGAAATTATAGATACGTTTGAGACGTATCAAGCATCCCCAAGCTTAGTTCCTACTGGCCTCGAGTAGGTAAACGATAACACAAATAATTTCTGAAGTGACATGCTACCATCATAATCTTGATCAACATTATTGTAAAGCATATGAGATGAATGGAGTGATCTGAAGCAATAGATTGCTAACAAAGAGATAATGACTAAACAAATGAATCATATAGCAAAACTTTTCATGAATAGTACTTACAAGACAAGTACCAACAAGCCTTGCATAAGAGCTAACTCATAATCAATAAATTCAAAGTAGAATGCATTGAAGCAACACAAAGGATGATTAAGTTTCAGCAATTGCTTTCAACTTGTAACATGTATATCTCATGGATATTTGTCAACATAGAGCAATATAACAAGTGCAATAGGTAAACATGTAAGAATCAATGCACACGATTAACACAAGTGTTTGCTTCTAAGATAGAAAGAAGTAGGTAGACCGACTCAACATAAAGTAAAAGAATGGCCCTTCGCAGAGGAAGCATGGATTACTATTTTTGTGCTAGAGCTTTTATTTTGAAAACATAGAAACAATTTTGTCAACGGTAGTAATAATTCATATGTGCTATGCATAATACTTCCTACAAGTTGCAAGTCTCATGCATAGAGTACTAATAGTGCTCGCACCTTGTCCTAATCAGCTCGGATAACACGGATTATCATTGCATGACATATGTTTCAACCAAGTGTCACAAAGGGGTACCTCTATGCCGCTCTGTACAAAGGTCTAAGGAGAAAGCACGCATTGGATTTCTCGCTTTTGATTATTCTCAACTTAGACATTCATACCGGGACAACATAGACAACGAGATAATGGACTCCTCTTTTAATGCTTAAGAATTCAACAACGAGATAATATTCTCATAAGAGATTGAGGTTGTATGTCCAAACCGAGAACTTCCACCATGATACATGGCTTTGGTTAGCGGCCCAATGTTCTTCTCTAACACATGCATACTCAAACCATTTGATCATGAAATCGCACTTACTTCGGACAAGACGAACATGCATAGCATCTCACATGATATCCAACAAAGGTAAAAAGTTGATGGCGTCCCCGTAAACATGGTTACCGCTCAACAAGCAACTTATAAGAACTAAGACACATAACTACATATTCATCACCACAATAGTTTTTAAGCTATTTGTCCCATGAGCTATATATTGCAAAGATAAAGGAATGAAATTTTAAAGGTAGCACTCAACTAATTTACTTTGGAATGGCAGAAAAATACCACATAGTAGGTAGATATGGTGGACACAAATGGCATGGGTTTTGGCTCAAGGTGTTTGGATGCACGAGAAGCATTTCCTCTCAGTACAAGGTTTGGGCTAGCAAGGTTGTTTGAAGCAAACACAAGTATGAACAGGTACAGCAAAACTTACATAAGAACATATTGCAAGCATTATAAGAATCTACACTGTCTTCCTTGTTGTTCAAACACTTTACTAGAAAAAATCTAGACTTAGAGAGACCAATCATGCAAACCAAATTTTAACAAGCTCTACGGTAGTTCTCCACTTATAGATTCAACTACATGATGCAAGAGCTTAAACATGATCTATGAGAGCTCAAAACAATTGCCAAGTTTCAAGTTATTCCAAACCATATGCAACATTTTCTGATTCCAACCAAATAATAACAAGTAAAACGATCAACTTTCGCCCTTGAACATTAAAAGTAAGAATGAAGAACACTAGTGTTCATATGAAAAAGCGGAGCGTGTCTCTCTCCCACATGAGCATGAATTTATTCAGAGAATGAAAATAACAAAACAAAAATAAAAGCACACAGACGCTCCAAGTAAAGTACATAAGATGTGACGGAAAAAAAATATAGTTTCACTAGAAGTGACCTGATAAGTTGTCGATGAAGAAGGGGATGCCTTGGGCATCCCCAAGCTTAGATTCTCGAGTCTTCTTGAAATATGCAGGGATGAACCACGGGGGCATCCCCAAGCTAAGACTTTTCACTCTTCTTGATCATAGTATATCATCCTCTTCTCTTGACCCTTGAAAACTTCCTCCACACCAAACTTCAAGCAAACTCATTAGAGGGTTAGTGCATAATAAAAATTCACATGTTCAGAGGTGACATAATCATTCTTAACAATTCTGGACCTTGCACAAAGCTTCTGAAAGTTAATGGAACAAAGAAACTCATTCAACATAGCAAAAGCGGCAATGCGAAATAAAAGGCAGAATCTGTTAAAACAGAATAGTCCGTAAAGACGAATTTTGCAGGGGCACTTAACTTGCACAAACGGAAAAACTCAAAACTAATGAAAGTTGCGTACATATCTAAGGATCACACACGTAAATTGGCAGATTTTTCTGAGTTACCTACAGAGAGTTCTGCGCGAATTCGTGACAGACAGCAATTCTGTTTCTGCGCAGCAATCCAAATCTAGCATCAACTTTACCATAGAAACTTTACTTGGCACAAAAACATGATAAGGAGAGGTTGCTACAGTAGTAACAACCAAGACTCAAATATAAAACAAAAGAGTTGTAGTAAAATAAACACATGGGTTATCTCCCAAGAAGTGCTTTCTTTATAGCCATTAAGATGGGCTCAGTAATTTTAATGATGCACTCGCAAGAAATAAGAGTTGAAGCAAAAGAGAGCATCAAGAAGCAAATTCAAAACACATTTAAGCCTAACCCACTTCCTATGAAAAAGAATCTTGTACACAAATAAATTCATGAAGAGTAAAGTGGCAAGCATAGAAAAGCAACATAAGCGCAATTTCAAGATTCTCAACATAAAGAGGGGAGACTTAATATTATTAAGATGCATATAACCATGTTTCTCTCTCTCATAATAACTTTCAGTAGCATCATGAACAAACTCAATAATATAACTATCACATGAAACATTCTTGTCATGAGCCACATGCATAAAATTATTACTCTCCACATAAGCATAATCAATTTTATTAGTTGTAGTGGGAGCAAATTCAACAAAGTAGCTATCATTATCATTCTCATCAAGTGTAGGAGGCATAGTATAATCATAATAAAATTTACTCTCCATAGTAGGCGGCACCAAAAGACCACTATCATTGTAATCATCATAAATAGGAGGCAAAGTATCATCAAAGAAAATTTTCTCCTCAATGCTTGGGGGACTAAAAATGTCATGATCATCAAAACCAGCTTCCCCAAGCTTAGAATTTTCCATATCATTAGCAACAATGGTGTTCAAAGCGTTCATACTAATATCATTGCTACTAGCATGCAAATAAGATTCCATAGGTTTTTTAATTTTCGCAACAAACAATCCATGTCTTAACTCAGGAAATAGATTAAGAAGCTCACTGTTATTTTCCATTATGCCTAACTAGTGAACAAGAAATAAAAAGACGCAATTGCAGAATCTAAAGGAGATATCTTAGAGCACTTACAACGGCACCAAAAAATAACTTAGTTACCTGGGACCGGAGTATGAGTGCCTTTTACCTTACCTCCCCGGCAACGGCGCCAGAAAATAGCTTGATGTCTACTCACGCTTCTTTTCCTGTAGACAGTGTTGGGCCTCCAAGAGCAGAGGTTTGTAGAACTGCAGCAAGTTTTCCTTAAGTGAATCACCCAAGGTTTATCGAACTCAGGGAGGTAGAGATCAAAGATAGTCCTCTCAAGCAACCCTGCAATTAAGATACAAGAAGTCTCTTGTGTCCCCAACGCACCTAATACACTTGTCAGATGTATAGGTGCACTAGTTCGGCGAAGAGATAGTAAAACACAGGTGGTATAGATGAATATGAGTGGTAATAATAATCTGAAATAAATATGGCAGCGAGTAAACATGCAGTAGAACAGTAAGTAAGCGGTGTTTGCAGTATTGGAAACAAGGCCTAGGGATCATACTTTCACTAGTGGACACTCTCAACATTGATCACATAATAAATAATAACTTCTTCTCATTTGTGCTACATACACTCTTTTGTTGGATGACAAACACCATTCGTTGTGTAGGGCTACAAGAGCTCCCTCAAGTCGGAGTTAACAAGCGCCACAACATTCGGCATTCATATTTAAGTAACCTTAGAGCATAATAGATCTTTGCAAAATAAACCGAGAACTAACATAGCATACACACTTTCACCATTATACTATGAAAGGGGGAATAGATCACATCAATACTATCATAGTGATAATTAACTCCATAACCTACAAGAGATTATGATCATAGCCTACGACAAGAACTACACGATGCACACACTGGCACCATTACACCATGCAGGAGGAATAGACTACTTTAATAACATCACATGAGTAGCACATAGACTAATAGCGATACAAAGCTCATCATATGGATCTCAATCATGCAAAGCAATTCATGAGATCATTGTATTGGAGTACAGAGAGAGAGATTAACCACATAGCTACCGGTCCAGCCCTTAGCCTCGAGGGAGAACTACTCCCTCCTCATCATAGGAGCAGCAACGTTGATGGAGATGGCGGTGGTGTCGATGGAGATGCCTTCCGTGGGCACTTCCCCGTCCCGGCGGCGTGCCGGAACAGAGACTCCTGTCCCCCAGATCTTGGCTTCGCGATGGCGGCGGCTCTGGAAGGTTTCTCGTACCGTGGCTTTTCTGTCTCGAAGATTTAGGTCAGGGAGCTTCTTATAGGCGAAGAGGTGGAGTCGGAAGGGCTACGAAGCCGCCACACAACAGGGGGCGCCCCCCTGGGCCGCGCCGGCCACATGTGTGGGGCCCCTGGGCCTCCCCTCTCGTCCCTCTCAGGTGTTCTGGAAGCTTCGTGGAATTATAAGATACTGGGCGTTGATTTCGTCCAATTCCGAGAATATTTCCTTACTAGGATTTCTGAAACCAAAAACAGCAGAAAACAGGAACTGGCACTTCGGCATCTCGTCAATAGGTTAGTTCCGGAAAATGCATCAAAAAAATATAAAGTGTGAACAAAACATGTAGGTATTGTCATAAAACAAGCATGGAACATCAGAAATTATAGATACGTTTGAGACGTATCAGCATACAGCGCTGGTACGTTGCACCAGAGTTGCGCAAACCAAAAGGCGTAGTAACATAGCAATAAGCCCCGTGCGGGGTAATGAACGCAGTTTTTATTTGATCTTCCTTTTTCAGGGGAATCTGGTGGAAACCGGAATATGCATCCAGGAAAGACAACAACTCACACCCAGCAGTAGAATCTATCACCTGATCGATCCGGGGCAGAGGGAAAGGATCTTTTGGGCAAGCTTTGTTGAGGTTGGTGTAGTCGATGCACATGCGCCACACCTTTGGGGCTTTTGCTTCCAAGTTTTCTTCTTTTTTATTTTCGACCATCACCGGATTGGCTAGCCACTCAGTATGCGTCACTTCCACGATGAAACCGGCAACCAGTAACTTGGCAACTTCTTCTCCAATGATTTTTCTCCTTTCTTCAGCGAACCGACATAAAGGTTGTCGCACCGGCTTAGCATCCTTCCGGACGTTTAGAGAGTGCTCAACCAGCTCCCTCGGAACTCCTACCAAGTCATCAGTAGACCAGGCAAAGATATTCCGATTCTCACAGAGGAAGCTGACGAGCGCGCTTTCCTATGCCTGACTCAGGCCGGCACCGATACGAACGGTGCGCTCTGGATAAGCCGGATCCAACACAATATCCTTTGTTTCATTTGTCGGCTTGAATGCCGGTGTGCCCAAGTTTCCACTCATTGCCGCTAAGCTCAACTGTGAAGACTGAGCCAGCGCAACCGCGGTTTGCATCCTCCTTTTTTCCTCTGCAATTACCAGTGATTCTGCCAGGTTTGATCCGGCGGAAGCGGTTTCGAGTGAGATTTTGTAGTTTCCCACCACGGTTAGGGGTCCACGAGGTGCCGGCATCTTCATCTTGAGATAAGCCGTATGAGTTGAAGCCATGAAAGCCGCCAGCTGATGTCTACGGGTGCTTCTATTCTTGTAGACAGTGTTGGGCCTCCAAGAGCAGAGGTTTGTAGAACAGCAGCAAGTTTCCCTTAAGTGGATCACCCAAGGTTTATCGAACTCAGGGAGGAAGAGGTCAAAGATATCCCTCTCAAGCAACCCCGCAATCACGATACAAGAAGTCTCTTGTGTCCCCAACACACCTAATACACTTGTCGGATGTATAGGTGCACTAGTTCGACGAAGAGATAGTGAAATACAAGTAATATGGATGTATATGAGTGGTAATAGCAATCTGAATAAAATATGGCAGCGAGTAAACATGCAACGAACGATAAGTAAACGGTGTTTGCAGTATTGGAAACAAGGCCTAGGGATCATACTTTCGCTAGTGGACACTCTCAATATTGATCGCATAATAAATAACTTCTTCTCATATGTGCTACATACACTCTTTTGTTGGATGATGAACACATTGCGTAGGATTACACGAACCCTCAATGCCGGAGTTAACAAGCTCCACAATAATGTTCATATTTAAATAACCTTAGAGCATAATAGATCATTGCAAAATAAACCAAGAACTAACATAGTGCACGCACCTGTCCACATTACACTATGAAGGAGGAATAGATCACATCAATACTATCATAATGACAATTAACTCCACGATCTACAAGAGATCATGATCATAGCCTACGACAAGAACCACACGGTGCACACACTAATCACCTTTACACCATGCAGGAGGAATAGACTACTTTAATAACATCACATGAGTAGCACATAACTAGTAGCGATACAAAGCTCATATAAATCTCAATCATGTAAAGCAGCTCATGAGATCATTGTATTGGAGTACGAGAGAGAGATTAACCACATAGCTACGGTAGAGCCCTCAGCCCTGGGGTGAATTACTCCCTCCTCATCATGGAGACAGCGATGGCGGTGAAGATGGCGGTGGAGACGGCGGTGGAGATGACTCGGGGGCAATTCCCCGTCCCGGCGGCGTGCCGGAACAGAGACTTCTGTCCCCCGAATCTTGATTCCGCGATGGCGGCGGCTCTGGAAGGTTTTCTCGGGTCTCGTCTTCTCTGTCGGTGTTTTTAGGTCAGGGACGATTAAATAGGCGAAGAGGCGGAGTCGGAGGGGCCACGGGGTGCCCACACCATAGGGGGGCGCGGCCAGGGCCTGGCCCGCGCCCAAGTGTGGTGTGGGGCCCCCCTGGCCCATCTCTGGCCCCTCTTCGGTGATCTGGAAGCTTCCGGGAAAAATAGGAACCTAGGAGGTGATTTCGTCCGATTCCGAGAATATTTCTTTACTAGGATTTCTGAAACCAAAAACAGCAGAAAACATCAACTGGCCTTTCGGCATCTCGTCAATAGGTTAGTTCCGGAAAACGCATAATAATGACATATAATGTGTATAAAACATGTAGGTATCATCAATAAAGTAGCATGGAACATAAGAAATTATCGATACGTTGGAGACGTATCAGCATCCCCAAGCTTAGTTCTGCTCGTCCCGAGCAGGTAAAACGATAACAAAGATAATTTCTGAAGTGACATGCCATCATAACCTTGATCATACTATTGTAAAGCACATGAGATGAATGCAGAGATTCGAAGCAATGATGAAGATAATGAGTAAACAAATGAATCATATAACAAAGACGTTTCATGAATAATACTTTCAAGACAAGCATCAATAAGTCTTGCATAAGAGTTAACTCATAAGCAATAAATTCTTAGTAGAAAGCTTTGAAACAACACAAAGGAAGATATAAGTTTCAGCGGTTGCTTTCAACTTTAACATGTATATCTCATGGATAATTGTCAACACAAAGTAATATAACAAGTGCAATAGGTAAACATGTAAGAATCAATGCACACAATTTACACAAGTGTTTGCTTCTAAGATAGAAAGAATAGGTAAACTGACTCAACAATAAAGTAAAAGAATGGCCCTTCAAAGAGGAAAGCATTGATTGCTATATTTGTGCTAGAGCTTTGATTTTGAAAACATATAGAGAGCATAAAAGTAAAGTTTTGAGAGGTGTTTGTTGTTGTCAACGAATGGTAGTGGGCACTCTAACCCCCTTGCCAGACAAACCTTCAAAGAGCGGCTCCCATTTATTTATATTTTTAGGTGGCACTCCCTCCAACCTTTCTTTCACAAACCATGGCTAACCGAATCCTCGGGTGCCTGCCAACAATCTCATACCATGAAGGAGTGCCTTTTTATTTTAGTTTTATTATGATGACACTCCTCCCCACCTTTGCTTTCTCAAGCCATGGCTAACCGAATCCTTCGGGTGCCGTCCAACAATCACATACCATGGAGGAGTGTCTATTTTTGTTAATTAATTTGGGACTGGGAATCCCATTGCCGGCTCTTTTTGCAAAATTATTGGATAAGCGGATGAAGCCACTAGTCCATTGGTGAAAGTTGCCCAACAAGATTGAAAGATAAACACCACATACTTCCTCATGAGCTATAAAACATTGACACAAATCAGAGGTGATAAATTTTGAATGGTTTAAAGGTAGCACTCAAGCAATTTACTTTGGAATGGCGGAGAAATACCATGTAGTAGGTAGGTATGGTGGACACAAGTGGCATGAATATTGGCTCAAGTGTTTGGATGCATGAGAAGTATTCCCTCTCGATACAAGGTTTAGGCTAGCAAGGTTATTTGAAGCAAACTCAAGTATGAAATGGTGCAGCAAGACTCACATGTAAACATATTGTAAGCATTATAAGACTTTACGTCGTCTCCTTGTTGTTCAAACACCTCAACCAGAAAATATCTAGACTTAGAGAGACCAATCATGCAAACCAAATTTTAACAAGCTCTATGTAATTATTCATTAATGGGTACAAGGTACATGATGCAAGAGCTTAAACAAGATCTATATAAGCACAACAATTGCCAAGTATCACATTATTCAAGACATTACACCAATTACTACATGTAGCATTTTCCAATTCCAACCATATAACAATTTAACGAAGGAGAAACTTCGCCATGAACATTATGAGTAAAGCCTAAGGACACATTTGTCCATATGCAACAGCGGAGCGTGTCTCTCTCCCACAAAGTGAATGCTAGGATCCATTTTATTCAAACAAAAACAAAAACAAAAACAAACCGACGCTCCAAGCAAAGAACACAAGATGTGACCGAATAAAAATATAGTTTCGGGGGAGGAACTCGATGATGTTGTCGATGAAGAAGGGGATGCCTTGGGCATCCCCAAGCTTAGACGCTTGAGTCTTCTTAAAATATGCAGGGGTGAACCACGGGGGCATCCCCAAGCTTAGAGCTTTCACTCCTCTTGATCATAGTATATCATTCTCCTCTCTTGACCCTTGAAAACTTCCTTCACACCAAACTTCAAGCAAACTCATTAGAGGGTTAGTGCATAATCAAAAATTCACATGTTCAGAGGTGACACAAACATTCTTTTCACTTCTGGACATTGCATAAAGCTACTGGACATTAATGGATCAAAGAAATTCATCCAACATAGCAAAAGAGGCAATGCGAAAATAAAAGGCAGAATCTGTCAAAAACAGAACAGTCCGTAAAGACGAATTTTAAGATGGCACCAGACTTGCTCAAATGGAAAAACTCAAAACTAATGAAAGTTGCGTACATATCTGAGGATCACGCTCGTAAATTGGCAGATTTTTCTGAATTTTCTACAGAGGCCTGTGCCCAGATTCGTGACAGACAGCAATGCTGTTTCTGCGCAGCGATCCCAAATATAACATCAACTTTGACATAGAAACTTTACTTGGCACTAAAACATGATAAGGAGAGGTTGCTACAGTAGTAAACAACTTCCAAGACACAAATAAAAAACAAAGTACTGTAGCAAAATAACACATGGGTTATCTCCCAAGAAGTTCTTTCTTTATAGCCATTAAGATGGGCTCAACAATTTTGGTGATGCACCCGCAAGAAATAGTATTTGAAGCAAAAGAGAGCTTCAAGAGGCAATTCAAAACACATTTAAGCCTAACATGCTTCCTATGCAGAAGAATCTTGTAAATAAACAAGTTCATGAAGAGCAAAGTAACAAGCATAGGAAGATAAAACAAGTGTAGCTTCAAAAATTTCAGCACATAGAGAGGCATTTTAGTAACATGAAAATTTTTACAACCATATTTTCCTCTCTCATAATAACTTTCAGTAGCATCATGAGCAAACTAAACAATATAACTATCACATAAAGCATTCTTATCATGAGTCTCATGCATAAAATAATTACTACTCCCAACATAGGCATAGTCATTCTTATTAATCGTAGTGGGAGCAAATTCAACAAAGTAGCTATCAAATATAGGAGGTATATTGTAATCATAATCAAATTTATCCTCCATAACAGGTGGTAACAAAAGACTACTATCATTATAATCATCATAAATAGGAGGCAAAGTATCATCAAAGTAAATTTTCTCCTCAATGCTTGGGGGACTAAAAATATCATGCTCATCAAAGCCAGCTTCCCCAAGCTTAGAATTTTCCATAGCATTAGCAACAATAGTGTTCAAAGCATTCATACTAATAACATTCCCATTATCATGCATATAAAGTTCCATGGGTTTTTTAATTCTTTCTTCAAACACATCATGTCCTAATTCAAGATAAAGTTCATAAAGATCTCTCATTTTATTGTTGTCTTCCATTAAGCCTAACTAGTGTAAACAAGAAACCAAATGTCGCAATTGCAGAGTCTAAAGGAAATAGCTTCGAGCACACACACAATGGCGCCAGAAAAGTACTGTTACCTGGAACCGGAGTATGAGAGCCTTTTACCTTTCCTCCCCGGCAACGGCGCCAGAAAAGTGCTTGGCGCGTAGTTGACGAGGGAGGAAAAGTGCTTAGTTGTCGGGCTTGCCAATGTGTGAGTGCCGTTTACCTTCCCTCCCGACAACGGCGCCGTGAAAAGTGCTTGATGTCTACGGGTGCTTCTATTCTTGTAGACGAGTGTTGGGCCTCCAAGAGCAGAGGTTTGTAGAACAGCAGCAAGTTTCCCTTAAGTGGATCACCCAAGGTTTATCGAACTCGGGGAGGAAGAGGTCAAAGATATCCCTCTCAAGCAACCCTGCAATCACGATACAAGAAGTCTCTTGTGTCCCCAACACACCTAATACACTTGTCAGATGTATAGGTGCACTAGTTCGGCGAAGAGATAGTGAAATACAAGTAATATGGATGTATATGAGTGGTAATAGCAATCTGAATAAAATATGGCAGCGAGTAAACATGCAACGAACATGTAAGTAAACGGTGTTTGCGGTATTGGAAACAAGGCCTAGGGATCATACTTTCGCTAGTGGACACTCTCAATATTGATCGCATAATAAATAACTTCTTCTCATATGTGCTACATACACTCTTTTGTTGGATGATGAACACATTGCGTAGGATTACACGAACCCTCAATGCCGGAGTTAACAAGCTCCACAATAATGTTCATATTTAAATAACCTTAGAGCATAATAGATCATTGCAAAATAAACCAAGAACTAACATAGTGCACGCACTGTCCACATTACACTATGAAGGAGGAATAGATCACATCAATACTATCATAATGACAATTAACTCCACGATCTACAAGAGATCATGATCATAGCCTACGACAAGAACCACACGGTGCACACACTAATCACCTTTACACCATGCAGGAGGAATAGACTACTTTAATAACATCACATGAGTAGCACATAACTAGTAGCGATACAAAGCTCATATAAATCTCAATCATGTAAAGCAGCTCATGAGATCATTGTATTGGAGTACAGAGAGAGAGATTAACCACATAGCTACGGTAGAGCCCTCAGCCCTGGGGGTGAATTACTCCCTCCTCATCATGGAGACAACGATGGCGGTGAAGATGGCGGTGGAGACGGCGGTGGAGATGACTCCGGGGCAATTCCCGTCCCGGCGGCGTGCCGAACGGAGACTTCGTCCCCGAATCTTGATTTCGCGATGGCGGCGGCTCTGGAAGGTTTTCTCGGGTCTCGTCTTCTTCGTCGGTGTTTTTAGGTCAGGGACGATTAAATAGGCGAAGAGGCGGAGTCGGAGGGGCCACGGGGTGCCCACACCATAGGGGGGCGCGGCCAGGGCCTGGCCCGCGCCCAAGTGTGGTGTGGGGCCCCCCTGGCCCATCTCTGGCCCCTCTTCGGTGATCTGGAAGCTTCCGGGAAAAATAGGAACCTAGGAGGTGATTTCGTCCGATTCCGAGAATATTTCTTTACTAGGATTTCTGAAACCAAAAACAAGCAGAACAAACAACTGGCCTTTCGGCATCTCGTCAATAGGTTAGTTCCGGAAAACGCATAATAATGACATATAATGTGTATAAAACATGTAGGTATCATCAATAAAGTAGCATGGAACATAAGAAATTATCGATACGTTGGAGACGTATCACCAGCGCCGGTCTCCCAAGCAGTGCATGGTAAGGACTGTCTAGGTCCACCACTTCGAACAGAACGTTTTCCACCCGGCAGTTGTCACGTCCTCCGAATGACACATCCACCCGCACTTTTCCTACCGGTGCACAGGACAGGCCCGGAACGATTCCATGGAACGTTGTGTGAGTTGGCTGTAGCATGTTTTCTGTTATCCCCAGCGTGTGCATTGTATGCTTGTACATGATATTTATGTTGCTTCCATTGTCTATCAGCACCTTGCTGAACTTGACTCAAGTTTCCGGCCCTTGCATGATTGGGTCCACCACTAGAGCGTAACCACCTGGATTCGGCATGATCTTGGGGTGATCCTTGAACGACCAGGTGATTTCCTGATCTGACCACAACATGTATCTGGGTATTGCCGGCATCACTGCGTTCACCTCCATGGAACGGCGATGCACGCTTTGCCTGTCGGTTGGCTCAGTAACGAACACAACGCAGCACAAGTGCGGATCCTTGTAAACATTCCGGCCCAAAGGTGCCGGTTGGCCATTGCCATCTTCCACCTGATGAACCTGCTGATTCTGCTGAGGTTGTACCGGTATGGTGTTGGCTCCGGTAAGCAGTGGTGGTGGTGGTAACGGATGCTGGTGCAACATGTCATTTGAGGGTGGCAGTATTGTGGAACAGCCCTGTGCTTGCGCATCTTTTGCCGCACCTCTCAACATCAAGTGCTTGATCCAGGAGCAATCTTTTGTCAAATGGTTCGCCGGCTTCGATGGATGTGGAGTGTGAAGCTTGCACGGCTGCTCCATTGCCGCTTCCATGGTGTACCTCATATGCTCCTGCCAATGTTTTTTCTCTCCCCACTTTTTCTTTTCAACCCATTGATTTTTAGGACCCGCCCATGGTTGCGATCCGGTCTTTTGCCTCTGGCTTCCGCTGGGGCCGGAATTTTCCTGCACCGCGGCTACTTGTTGCGGACCATACCTTCGATCCGGAAAGTCTTCCCTTCTCTTGTTGTGCCGGTTATCCCGGTATTGATCTTGCCGGGGTTGGCTTGTTTGCGCCGGTTCAGCTTGCACTGCCGGTTGCATTGGGTCTCCCAACGCATAGTTTTCCGCCACTCGCATCATTTCGGCCAGTGCGCTTGGCATGTTCCTTTGTAGCCTTTGCCACAGCGGTGATCCTCTCCGGCATCCCTGACTGAACCAAGCAATCGCTTGTGCTTCTATCACTCCTTCACAGGTGTTTCTCATTGAGTTCCACCGGGTGAGATAGTCCCGGTCTATTTCATTCGCGCGCTGCTGGCATAAAGCGAGTTGCTGCGGCCTGTTTGGCCTCTTGTAGGTACTGCTGAAGTTGCTCACAAAGGCTTCCTCAAAGTCGAACCATCCATTTATGCTTCCCGCCGGCAAGTTATTAAGCCAAATACCTGCAGGTCCCACTAGGAAGGACGGTATGATTCTCACGGCCCAACGCCGGTTTACTCCGCCGCCAGCAACATAAACAGCTGTGACATAATCTGACAGCCAATCTTCCGGCTTAGTCGTGCCATCATATGTTTTTGTGTCCCGGGGCAATTGAAAATTGCGAACCGGTGGCTCTTCTCTCATGATTCGCGGGCCAAAGCACTTTGGTCCAGGAGGACCCTCAGCCTCAATCATCTCGGAAAGATACACTCTGTCCAGCCTGTGCCTCGCATCCTGGCCTGGCAAGCATCTTTCCCCCACACGTTCCCCCAAAGGGTTCCGGTAGGCTCTTGTTCTTTCCACTTCGGAATCTCCTTCTTCATATCTTTCCGGTTCCGCGGCTCTTGCCTGCCGATATCTTGGTGGTGGCATTTCCTGTTTAACATATGCTGTCCTTGTAGCTCGATAATTTTTGCCCGGTTTCGTGTCTACCGGCTAGGGGTGTCAACGAGCCGAGCTCGAGCGAATACAAGTAGGCTCGGCTCGAGCTTGTTTAATGTTTCGAGCCAAACAGGAAGCTCGAGCTCGGCTCGCGAGCTCAAATACTGGCTTGGCTCGACTCGACGAAGGCTCGCGAGCTTAGTATATATTTTGTCTCAGCAGATCGCGCGACATGGACGCTATAATTTGCGTAGCCGAACCAGTCCCCGGTCCCTATTTTTTAGCCTGCACTCCGAGTGCTATTCTTCACCACAAGCGAGGTGGTACAAATCAAAGCATCAAGGATGCAGCGCACAAGTAATTCACATGGGCCATACTAGGTTGTGAAGTTTTTTTTACCGTGTTGCCTAGTTCTGTGCACGGTAGTATGCTTTGGGAGGTGCTATACACCACCCTGGTCGGTGCGGACCAGGCACCGCACCCCCCAGGGTGCCTGTTGGGCCGGCCCAGTAACGTTTGTTTTCGTTTTTTTTCTGTTTTTCTCCTTTTCTGCTGTTTTATTTCTTTTCTGTTTTAAAATTTTAAAATGCCAATGTGAAATTTTTTCAGAAAAACAAAAAATTTCAAAATTTGTATATTTTCGAAAAATTGAAAACATTATTTTCTAGTTTTTTATTTTTTTATATGAACAATTTTTGGATTTGAACAATTTTCGATGTGAACAAATTTTAAATTTGAACAAATTTTACATTTGAACATTTTTTTAATTTGAACAAATTTATATTTTGAACATTTTAAAATTTTAATTTCTTTTGAACTTAAACAATTTTCATATTTGAACGGTTTTCAAATTTGAATGGTTTTTAGATTTGAACGATTTTCAAATTTGAACTTTTTTTTTAAATTTGAACAATTTTTAAAAATTAAAATTTTCGAATCTAAAAAAATATAAACAAAACCGAAAACAGAAAAAAGAAAAGAAAACAGAAAATGTTAGGCAAACCGAATATGCTCTGCATATACCAGCATATTCGGTTATACCCTGCCATATTGAGTGCTTGATCTTTGTTATTATTCAGGCCATTATGGTTAGGATTTGTATTGATCCCTTCCTTGTATATCTTGTATAAACGCCTATATATATGAGACAAGGGAAAGACCACAATGTGTGGCAAATCATTCTCCTTTCTAGTTCTATCATGGTATCAGCCAAACGATTCTCCTCCGCCCCTCTCCACTACCGCCGCCGCCTTAGGGCTGCGCCGTCTGCTTCCGCACCACCCACTCCGGCCGCCGCTCCCATGGCCGCCGATGACTCCCACCACCCACACGCCCCCCTCTGGGCTCAAGCCACCGCCGTCCAGAACATCAAAAGCCTGATCCCCGTCACCCTCGACCTCAAGGCCTCCAACTTCACCAAGTGGCGGAACTTCCTCGCCATCGCCGTCACGCAGTACGCCCTCGCGGATCACCTCGACACGCCCATCCCCCCGGTGGACGCGGAATGGCTGCGGCTGGACTCCGTGGTCCTTCGGTGGTCTGTACGGCTCCATCGCCCCCGACATCACCGACATGGTCATGGCCGCGGGCACCACCTCCTTCGCCGTCCTCACCGCCATCACCGACCTCTTCCGCGACAACCGGCGAGGCCCGTGCCGGCTACCTCGGGCAGAAGTTCTCCAACATCACGCAAGGGGACAAGAGCGTCACCGAGTACTGCCTCGAGCAGAAGACGGTCGCCGCTGCCCTCGCCGACGTCAACGCCCCCGTCACCGACAACGCCCTCGTCTGGAACACCATCAAGGGCCTCGACGACCACTACAAGGACGTCGGCAACCTCGCCCCCCTTCTCACGCCGTTCCCCTCCTTCCTTCAATTTCGCAACATGCTTCTTCTCCAGGAACTGAAGCCAAGATCGACACCGCGCTCGTCCTCGCCGGCGGTCTTCTACACCGCTCCTCCTGCCGGTGGCTCTCGCGGCCCTGCACCACCACCGCCGCAGCCCCACGCCGGGCACCCCGGCTTCGGCGCCCCTGCGCCCTATAGCGCCCCCCGTGGCAATGGCTCGGGCCGCTACCGCGGGAAGAAGAAGCAACCCGCCGCCCCCGTCTTCCCCAACGCGCAGTACCCTTGGAGGGGTGCTATTCAGATGTACCCGATGCCCGGTCTCCTCGGGCAGCAGCCGCGCCCTCCTGCCCATGGCTTCATGGCCCTGCCTGCCGCGTCACCTGCAATGTACACACCATCGCCCGCGACGTACACACCATCGCCTGCGACGTACACCTACACCGGCTACCCCAACTACGGCGCCCCCACGCAACCGACTTGGGATCCGTCTGCCCTCGCGAGCTACTTCAACACCATGAGCCTCCAGGCTCCCTCGGAGTGGGTCATGGACACGGGCGCCTCCGCTCACATGTCTTCGGACGCCGGTAATCTAACTTCCCTTTCATCTACTCCTCCACACAAACATATAATGGTCGGAGATGGCTCCTCTATTCCCGTCTCTCACTCTGGCCATGCATCTATTTCTTCTTCAACTCGTTGTCTTACTCTTCGCGACGTTCTTGTCACACCCCGCATAGTCAAAAATTTAATTTCCGTTCGTCAGTTCACTCGTGATAATCTATGTTCTGTTGAGTTTGACCCGTGGGGCTTTTCTGTGAAGGACCTCAGGACAGGCGCCGTGATTCTCAGGTGCAGTAGCTCGGGAGACCTCTATCCGATCACCTCGCCGCCACACGCCCTCACCGCTGTCGCCGCCGACTCCACCCTGTGGCACCGGCGTCTTGGTCACCCCGGCCTCGACGCGTTCCGACGCCTCGTCTCCACCTCCTCGCTACCCATAAATAAAGTGTTCAAGGATCCTAGTTTATGTCATGCATGTCAACTCGGACGTCATGTTCGTTTACCTTTTTCTGTTTCTACCACACGAACTAAGCGCCCCTTTGAATTAATACATTGTGATTTATGGACCTCCCCCGTTGAGAGCATTTCTGGTTACAAATATTTTCTTGTCATTTTAGATGATTTCACCCATTATTTATGGACGTATCCGCTCCGCTTGAAATCTGAAGTTTTCCCCATTTTATCTAACTTTCGTACTTATGTCGCCACCCAATTTTCTCTATCACTTCAGGCTCTACAGTGCGATAACGGGCGCGAGTTTGACAACCGTGCTCTCCAGGACCTGTCCGTGCGACATGGTTTCCTTCTGCGTTTTTCGTGCCCCTACACGTCTCCACAAAACGGTAAAGCCGAACGCATCATTCGCACTGTCAACGATATAGTACGCACACTCTTATTTCAGGCTAGCATGCCTTCTACCTTCTGGGTTGAAGCCCTTCATACGTCCACATATCTTCTCAATCGACTACCCACCAAAGCTCTCGCCGCACCATGTCCATATTTTGCTCTCTTTTCACAACAGCCTAACTACACTTTGCTTCGCACTTTCGGCTGTTTATGCTATCCCAACCTGTCCGCCACCATGCCCCATAAACTGTCGCATCGCTCGACCGCATGTGTGCTTCTCGGTTATCCTTCTAACCATCGTGGCTACCGTTGCATGGAACTTGACACTCGTCGTATCATTATCTCTCGGCATGTGGTTTTTGACGAAACTCGGTTCCCCTTTGCACCGAATTTTTCTGTCACTAATATGCAGCAGGACACGTCTCCATCGACACTCGACGTCGATCCCCTCGACGAGCTGCCCTCGGTTCCCGTGCCGCCCATGCATGCTGGGCCGCGCGGCCTGCGCACGGCGTCTCCACCGGCTTCTCCCGCGACACCCTTGCCGGCCTCCTCGGCCCGGCCAACGTCGACCTGCACACCGGCTACCTCGCTTCAGCCCACGCCGGTCTGCTCGGAGCCCAGCACGCCCCCGCCTGGCTCGCCCACGGCCTCCTCGGGTCGTGGCCCAGCTTCGCCGCGACGACCTCCTCGAGCTCGTCCTCGTCCAGCTCCTCGACACGACCGACATCGCCCGCCGCGCCTGCCCCTGTCCGACGGATGGTCACCCGTCGTCGGTCGGCAAGGTCATCGGTCCGCGCGAACGTCTCAACCTCAACACCACGACCGTCGCCGCCCCATCACCCATCCCCAAATCCGTTCGTGGTGCTCTCAAAGACCCGAACTGGCTCGCGGCCATGTCTGACGAGTACGGTGCCCTCATCGCCAACAACACATGGGAACTTGTGCGCCCCCCGGCCAACGCCAACATCGTCACCGGCAATTGGGTTTTCCACCACAAGCTCAAGCCCGACGGCAGCCTCGACCGCTACAAAGCACGCTGGGTGCTGCGCGGTTTCTCCCAGGAGCACGGCATCGACTTCGACGAGACGTTTAGCCCGGTGGTTAAACCAGCCACCATCCGGGTTATTCTCTCTGTTGCCCTCTCCTCCAACTGGAAGATCCGTCAGCTAGATGTCAAGAACGCCTTCCTCCACGGTCACCTTGATGAGGTGGTGTTTTGTCATCAGCCCACCGGATTCGTCGACTCGCGCGTCCCGACCATGTGTGTCGTCTCAACCGCGCACTCTACGGGCTGAAGCAAGCTCCTCGGGCGTGGTATCATCGCTTTGCGACATTCATCACCACCTTCGGCTTCACCTGCTCGAAGTCAGACACGTCCCTCTTCATCATGCACGGCGCCTTCGGCACAGCCTACCTGCTCCTCTACGTCGACGACATCATTCTCACGGCATCCTCCTCGACCCTGCTTGAGCGCGTCATCACCGCCCTCAGCTCGGAGTTCGCCATGACCGACCTGGGTGATCTCCATCACTTCCTCGGCCTTGCCGTTCGACGTGATTCCCAGGGGATGTTCCTCTCCCAGACGCAGTACGCTCTCGAGATTCTCGAGCGTGCTGGTATGAGCGCTCGCCACCCCTGCCTCGACGCCGGTGGATACGTCCCCGAAGCTTGCTTCGCTGCTGGTTCTCCGGTAGCCGATCCTTCGTCCTATCGGAGTCTCGCCGGTGCTCTCCGGTACTCGACTTTCACCAGGCCTGACATCGCCTACGCCGTTCAGCAGATATGCCTGCACATGCATGATCCTCGAGACCAGCACTTGACTCTCGTCAAGCGTGTGCTTCGCTATGTCAAGGGCACTCTGCACCATGGTCTTCAGCTTGCACCATCCACCACGGATCGTCTCGTGGCCTACACCGACGCAGATTGGGCTGGTTGTCCTGACACACGCCGCTCCACCTCCGGCTATTGCGTGTTCTTAGGCGACAACCTTGTCTCCTGGTCGTCGAAGCGCCAGCATACTGTTTCTCGCTCCAGCGCCGAGGCGAGTATCGAGCCGTCGCCAATGCTCGTTCGTCGAAGCCGCTTGGCTCCGTCGGCTTCTCCACGAGCTCCGTCGACCATTACCCGGCGCCACGATTGTCTTCTGCGACAACGTCAGCGCTGTATATATGTCCACGAATCCTGTTCAGCATCGAGCGGACCAAGCACATCGAGATCGACCTTCACTTCGTTCGAGATCGTGTGGCGCTTGGGCACATTCGAGTTCTTCATGTGCCTTCCTCTCGACAATTCGCGGACATCTTCACCAAAGGCCTACCATCACCACTGTTCTTGGATTTTCGCTCCAGTCTCAGCGTCCGAGAATCTCCCGTTTCGACTGCGGGGGGGTGTTAGGCAAACCGAATATGCTCTGCATATACCAGCATATTCGGTTATACCCTGCCATATTCAGTGCTTGATCTTTGTTATTATTCAGGCCATTATGGTTAGGATTTGTATTGATCCCTTCCTTGTATATCTTGTATAAACGCCTATATATATGAGACAAGGGAAAGACCACAATGTGTGACAAATCATTCTCCTTTCTAGTTCTATCAGAAAACAGAAAAAAAACCATAAAAGAAAAAAGAAGAAAGCAAAAACGAACTGCACAGGCTAAACAGACCCAAATGGGCCTGGCCCATACCCGACCAGGGGGTGTGCGGTGGCCGGTAGCCACCGACCTGGTCGGTTTATAGGTTTTGCCGTATGCTTTTGCTTTTCATTAGATAGCCTACTGAGTCAGTTGGGTACATGGGCCCAGACTCGTTTTTGACGATGTAGATGTAGTGTTGGGCCAGGACTTATTTTTGACGACACGAACAATAAGCTGCACGACCTATGGTTCAGGCTAGGCGTTCAGCGATGGATGGACTCAAAGGCACCAGTTGACCGAGCTTGAGCGAACTGTTCGAGCTCGAGCTTGACAGGCTCGCGAGCAGCATGTTAGGTTTGAGTTCGGCTTGTTAAGACGTCGAGCCGAATTCGAGCCGAGCCTTTTAATGACCCGAATTCAAACAGTTTGTCGAGCTCGAATATTTTTGACAGCCCTACTACCGGCATGATTGTTTCTGGCAACCATTTCCGACGTAGCCATTTCCGGCATAGCCGCGACCTGCCCCATAGCTTTTTCTTCCAGCATCATGTGGCCCGGCTTTTTGTTTTCCGGCAAGAACCAGATCATACACGGTCATCTGTCGCGCATTCATTTATTTTTTCCTTTCTTTTATCCGGATGGGGGGCGATGCCTGCCCCTGAGACTTGCTTCCAGCAACTTTTGTCGACCGGATTGATTTTGATTCGAGTGCTGCTTTATTGATTCTAGCAAGCTCATCATTTTGTGCCTGTATTATATCAAGCAGTTCTCTAACTCTATCCTGCTGCTTTGCTAATGCATCTCCGGATAACGACTCACACATCTCCATAGCGGCCTTAGCAGCTTTTATAGTTTTATCCGGGCTACTGTACTTAGTTTTCTCTACGATGCTCACAGATGCAGAGGTACTTTTGCCGGCAAGAACTTCCTTACGCAGATCCTGATCTAGGTTGCGAGCCTTAAGTCGGTTCTCCGGTATCCTAGCACTCTGAGCACTAACAGAAGCAAAGCCATGGGCAGCGTTGTACTCACGTAAGGTTAGGTTCAGCTCGCGCTGAGCCCGGATGATGTCCTCGCCCCCGGAAAGCAGCTTCTTGCGCGTTGCCTCCAGCTCCGCTTGTGCCGCTGCCGGGTCAATGTGCTGTGCGATGGGCGTCGCCAGCACGCTCATCTCCGCTTGGAGAGGTGTTTCCGGTGGTGCGGTGTATGTTCCCGCAGCGCCCTCGTCGCGCTCCAGCGGTGGCTTTGCCGGGCGCGTAGACGCCGCACGCCCAGCTCCTTCTTCCACAGCTTCTTTGCCAGCGCCAGCCGCGCCAGCCATCATGACCTCCACGCTGCCGGCGGCGCGGCCAACACATAGCCACCTTGGCGGATCCGGCGCCACCAGCACCGGCGAGAGGCACTGGCGCACAGGGACAGTGCCGAAGTAGATGCGGTGGCTGCCGAACTCGATGATGCGGCCGTTCTGCAGGAACTTGCCGCCGTTGGCGAAGCAGCCTGCGTTGTCGTTGATGAAGTCCATGGAGTAGATGCGCTGCACGAGCGCTGACACGGTTCGCCGGCCGGCGACGTCGAGGATGCCCGCCCGAATGTGAACTCTAGCAAGCGCCACTTCTTGCCCCACGATGGGCGCCAACTGTCGTCGTGGCGAACAGACAGATGCCATGGGATGGCTTAAGTTGGGGCCGAGTTGGGCGCTAGAGGATTCGGGGGAGGGTTTTTGATCAGATAGGATGAACTTCTGGATGCTTTCCTCAAGAACTTGGCCAAGGCCAGAGGTAGAAGAAGAAAGACACAAGGAAGAACTCTGTTTTTAGATCTCTCTATTCCATGATCAAACAAGGTTACAGGTTTTAGGATACACCTATCTCTATTGCTCGTCGTGAACGTGCCCGCGAAGGAGCATGCCCCCTCTCCTTATATAGGGGAGAGGGTGGCTTACAGGGGAAGAAACCCTAATGGCATCTTTGAACAGACAAACTACTTTACAAAGCTACTTTAATCATAGGTGACGCCGGTATCTTCTTTAATCAGGGAGGCTAATGTCCTCCGGTTGCTTTTTGCGTCACCTTTGTCTTTTACATCATGGCTTCGTTTAAAGCTACTTTGCTTAGCTCATCTTTGTCTTCTAGCTCCTGAGAGAATCTTTGACCGGTCTTGCCGACGTACTACAGTGTAGCTTATACCGGTAATCCGGTATCTTCTTAGCTCATTCCGGCATACCCCTTCTGGGCATACCAGTATAGGTTTCCTTAGCCAAATGCTTAAGTTCACAGTCCGGATTAAACTTTAAACCGGTATCTTGATAGCCCAAACCATCCGGTTTGGCATGCCTTTGGCATACCGGGGGTAATCCCCCCAACATTACTTTTCACGCTAAAAATGATAAACGTAACAATCTATCTATCTTTGTATTTGAAGTTTGGGAGGGTTCATCATCTACTTATGTTAACTTTCGAGGATTTGACCCGAAAATCAACTTGGTATTATAAAGGGAAATAAAAGTTCAAAAAATGTAAAAACGAAACAATCTACCTATCTTTTTGTAGAAGATCATCTGTATGAAATTTGAGGTCATTTAGAGAAGGTCGAAAAAACCTAACTTGTTACAAAAGCTGGTTCCAGTGAGACCAAACGGCATGCGCTTAAGCAAAGTGATTTTTTCGAACATCTCCAAATGACCCCAAATTTGCCATACATGATGTCATACGTGTAACAACAATGAATATCTAAAAATTGTCAAAAACTTTTGCCAAACCGTATAGCTCTATCAAAAAGAACCTCACCATGGTGCTAGTAAATTTTATAGTTACAAAATTTCGTATTTTACCTAACCTTCAACAGGAAACTTGTTTCAAATTCATTTTGGCGTACAAGAAACAAATCCCACCTTGATTCGAGCACCACAGCCTCCAAACAATGCCGATGTCGATATCGGCATGGTCAGAACGGATATACTCGCCGCCACTGCTAGGTCACCGTCGGGATGCACCCTCAATCTCATCCCCTCATTCGATCACTGACACAACAGAGATACCACCGAGGCCAATGCCGAACGTACATGCTGATGCCAATGTCGAACATGTACGCCGTTGTGGGCACGGCCACACCGCCCCGCTATGCTGGACGCCACACACCACCGCGAGGTCTTTCCCTTCGCCACCACACTCCCCTAGCACCCATCTATACACGCCAGAAAAGAGAGACACTAGTTATCTCTATATTGCTCGCGTTCGTGTCCGACACCGTCAGTCAAAGTGTTGAGGTAGTCGTCGATGTCCTCGATCATTTCTTCTCTTCTTTGCATGGTTAAACGCGTCTAGTTCATATCTATCTAATGCGGCTGGTCTCGCCTCATGCAGTTCTTTGTGGACGTCGATCTCATCTCGGCACCCCGCAGGCCACCTCCCCCGTGCCATCGCTGTAGAGTGATAACGCGTGAAGCACACGTCCGTTGGGAACCCCAAGAGGAAGGTGTGATGCGTACAGCAGCAAGTTTTCCCTCAGTAAGAAACCAAGGTTATCGAACCAGTAGGAGATGAAGGCCACGTGAAGGTTGTTGGTGGAGGAGTGTAGTGCGGCGCAACACCAGTGATTCCGGCGCCAACGTGGAACCTGCACAACACAATCACAGTACTTTGCCCCAACTTAACAGTGAGGTTGTCAATCTCACCGGCTTGCTGAAAACAAAGGATTAAACGTATGGTGTGAAAAATGATGTTTGTTTGCGAAGAATAACAGAGAATAGAGATTGCAGTAGATTGTATTTCAGATGTAAAAGAATGGACCGGGGTCCACAGTTCACTAGTGGTGTCTCTCCAATAAGATAAATAGCATGATGGGTGAACAAATTACAGGTGGGCAATTGACAAATAAAGATTCATATACATATCATGATGATCACTATGAGATTTAATCAGGGCATTACGACAAAGAACATAGACCGCCATCCAGACATGCATCTATGCCTAAAAAGTCCACCTTCGGGTTAGCATCCGCACCCCTTCCAAGTATTAAGTTGCAAACAACAGACAATTGCATTAAGTATGGTGCGTAATGTAATCAACACAAATATCCTTAGACAAAGCATTGATGTTTTATCCCTAGTGGCAACAAGCACATCCACAACCTTAGAACTTTCTCATCACCGTCCTGCATTCAATGGAGGCATGAACCCACTATTGAGCATAAATACTCCCTCTTGGAGTTACAAGTATCAACTTGGCCAGAGCCTCTACTAGCAACGAAGAGCATGCAAGAACATAAACAACACATATATGATAGATCAATAATCAACTTGACATAGTATTCCATATTCATCGGATCCCACCAAACACAACATGTAGCATTACAAATAGATGATCTTGATCATGTTAGGCAGCTCACAAGATCTAAACATGATATCACAAGAGGAGAAGACAACCATCTAGCTACTGCTATGGACCCATAGTCCAAGGATGAACTACTCACGCATCAGTACGGAGGCGGGCATGGTGATGTAGAGCCCTCCGGTGATGATTCCCCTCTCCGGCAGGGTGCCGGAGGCGATCTCCTAAATCCCCCGAGATGGGATTGGCGGCGGCGTCTCTGGAACTTTTTCCGTATCGTGGCTCTCGGTAATAGGGTTTTCGCGACGGAGAGTTTAAGTAGGCGGAAGGGCAGCGCAGGGGGGCACCCGAGGGGCCCACCCCATAGGGTGGCGCGAGCCCCATACTGGCCGCGCCGCCCTATGGTGGCGGCTCCTCGTGGCCCCACTTCGTATCCTCTTCGGTCTTCTGGAAACTCCGTGGAAAAATAAGACCCTGGGTGTTGATTTCGTCCAATTCCGAGAATATTTCCTTTGTAGGATTTCTAAAACCAAAAACATCAGAAAACAGGAACTGGCGCTTCGGCATCTTGTTAATAGGTTAGTGCCGGAAAATGCATCAAAACATCATAAAGTGTGAACAAAACATGTAGGTATTGTCATAAAACTAGCATGGAACATAAGAAATTATAGATACGTTGGAGACGTATCATAGAGCTCCGTTTAAAAAATCTAATCCAACCCGTGTATTTCCCCTTGTGTCAGCGTCATGGGCCCACTTGTCATTCGATATACCGAAGCCCCACTCGTCCGTGTTTTGGTCAGGGATACGACGATGCTTACGGTCAAACAAAGATGGATGGTCTGACGTGTCTTTGCGGGCTCTACGTGGCCCCACTAGTCAGCAGATAACGGTCAAAGTTGATGAGGACATCCCTACCTCACTACTACCTCCGTCATTACCAACTGAAGATGAACTTGCTGTGAAGCTCAAGTCCAATGAAGTCAGGATTAGACCAATGACACGAGCTCGTGCGAAGCTACTTAAACAACAGGTGAACTTGTTCCTAAACGATACCCTGATTGATGAGAACTTTATACTACCTAAGTCCTATTACTTATGTATCATCAGGTATGAAGAGGAGACAAGCATCGCACGAGGAGGAGAGGAGCAGCTGGACGTGAAGATGGACGTGAAGCTGGACATGGAGCCGGACATGAAGATATCTCATGGACGCGCGAGGGAGGAGCGGGAGGAATGCGCGAGAGGAGAAGAAGAAGTCCAGGCCGGTCCGAGCCGCCCGGCCAGACCGGCCCCCACGCCGGGCCGCCCGGTCCCTGGCCCGGTCGACCGGCCGCCAACCGGAGGGAGTGCATCGTACCGGGCAGAAACCGGAAACTTCGTAGTTTTCCGGTTGCCGCCCGGTTGACCGGACCACAGACCGGACCGGCCGGTCCACAGCCCGGTCGACCGGATTCCAGACCGGACCAGTCCGAGTCTGTCTCGACCAGATCTATTATGGGTCGGTTTTACTTGTATCTTTCGACCAGAACTCGTCCCGGACGCCTATATAAGTGCCTTGGACGACCCCCTAGCTGCTTTAGACCATGTTTAAGATAAACCCTAGTTCTTAGTTATTTGCTCTGCAAAACTATTGAATTCCCTACACCATATTGCTTGGATATTGTGTAGATCCCGTTTAAGTCTTGTGTGATCTCGCTGTTCCATTGGGAATTAGACGGTTGCAACTTACCGCTTCGTGGTCGGCGGTTACGTGCGCAAGTGTGTGGAGTTGCGAATATCTTGCAGGGTTGAGAGCTGTTGCATTGGCGACAGGGACCAATCGAGAGATCTCGTTGCGTCATACAAGTTATCATCCACTACATCGTTGTATTTCTCCGCTGCCATCAACACGTGATCATCATCACCACCGTTGCTTACTGATACGTCCCCGACGTATCCATAATTTCTGTCGTTCCATGCTTGTTTTATGACAATACTTACATGTTTTGTTTGCACTTTATGATATTTTTATGCGTTTTCTGGAACTAACCTATTAACAAGATGCCACAGTGCCAGTTCCTATTTTCTGCTGTTTTTGGTTCCAGAAAGGCTGTTCGGGCAATATTCTCGGAATTGGACGAAATCAACGCCAAAGATCTTATTTTTCCCGGAGGCTCCGAACACCGAAGGGGAGTCGGAGGAGAGCCGGGGGCCCCACACCATAGGGCCGCGCGGCCAGCCCCGGCCGCGCCGGCCTATGGGGAGGCCACCCCGTCGGCCCTCCGCGCCGCCTCTTCGCCTATTTAAGCCCTTTCGACCTAAAAACGCAGTACCACTTGACGAAACTCCGTAAAGACTCCAGGGGCGCCGCCACCATCGCGAAACTCCACTCGGGGGACGAAGTCTCTGTCCCGGCACCCTCGCCGGGCGGGGAAGTGCCCCGGAAGCCATCTCCATCAACGCCATCGCCTCCATCATGCTCCGTGAGTAGTTCCCCCATGGACTACGGGTTCTAGCTGTAGCTAGTTGGTATTCTCCCCCATGTACTTCAATACAATGATCTCATGAGCTGCCTTACATGATTGAGATTCATCCGATGTAATCGGTGTTGTGTTTGTCGGGATCCGATGGATTGTTACATTATGATTGTCTATCTACAAAGTTTATGAAGTTATTGTTGCTGCAATCTTGTTATGCTTAATGCTTGTCACTAGGGCCCGAGTGGCATGATCTTAGATTTGAGTTCTATAATTATTGCTTAGATTGTATCTACAAGTTGTATGCACATGTCACTGTCCGGAACCAAAGGCCCCGAAGTGACAGAAATCGGGACAACCGGAGGGGATGGCGGTGATGTGAGGGACACATGTTTTCACGGAGTGTTAATGCTTTGCTCCGGTGCTCTATTAAAAGGAGTACCTTAATATCCAAGTAGTTTCCCTTGAGGCCCGGCTGCCACCGGCTGGTAGGACAAAAGATGTTGTGCAAGTTTCTCATTGCGAGCACGTACGACTATTATTGGAAAACATGCCTACATGATTAATGATCTTGATATTCCGTCTTAATGCTATTTCAATCCTATCAATTGCCCGACTGTAATTTGTTCACCCAACACTTGTTATTGGAGAGTTACCACTAGTGTAGATAGCTGGGAACCCCGATCCATCTCGCATCATCATATACTCGTTCTACATGTCATTGGAAGTAGTATCAACTATTTTCTGGTGCCATTGCTTTCATATTGCTATTACTGCTGCTGTGTTACTGTTACTATTGCTCTCATATCACTGCTACTTTCACATCACCCTCGTTGCTAGTGCTTTTCCAGTGTGCAACTGAATTGACAACTCAGTTGTTAAGGCTTATAAGTATTCTTTACCTCCCCTTGTGCCGAATCAATAAATTTGGGTTTTACTTCCCTCGAAGACCGTTGCGATCCCCTATACTTGTGGGTCATCAAGACTATTTTCACGGCGCCGTTGCCGGGGAGGCATAGCTCTACTCATAAGTTCACCTGGGGAGTACACTCTACCTCTCTCTCCGCTTTTATTTTATTTTGTCTTGCTAGTTTATTTCTGTCTAGTTTATTTGTGCTTAGTTTATTTCTGTCTAGTTTTATTTTGCTTAGTTTACTTTTGCTTAGTTTCTTTTTGTCTTGTTTTATTTTCCCTATATACCCGAAAATCCATAAAAATTTGAAAAACCTAAAAATTAAAAACTGCTCGTTATGGGAGAACCAACAACCTACTTGGATCTTATAGAATGTTATAATAATTATAGAGAATCAAGAACTGGTAAAATAATGAGTGCTATGATAGAAAAATTGAATACAATGGCTAGAATCTTGCTTAGACGCCATGATATAAACTGTTGCTTTCAACATGATACTATACATCTTAAATTTCAATGTGGCTTTAGTGAGGAATTTTTAATTAAGAACTATAATCGGAATTGCTATATTCATTATGGGTTCGAAGAGGTAGAACAATTTGTCTTATTTATGGGAGCCTCCGAGATAGAATCCTTCATGATTGAGAATTATGAAACTTGTGCTATTTGTAAGGACCTTAAAGATTATGTCTCTACTATCCTTAATTCTTGCATAGAATGCTACAGTAGGAATCCTTATATCCTTGATTATAAAGAGAGACGCATTAATGCACAAGAATGCACTCACAATCTGCAGGAACCTGTGGAAGAAGAAATTGATGAACCTGAAAGCTCATTGGATGAAAAAGAAGAGGAGAGTGATGAACAAAAGGTGGAAGAATGGATTAGCTACCCATGCCAACCTTCTAATGAGAGTAACTCTTCATCTCTTACACTATTTGACTGTCCTCCATGCTTACCGAAAGAGGTTGAATGTTATGTTCCTGTGGATTCTCTTGAAATATTTCCTATAAGTAAAACTTGTGAGAATAATTATGCTGCTGTTATTCATGATAATCCATGCTATTTTGATAAATCTTATGATAATGCTTTGTTTGTGCCTGATGTTGAAATGCATGGTACTAAAGAGTTTTGCTTGGCAAATGTTTATGATAAATCTCTAGATGATGGTCCTATGTTACTTGATAATATTAATTGTACTACTAATGAAAATGGGATTTGAGAGTTCTTGACTTTATCTATGAGTCTCATATCTTTTGATATTGATCAATCATCTTGTTATATTGTTGATAAAAGTGGGTTTGAAAGTTTTAATCCTATTATTTCCGAGCTTGATAAAAATTATGTGTTTGTGAATCATGAAAAGCATGCTTTATGTGATAGTTATATTGTTGAGTTTATCCATGAAGCTACTGAAAATTATTATGAGAGAGGAAAATATGGTTGTAGAAATTTGCATGGTACTAAAACACCTCTCTATATGCTGAAAATTTTGAAGTTACTCTTGTTTTATCTTCTTATGCTTGTCACTTTGTTCTTCAAGAATTTATTTGTGTACAAGATTCCTATGCATAGGAAGTGGGTTAGACTTAAATGTGTTTTGAACTTGCATTTTGATTCTCTCTTTTGCTTCAACTCTCACCCTTATGTGAGCATCATTAAAATTGCTGAGCCCATCTTAATGGCTATAAAGAAAGCACTTCTTGGGAGATAACCCATGTGTTTATTTTGCTACTATTTTGTTGTGTCTTGGAAGTTGTTACTACTGTAGCAACCTCTCCTTATCTTTATTTTATTGCATTGTTGTGCCAAGTAAAGTCTCTAGTAGAAGGTTGATACTAGATTTGGATTTCTGCGCAGAAATAGATTTCTATCTGTCACGAATCTGGGCATATTTCTCTGTAGGAAACTCATAAAAATCTGCCAATTTACGTGTGTGATCCTCAGATATGTACGCAACTTTCATTAGTTTTGAGTTTTCTGATTTGAGCAACGGAAGTACCATTTTAAAATTCATGTTTACTGGCTGTTCTGTTTTGGCAGATTCCGTCTCTGTATTTTACATTGTCTCTTGTGGACTTTAAGTGAGGCTTTCTAGACGTGGAGAGATGTAGCTAATGTTTTATTGAGTTCTTGCAATGTGTCACTACAGGGCCGAAGTGGATTAAAGTTTTTTGAGTACTAACCCCTCTAATGAAGTTTATGAGAAGTTTGGTGTGAAGGAAGTTTTCAAGGGTCAAGAGAGGAGGATGATATATGATCAAGAAGAGTGAAAAGTCTAAGCTTGGGGATGCCCCCGTGGTTCATCCCTGCATATTTCAAGGAGACTCAAGCGTCTAAGCTTGGGGATGCCCAAGGCATTCCCTTCTTCATCAACTTATCAGGTTTCTTCTATTGAAACTATATTTTTATTCGGTCACATCTTATGTGCTTTACTTGGAGCGTCTGTTTGTTTTTATTTTTGTTTGTGTTTGAATAAAGATGGATCCTAGCAATCCTTGTTTGGGAGAGAGACACGCTCCGCTTTTTCATATGAACACTTGTTCTTCGTTTTACTTTTAATGTTCAATGATAAAAGTTGGAAGCTACAATACTTATTGGTATTTGGTTGGAAATAGAAAATGCCTCATAATGTCTTGGATAATTTGACACTTGGCAATTGTTTTGAGCTCTCAAGTGGATCATGATTAATCTCTTGCATCATGTAGTTTAAACCTATTAGTGGAGAACTACTGTAGAGCTTGTTAAAATTGGTTTGCATAATTGATCTCTCTTAAGGTCTAGATATTTTCTGGTAAAAGTGTTTGAGCAACAAGGAAGACAGTGTAGAGTATTATAATGCTTGCAATATGTTCTTATGTAAGTTTTGCTGTACCAGTTCATACTTGTGTTTGCTTCAAACAACCTTGCTAGCCTAAACCTTGTATCGAGAGGGAATACTTCTCATGCATCCAAAATCCTTGAGCCAACCACTATGCCATTTGTGTCCACCATACCTACCTACTACATGGTATTTCTCCGCCATTCCAAAGTAAATTGCTTGAGTGCTACCTTTAAACAATTCAAAATTTATCACCTCTGATTTGTGTCAATGTTTTATAGCTCATGAGGAAGTATGTGGTGTTTATCTTTCAATCTTGTTGGGCAACTTTCATATGGACTAGTGGCACATCCGCTTATCCAATAATTTTGCAAAAAGAGCTGGCATTGGGATTCCCAGTCCCGAATTAATTAACTTAAATAGACACTCCTCCATGGTTTGTGATTGTTGGACGGCACCGAAGGATTCGGTTAGCCATGGCTTGTGTAAGCAAAGGTTGGGGGGAGTGTCATCATCATAATAAAACTTAAAATAAAAGGGCACTCCTTCATGGTATGAGATTGTTGGCAGGCACCCGAGGATTCGGTTAGCCATGGTTTGTGAAAGAAAGGTTGGAAGGAGTGCCACCCAAAAATAAAAATAATTCATGGGAGCCGCTCTTGAAGGTTTGTCTAGCAAGGGGGTTAGAGTGCCCACTACCATTCGTTGACAACAACAAACACCTCTCAAAACTTTACTTTTATGCTCTCTTTATGTTTTCAAAACCAAAGCTCTAGCACAAATATAGCAATCGATGCTTTCCTCTTTGAAGGGCCATTCTTTTACTTTATGTTGAGTCAGTTTACCTACTTCCTTCCATCTTAGAAGCAAACACTTGTGTCAACGGTGCATTGATTCTTACATACTTGCTTATTTGCATTCATCATATTACTTTGTGTTGACAATTATCCATGAGATATGCATGTTGAAAGTTGAAAACAACCGCTGAAACTTAAATCTTCCCTTGTGTTGCTTCGATGCCTTTACTTTGAACTCATTGCTTTATGAGTTAACTCTTGTGCAAAACTTTTGATACTTGTCTTGAAAGTACTCTTCATGAAAAGTTTTGCTATATGTTATCTATTTGTTAGCAACTATAGATCATTGCCTTGAGTCACTTCATTCATTTCATATGCTTTGTAATAGTATGATCAAGGTTATGTAAGTAGCATGTCACTACGAAATTATTCTTTTTATCGTTTACCTGCTCGGGACGAGCGAGAACTAAGCTTGGGGATGCTGATACGTCCCCGACGTATCCATAATTTCTGTCGTTCCATGCTTGTGTTATGACAATACTTACATGTTTTGTTTGCACTTTATGATGTTTTTATGCGTTTTCCGGAACTAACCTATTAACAAGATGCCACAGTGCTAGTTCCTGTTTTCTGCTGTTTTTGGTTCCAGAAAGGCTGTTCAGGCAATATTCTCGGAATTGGACGAAATCAACGCCAAAGATCTTATTTTTTCCGGGAGGCTCCAGAACACCGAAGGGGAGTCGGAGGAGAGCCAGGGGGCCCCCACACCATAGGGCCGCGCGGGCCAGCCCCTGGCCGCGCCGGCCTATGGGGAGGCCACCCTGTCAGCCCTCCTGCGCCGCCTCTTCGCCTATTTAAGCCCTTTCGACCTAAAAACGCAGTACCACTTGACGAAACTCCAGAAAGACTCCAGGGCGCCGCCACCATCGCGAAACTCCAATTCGGGGACAGAGTCTCTGTCCCGGCACCTGCCGGGCGGGGAAGTGCCCCGGAAGCCATCTCCATCAACGCCATCGCCTCCATCATGCTCCGTGAGTAGTTCCCCCATGGACTACGGGTTCTAGCCGTAGCTAGTTGGTATTCTCTCCCCCATGTACTTCAATACAATGATCTCATGAGCTGCCTTACATGATTGAGATTCATCTCGATGTAATCGGTGTTGTGTTTGTCGGGATCCGATGGATTGTTACATTATGATTGTCTATCTACAAAGTTTATGAAGTTATTGTTGCTTGCAATCTTGTTATGCTTAATGCTTGTCACTAGGGCCCGAGTGGCATGATCTTAGATTTGAGTTCTATAATTATTGCTTAGATTGTATCTACAAGTTGTATGCACATGTCACCGTCCGGAACCAAAGGCCCCGAAGTGACGAAATCGGGACAACCGGAGGGGATGGCGGTGATGTGAGGGACACATGTTTTCACGGAGTGTTAATGCTTTGCTCCGGTGCTCTATTAAAAGGAGTACCTTAATATCCGAGTAGTTTCCCTTGAGGCCCGGCTGCCACCGTGCTGGTAGGACAAAAGATGTTGTGCAAGTTTCTCATTGCGAGCACGTACGACTATTATTGGAAAACATGCCTACATGATTAATGATCTTGATATTCTGTCTTAATGCTATTTCAATCCTATCAATTGCCCGATCGTAATTTGTTCACCCAACACTTGTTATTGGAGAGTTACCACTAGTGTAGATAGCTGGGAACCCCGGTCCATCTCGCATCATCATATACTCGTTCTACATGTCATTGGAAGTAGTATCAACTATTTTACGGTGCCATTGCTTTCATATTGCTATTACTACTGCTGTGTTACTCGTTACTATTGCTCTCATATCATCGCTACTTTCACATCACCCCTGTTGCTAGTGCTTTTCCAGTGTGCAGCTGAATTGACAACTCAGTTGTTAAGGCTTATAAGTATTCTTTACCTCCCCTTGTGTCGAATCAATAAATTTGGGTTTTACTTCCCTCGAAGACTGTTGCGATCCCCTATACTTGTGGGTCATCACTTACTGAGAAGATCGGGCCACCCCTTATCATCTTGGTATCAGATTTCCAGTTTTCCTCGGTAAGCCATCCACAATCCACCCCATAGTTGAGTTGTGAGTGTTTCCTATACAGAAAAAGCCAAAAAAATATTAGGGTTAGGGTTTGCCATAGCCATAGCTTGCACTAATTTCGAGTTTTAGTTGCTTTTCGTAGTTGTTTTTGCGTACCTTTATCTTTCATCTAGTATTTTAGGGTTTGAGTTTACTCTATTATCTTGTGTTACTTTGTCGTCTAGTTTCAGTTTTTGTTACTCCGAGTCCACATAGCGTACAGTGTGCTTGTTCCCGACCATAGACACAGCCTTTCGATATACGTGACTAGGAACTTCCCCAGAAGAGACTAGTTTTACCGCTCGACAGGCTGCTCATTAGGGTTTTGGTGCTTTGCATATCTTGTTGGCCGTGTTATCAAGGAGTTGAGTCATAAAAAAAGAGAAAATAGAAAAGAAGCAAAAAAGAGCTACATAGCTGCGTGTGTTACAAAAAGAAAAATACAAAAAGAAAAGTGTGTGCTAGTTGAATTCAAGTGAAGGCCTAAGTTTTCTTTACTGCACCTGTAGTTGAGCAATCTTGTGCCTGTCTCGTTGAGCTTTGCTAGCGTCTCTCGAGTGCATTGCAACCTTTCATCCATATAGTTGCATTGCCACATTTATCGCCTTGTGTGAGTATCTTGTGGTTGTCTACGGTCAGCGCTAGAGCTTGTTATTGGTGCAAATAGGTAGCCTACCTACAGCCCCACATATACCCTGCTTTGTCGTGTGATTGTTCTTATACCCTTGATATTCGCTTCGCTACATCCGTGCACTAGTTGTTACTACAAGTGGTAAGCAATACTAATTTACTTTGGAACGGTAAGATTGCCTTTTCTTATCAGTTTTGAGTGAGTTGTGAGAGTACCACCATATATTTTTGATTTTGTGCACTAACCTATAAATCATGTCTGCTAGTGATAATAAGATTGTTAACCAGGAAAACAAGAATTCCGCAGATATCATCACATGGAGGGAGTATGAAGCTCTTCGTAATGAGATGCGACGTGAATTCCGCACTCAGGATGATGAGCTTAAGGGTACAGTTGACGAGATCAAACAAACGCTGGATGCTACTAATGTAACCGTCACTGGATTGGCTGATCAAATGATAGATATACAGCGCAATATTGCATATATGCGCCTCGCTATTGAGAATTTGACTGCACAACAGCAACAACAAGACGATGACGAAGATCCTGAGCTTGAAGATGACGCACACAATGCTCGTGGTGCGCCTCGTGGTCATCGTCCTCGTGGTTGGGTTCCACTTGGCCGCAATGGTCGTGGACAAGATGAAGAAGATGGATTGGGTAAGCCCAAGTTTTCCATACCCAAGTTTGAAGGAGGAGCTGATGTTGAAGAATATCTTACTTGGGAGCTCAAGATTGAGAAGTTATATAGCTTACATCCAAACTACTCTGAAGATAGGAAGATCAAGCTTGCTTCTTCTGAATTTGATGGTTATGCATTGCGTTGGTGGGATTCTTTGATTCGTAACCGCGACGAAGATGGTGCACAACCAATCCGTACATGGCGTGCTATGAAGGAGGTTATGACTTCTCGTTTTGTGCCTACAAATTACTTGCGGAATATATTTGATAAGCTCACATTATTGAGGCAAGGTGTGAAGACTGTTGATGAGTACTACATGGAGATGGAGATGCTTATGCAGCGTGGTCGTGTCCGTGAGTCTCTAGAGATGACAATGCAGCGTTTTCTCAATGGATTGAAGTATGATGTTAAAGGCATTGTTCGTCATTACACTTACACCAATATGAATGAATTGTTACATCATGCAAGAGAAGCTGAATCGCAGTTGGCTGAAGAAGCAAAGGTTAAGGGACGTACTACGGGAGCTGGGCGTTTTACACCCCGTGCGTCCTCTACAGCGTCGGCGCCTTCGACGCGCTTTGTTCCTTACTCTACTCCGCCTAGCAAACCGGTCTCCAATGTATCTAATGCAAAGAAGTCCGAATCTGCTTCAAGTACGAGTGGTTCTAGCATGTCTACAGCGCGCAACCGCGATATGCTTTGCCATACATGTGGTGGCAAGGGTCACTTCAAGAGAGATTGTCCTAACCGCAAAGTCATGATTATCAATGAGGACAATGAGTATGAGACTCGGAGATGATGTTGATCCAAATGCTCCAGTACGATGATGACTATGACACCGATGGTGAAGATGCATATCCTTCTGATGCTCGTACCATTGTTGTGTCGCAGCGTGCTCTTAATGTGTTACCTAGTGCATCTACTCAGCGCTGCAATTTGTTCCAAACCAAAGCTTTAGTTGCTCCTGACAAGGCTTGCAAGGTCATTATTGATGGCGGGAGTTGCCGCAATTTAGCAAGCAAGGAGTTATGTACCAAGCTGAAGTTGAAGTATCTACCGCACCCGCATCCATATTATATTCAGTGGTTGAGCGACAATGGTGAGATGAAGGTAAACCACATGGTGCGTGTTGAGTTTGAGATTGGACCGTATAAGGATTGCATTGATTTTGATGTGGTGTGGTGACCCAGCGTACCACTGCATGGTGTAGTACACAAGTCGTTGACATAACACAAGTGAAACACCGTTCCACTCATATTACATCCCTCAGAGTGGTACAACAGAAACATATGCGAGTCCAAGGTATGTCTATAGAAGGATACATAACATGTTTACCGAAGATCACACAGCCTCCTACTTTACAGTGAGGTAAAACTTCAAATAAAGCTCCAGAAGAACGACTCGTAGTCTAACTTATTGCTAACTCAAGCTTAAGAGCTACTAGGCTTTCTATAGAAATCTAGCTACTTAGGTGCTAGGATTAGAGAAAGGCTCCCTTCTATTACTAGTCTAAGTTTCCACTATAGTTGCTGCAGCAGTTGACTTCATTTACTTCTTTGCTCGGATTCTTCATCTTGTTGCAGTTGACTCCTTTGTCTTCGAGTTCCACGGTAGATTCTCCTTCGGTGCCTCCATAGCTAAGCAGGGGATTTAAGAGTGGGATGAGTACGAGCGTACTCAGCAAGTTCATATTAGGGAAATAAGTGTATCATGCACTAGCTACAGCCACAGACCAGAAAGTCATAGGCAATGCAAGTTTTCGTAAACATTTCTTCAAAAGGTTTATTTTATTCTGAAAACTATGCCCGTCAGTCTTCGCAGGTTGACTAGAACTTCACGGAGTTCCTTTCCTGCCGCGTTCGCAGTTCTCTTCCCGGAACAGGGAGTGACAGTCACAATTCAGTATCCTCTGCAGAGGTGCGTTACTTTTCCCATAAGAGATCTCACCCTTTTTGCCATCCGCAGGGACTTGCCCCCGTTCACACTTCCTTGGTGTGAGGCCAGGTATAAAGATCCAAGCCCACACCGCCTTCTCCGCGACCCTGCAAACCCACCCTTTTGTCCATCCGTATACCCCCGGTAGACATCTCCCGATCATACGGCTTTACCCACGGTGTACGTCGGACAATCCTTCATAGACGGTAGAGCCTCTCATCCAAACGTCCGGATGGGGATTTTAAAGGCTATCCCAACCTACGGCAGTGCCTCCAGCACCCCGCCGAGGCTCTATCAAGTCCGTTGGCGTGCAGGAGGGAAAAGATACAGCTGGCTTCCCCGCAGCCATTATAGATCTTATGGTCAACGCGGTATGTACGGCGCTAGAATCAATGGACTGGCATTGGTACTTAGTCCTAGATGAATAGTACCCGTGCAATGGAACCTCCACCAATCATCACATACCATGGTTCCATTGCCCACCACATAGTCATATTCATAATTGTAAAATAATATTTGCTTTTCCATGCAAGAGTGATAAGTATAGTACTTTGCATATAATTTGATAAAAATAATCAAATGACATGAGCAAGCGATGAACTTGCCTTTCTTGACCGCAAGATTATGCGGGCAAAAGCTTCGATACGTGAGAACTCCAAATTCTGAAATACCATCATTGTCCGGTAAAGACAATGTTTAAAGAACCGGCAAAGATGCTATAATGTATAGTATGAGATGCAATCGTCCCGAGCGTAACCTAACCTCGATGATTTAAGTTTGATTTAATTGTAAATATTTCTTTAGGATGTGTTGCACTTTTAGGATGGTTCTCAAACAAGGTTCTTATTAGGGTTTGGTTATATTATAGCATAAACAAGTGATATAATGCATCATAACAAATGATATATAAGACATCATAACAAGCACATACATAAAGGACTTGTAGTTGAACAATATGTACAAAGCAGTTGTCAATTTTAAGTTCTACAGGACATGGTTGATGATTACTTATATTATACTTCAAAAGAACATCTTTTGAAGAACATATTGATTAAGAGATAGTAAGTATCTCAAATAAGAACTATGGCCTTCTATGGTTTACTTGATATCTACTTCAAAAGAATAACTTTTGAAGAACAAGTTAAATAAGAATAAGAACTACTACAAATAGGAGCTATGGCTTCTAGGGTTTACTATTGGATTCTTTTAGTTCTCCAATAGGGATTAGTTGGGTTCTTAAGAAGAATGGGTTATATGTAGCAAGTATTGGTAGGTTCATTACTATGGTTTCTCATAAGCATCATATTAAAGGATGATGGTCAAGGTGGTGCTATGAGCTAGGGTTTACTATATCTTCCTATTTGATTCACTAAGTAATCACTAAGGGTTTCTAAGCTAGGTGGCTTAAGATTCCTTAAGTAGGCTTAGTTGAATAGGAGTATCTGATGTGCATAACTACACAAGATTGGTATTAGGGTTTATCACTATGGTTCTACTAGGATATGATGGTTGAGGTTGATTTTAATGGTCTGGTATGACGATCAATGGTGCTAACATATTAACAAGCTAGGGTTTATACCTAGGTGGCACTAATTGGATCATATAGGTGTTAACCAAAAATAAAGACATGAAATGATAACCACATGTGAAATGATTTTGTTTTAAGTTAATAGATCATGATCATGCATGCATTTGTTTCTAACTAGGGTTCTATAGGTATAGGTGAAGCTTATATAATCATATGGCTAAACCCCTAGGGTTTTAGGATTGCAATTATTAAGGATGAACACATAAAATAATGCAATCAAGGTCTTACTTAAAACTAGGGTTTCTAAATTATGGTACAACTCTTAAAATGATAATTAATAATATAGGTGTGGTTACTAATTACTTTGAAACAAAATTAATAATGGTTTGACATTTTGTTAATTTTTAAAAGTGTTAATAATTAGATTAACTCTTAATTAGGTTTAATTAAAAAATTAGGGTTTAACAAGTGTTATTAGGTTTATACAAATAATAACTTGTTAATTAAAAATGTTTGAGTTCACAATATTTAAGCTACCAAATTAATATTGGCTTTTAATATTTTCTTGATTTATTATTATTTAAGAAAATAGAAAATTAAACTTTTTCAAATTAGGGTTTATGAATTACCACTAATAATTAAGTTAATGCAATATGATAAAGAAAGTTTATCTTAATATTTTACTTAGTTATTTAAATAGTTAAAATTTAATTTTTGAAACTTGATTATTTATTGAATTCAATTTGTTTTGAAAACAATTAGAAAGACATAATTAACAAAGAATAAAATAAGTGAATTTTTATTTTGACACACATTTTTATTTTATACTTTATTTGAATAGAGTTTATTTTTGTGAGCATTTTGATATCTTATTCATATTTTTCTGAGTTGAAATGAATTTTATATGATTTTGCAAAGTTTCAACTATTTACTCGGTTTTTAAAATTAAACAGAAAAACTAAATGTACCGATTCAGATCTAGCCCTAGACACTGACTGGTGGGGCTTGTCTCCACGGTGGCTGCCACGCAAGCAAGGACCGGTCAAAGTTGACCAGGACCTTTGACCTCACCGGCGGTTAAACGCCGGCGGTCAGCAGACGGTGGCGCCGCCGATTTACGGCCTCCCGGGATGTGCGGCTAGGTGTTTCTGAACGAGAACAACACGACGAATCGAATGGTGGTGGTGGTTTGCTCGGGGATCATCGGAACTAGCTCCGGCGAGAGGTGCCGCGGCGGTGAGCTCCGGCCAACATGCTAAAATAGGCTACGGACGATGGCAGGGAAGAACTAGTGGGTTCCGGAGATGCGCAAACTCACCCCGAAGCTCAAGGTGTGGTCGGCTCCGGCGATGGTCGACGGAGACGACGGGGATTGGAGATTTCCCGACGATGTGCCTGCGAAGGGAACAAGGAAATTGATCCTCCACACGGCTCCCCGGATGCTGGGCTCCTCCCGCATGCTCCTTGAGTCCATGCGCTCCTCCCGGACCACGCGCCGGAGGCTCGGGGTGGCCTCGTCCGTCGGCTTCGTCTTCGACTCCGGTGACGAGAGAGTGGACGAGTTTGAGAGATAGGGATCGTCCGAGAAGATTTGAAGTGGCGGAGGCGAGCAAGGCGTGCACGGCGATGCCCTCCACCTATTTATAGGCCAAGGGAAGCCCCGTGGCCTCGACACGGTGACGGCCATGGTCGGGAGGTGGCGGTCTCTCGGAAGCTTCTATCCGGCAAGGATTTGCTCGTCCGCGGATAAGCTCGGACGCGAGAGAGGTTGGGCGTGGTTCCGAGTGTCCGGCGACGTCCGGGCATGCTTATCGACGACGAGGTCGTGGCCTCATCGGCTCCGCCGCGCTGTCGAGCTCGGAGACGACGACGGTGAAGTCATTTCTCCACGCACGATTCTTAAAGCAAGCGTAACGGTATTTGGTTTGGGCTGGGTTGCTACTGGGCTGACTGTTGGGCTGCTGCGGTGGGCTGCTGCGGCCAGGTCTGGTAAGTTTCCCTCTCTTTTCCTTTTTCAAATTCTATTTTATATTTTCTGTTTTCTATTTTGTTGTTTGAATTCAAATTTGAATTCTGTTTTGTTTTGCAGGGTTCTAAAATATTTGAGTATCAAGATAATTTGATAATCATACTTACTCGAATGGTTTTATTATTTTAAACAACTAGTTTGGTTTGGATTTAATTGAGATCTTGTGAGACTTGAATAAAATAAAATTGATTTAGGTATTTATTTTAATTTCCTTTTAACTTAGGAACCAGATCTATTTAATTGATTTGAAACTTATAACCGAGTGCATGGTAAACATATTATTAGGTTTTGTTATTACTTAACACTATTGATTGTTCCTATATATTTTAATTATGGCTAAAGTTTTAAAATAGATGATATTGAGAATGGGATTGGTTCATGATTTTATGTGGAGAATTGTTTCTAAGGGTTTTAGAAATAGTTGGAGAAACTCTATCTTTAATAATCATGCTTAGCAAATTCTAGCTTGGATTACTTAGGGTAGATCCTATAATTATCATGGTCAATTAACTCTCTAAAATGATGGTCCAAGCTATAACATATTATTTTATTTGGTCCACTAACCAAAGTACTTGGAAGGCAAAATAGAATTAGATATTGGTTTCATTCTAATCACTTAAATATCATTTAAGCTTAATTATAACTTGCTTGGTTTATACTTGTGATCCATGATGCACAAGTTAGGGCTTAATATTTTATGTGGAGTGAATCCTATGTGAAAGGTTCAGGGTTTTGCATAAGCTTCACTAAATTGAAGTATAAATAGGCATGAGGTATGGCAGGGTTCTATTTATGATCCAAAGTGGTACTTGGATTGAAATTCAAATGAGGTCTAGGGTTTTAGTAGTTTCACTAATAGAGCATGGCTCTCACCTCCAAGATTAAAGGCTGGTTTGAACAAGTAAGATTTAATACTACTCTAATATTCTCTAAGATAGTCATGGATATGGTTAGCATCTATAATCTCTCTCACTTCTCAATGTCTTTTAATAACCTAAGGTCCTACTCAAGAGATGATGATATGATCCTCTAAATTCATGGTTTGCCTAGGAATTTCTACCTTGATATCTTATGTAGCTTGTTCTTCTGGAATTCTGATAAACCTGCATCTTGTGGTATGCCTCCACCTCCTAGCTTCTTCATCTTGATCCTAGCTAATGTATGGAGTGGCTCTATGGGTTGGTTTCCTTGTATCATACTACAAGATGATCAAATGGATGAAGAGTGTGGCTCCTTTTATAGGCTTGGGCAAGCTCTAGTGTCATGACACATAGGTGGGTGACTCTTGTTTTGGTTTGATGAGTAAGGTGCTTGGTTGTCATGCCCTCATCCATAGCAATCCTTTGAGCATGAGGTGGCAAGTCTTGGGATGCAAGTCATGTAGATATTTTCATCCTATGTGGCATGATCATTATCCTCTCATATGAATTATATTTGGATAGCCAAGTGGCATTTGTTACTAAATATCTTGTGGATGGTTTTATTATTGTGGATGAGTCACTATATCATATTTGATTGGATTTATATTATAATATTGGTCAAAAAATCAAGGTTGAAGGTTATTCCTCAATTTTGAATAGTTGGTGTTTGATTGCACCAAGGCATGATCATATGAGTTTCAAAATACTCATGAGTAATTTTATTCAAATAGTTTGAACTATAACTTGTAATGTAAATGGATTCAGTTTTATGATATTCCATATATCTAATAAGTTATGATTTAATTAAGAATGTGTGGCTTTTATGCACTTTAAACCCTATGGTTTACCTTATTTAGAAGTGAATTAAATTACACCCAAAGATAGTTGCTAACTCTTAAGCATTATTAAGTTAGAGTTTGATTCTTAAAGGATGTGTTGTAGTAAGGAATGCCATGTTGAGATCTTTTATAAGATCTTGTAGTTGACCCTTACTTAAGGTGTTGTTTGTTATAAAACTAATTCCATTTGATCTAACTCATAGATCAAATCCTCTCTACCCAAAATAGGGTTTTAGTAAATATCACAGTGAAGTTTATAGCGCTTGACTTGATGATCTACTTCAATTCCAGCAAGTCAAGTGAAACTTCGACTGTGGTAAGTTTTATTTGAAAGCGCGAAAATTCCCCGGATTTTCTATGCATGAATGCAATGCACACTTTGGTGTTCTCTCATTTTATAGCCTCTAAACCTGGGATATTACAGCCTTCTCCCTTAAACCGAACTTCGTCCCGAAGTTCGAACGCTCTCGTGTTTCGGAATGTGGAACCGACTTGAACAGATCACAATCCTTTCAAACTCCCTAGTGATCTCATTAGATATAATTGAATATATCCCTTGTCTCGATCCTTCATGAAGTCTTCTCGATGTCTAGCACCGATACTTTCTTCAATTCTATGATTTCTTCCAACACTCTAAGCTTATAGGCTTACTCTCCAAAGATTCTTGGATTAGGACATCTTATTATGCTAATGGATTTTACTAATGGTTGTGGTGACATCTTTCTATTTGGGTACTCAAAGCTTGGTTCTACCAAATTGCGGTAATCCAGACTGCGGTGCCCAAACCTTAAGTCTAAAGGATTGGTTTAAAGTAAGGTATTGTTTTTCCCTTACTACCATAACGAAAGTAATGGTACTTAGTAAGGTATTTACAATAGGCATGGTCTTGAGGTTTATTCCTACGAATGGATTGGATTTATTTAGTCCATCCAATCAGGGCTTCTAGTTTATGCTAGTTATCCTCCTTTTTGGTTTCTTTAGGTTCCATGAAAGGAATCTTTCTAATAGGCTTATGTTTTGGTATGGTCAAACCCTTCGGTCTTTTGTTATCTTAGACTTTGATTGTCCTCCGACATCTTCTTCATCCAACTTCATTAGCTTAGACTTACTTGAGCTCTTCTGGCTTCGAGTAATTATCAATTACCCACTCAAGTTAAAGTATAACCCTTACTTCCTCGAGATATGAACCTCGGCTTCGGTCCGACAACCTCCCGAGAGTACTATTATATGGATACTTCCACCAATCTTATGAAAATAGGATCGGACTTCCTCTCGGCTCAGTACCTTCTTCTTCTTCTTTCATACTCCAAATCATATCTTAATACTTCTCCTTCAATCTTCCTCTCCCCTTGGAGTTTACTAATGATCTGCAACTCCTTTTCTTCTAATCATTAAACTCCAAGGTAGAAGATTGGTTTAAGTCTGGTTTATATTTTGTACCTTTCTAAAGTCTCACGAAGAATTCTTTGCGGTGTATCCACACAGTTGTGGGTATCCGATGTGAATCCTCCGACTAAATATTTATTAGCTACGGAATACCAGCTACGGAATCCCTCTTTCCTTTAGAGTGAAAGAACGATTAAGCTGTGGACTATTTGTTACCAGCTGCAGACTATCTAACACAAGATGTGGCTTATTGGATACCAGCTGTGGCTATGTTATGGTTCTAGTCCACATCTACCTACCAGATGCGGATACTTTTATGGTTTTAGTTAAGATATACCTCACTTCACCTACTTTCTCTTCATGATTATCCTATATCAGCTGCGGTCTGATGATACCAGTCGCGACTTCACTTGTCTATTTTCCTTCTTCTAAGGTTTGTTTTGCAAGATAACCACTTGTTGACACTATGAAAATAGTATCTTAAGTGACTTCATTAGCATTACCTTCTTTCATAATGAATATGGCTCCACTCCTACTCGCTCCATATTCACTATTTTCTCACTTTCATGGTACTTCCATGTTGAAGTACTCCTCAATTGAGGATAAAAATGAGGTTTGATTGGTCCTTTCTTCAAATTATTGTGGTGACTTCCCACAACTTTACTTCCTTCTTCTAGTGAACCTTCATTTTTCTTCAAAATCTTCAGAATTCGTCACTTCCTCACACGAATACCTTTACCCTCTAGACCTATAACATCAAGTAAGAGCTTGATATAGCAACATGCATTTGCATATCAAAGTCAAACTTCATGTATGGATCTAGTCAATCAATGAAAATCCAATAAAATCCAAGAAAATCCAGCTTTGTGCTTATAATACACATCCTTATAGGCCCGAGTATAATAGTTGGGTAAGACATCCCTAAACATCGAGCACGGATGTGTAGTATATAACACCACATAAGATAGGTTTTGGTTGTGATACTTAGCACAAATACGTGAATTTCTACTATTTGTCTCAACATTTATCTTAATTGCACATTTGCAATGAGACAAACTTGAAACAAAATGGCTTGGGATAGTTGAAGTTAACCTAGTTTTCTTTGGAAGTACTAACAAAATAGGATATCATATATATGTGCTATTCAGGACTACTTCCTATAATACAATTAGTTCTAACATGTCTACTCTAAACACATGTTTGTTTAGAATATACCACCTATAACTCCAGGATTTCTCTATGTGATATGCTCTAAATAAGCCTTCTTTAAACTAAGGATTATGGTTCTAGCATATTTGACATAGTTAACATGATTTTAAGGCCTAAGTTTTCGAACTATTCCTTAAATCCTACTCCTTATCATACTTCGTTATCGTACTTATGATGTTCTACTCCATCACATCATGACTCTCAAGTGAATCATATATGATTACCAACTCTACCATGAAAAGTAGACTTATATGACTCCTATCACTCTTCCTTACCTCCTATGATTGACTCATCATAGGCATATACTACCTCATATTACTTATCTACATTACTTAACATTAGTCATTTGACATTTTAAATGACTCTTACTTAACCATAACTTGCGTTGGTATACTTCTTCCAATAGGATATCTTCCTTATGGTTGTATCCTCTCTTTGGACTACCATGTATTGTATACCAACTGTGGTCTACTACCACCCATTATCTTAAGCTCCAATGGTGTTCTAATTATTTGGAATGAAGCAAGATAACTAACTAACTTTACTTAAGAAAGATAGATAAGAATTTTTTTTACTTAAGTGTGTCAGGATTATTCTCAAGTGAATACCCATCTCAAGTCAAAAGAATAGTTGGTTTAGCATAGTTAACTTGGCTAATACAACTTCCTATAGACACTACCAAACCTATAGGTCTCCTTTAAAGGGTTTTAATCCTAGGGTCAAAGCATTTGCTCTGATACCAGCTGTGGTGACCCAGCGTACCACTGCATGGTGTAGTACACAAGTCGTTGACATAACACAAGTGAAACACCGTTCCACTCATATTACATCCCTCGCAGTGGTACAACGAAACATATGCGAGTCCAAGGTATGTCTATAGAAGGATACACAAGCTGTTTACAGAAGATCAACACAGCCTCCTACTTTACAGTGAGGTAAAACTTCAAATAAAGCTTCAGAAGAATGACTCGTAGTCTAACTTATTGCTAACTAAAGCTTCAGAGCAAAAAGGCTTGCTATAGAAATCTAGCTACTTAGGTGCTAAGATTAGGGAAAGGCTCCCTTCTATTACTAGTCTAAGTTTCCACTCTAGTTTCTACAGCAGTTGACTTCATTGCTTGGATTCTTCGTCTTGTTGCAGTTGACTCCTTTGTCTTCGAGTTCCACGGTAGTTTATCCTCCGGTGCCTCCATAGCTAAGCAGGGGATTTAAGAGTGGGATGAGTACGAGCGTACTCAGCAAGTTCATATTAGGGAAATAAGTGTATCATGCACTAGCTACAGCCACAGACCAGAAAGTCATAGGCAATGCAAGTTTTCGTAAACATTTCTTCAAAAGGTTTATTTTATTCTGAAAACTATGCCCGTCAGTCTTCACAGGTTGACTAGAACTTCACGGAGTTCCTTTCCTGCCGCGTTCGCAGTTCCCTTCCCGGAACAGGGAGTGACGACCACAATTTGATACACTCTGCAGAGGTGCGTTACTTTTCCCATAAGAGATCTCACCCTTTTTGCCATCCGCGAGGACTTGCCCCCGTTCACACTTCCTTGGTGTGAGGCCGGGTATAAAGATCCAAGCCCACACCGCCTTCTCCGCGACCCCGCAAACCCACCCTTTTGTCCATCCGTACACCCCCGGTAGACATCTCCCGATCATACGGCTTTACCCACGGTGTACGTCGGACAATCCTTCATAGACGGTAGAGCCTCTCATCCAAACGTCCGGATGGGGATTTTAAAGGCTATCCCAACCTACGGCAGTGCCTCCAGCACCCCGCCGGGCTCTATCAAGTCCGTTGGCGTGCAGGAGGGAAAAGATACAGCTGGCTTCCCCAGAGCCATTATAGATCTTATGGTCAACACGGTATGTACGGCGCTAGAATCACTGGACGGCATTGGTACTTAGTCCTAGATGAATAGTACCCGTGCAATGGAACCTCCACCAATCATCACATACCATGGTTCCATTGCCCACCACATAGTCATATTCATAATTGTAAAATAATATTTGCTTTTCCATGCAAGAGTGATAAGTATAGTACTTTGCATATAATTTGATAAAAATAATCAAATGACATGAGCAAGCGATGAACTTGCCTTTCTTGACCGCAAGATTATGCAGGCAAAAGCTTCGATACGTGAGAACTCCAAATTCTGAAATACCATCATTGTCCGGTAAAGACAATGTTTAAAGAACTGGCAAAGATGCTATAATGTATAGTATGAGATGCAATCGTCCCGAGCGTAACCTAACCTCGATGATTTAAGTTTGATTTAATTGTAAATATTTCTTTAGGATGTGTTGCACTTTTAGGATGGTTCTCAAACAAGGTTCTTATTAGGGTTTGGTTATATTATAGCATAAACAAGTGATATAATGCATCATAACAAATGATATATAAGACATCATAACAAGCACATACATAAAGGACTTGTAGTTGAACAATATGTACAAAGCAGTTGTCAATTTTAAGTTCTACAGGACATGGTTGATGATTACTTATATTATACTTCAAAAGAACATCTTTTGAAGAACATATTGATTAAGAGATAGTAAGTATCTCAAATAAGAACTATGGCCTTCTATGGTTTACTTGATATCTACTTCAAAAGAATAACTTTTGAAGAACAGGTTAAATAAGAATAAGAACTACTACAAATAGGAGCTATGGCTTCTAGGGTTTACTATTGGATTCTTTTAGTTCTCCAATAGGGATTAGTTGGGTTCTTAAGTAGAATGGGTTATATGTAGCAAGTATTGGTAGGTTCATTACTATGGTTTCTCATAAGCATCATATCAAAGGATGATGGTCAAGGTGGTGCTATGAGCTAGGGTTTACTATATCTTCCTATTTGATTCACTAAGTAATCACTAAGGGTTTCTAAGCTAGGTGGCTTAAGATTCCTTAAGTAGGTTTAGTTGAATAGGAGTATCTGATGTGCATAACTACACAAGATTGGTATTAGGGTTTATCACTATGGTTCTACTAGGATATGATGGTTGAGGTTGATTTTAATGGTCTGGCATGACGATCAATGGTGCTAACATATTAACAAGCTAGGGTTTATACCTAGGTGGCACTAATTAGATCATATAGGTGTTAACCAAAAATAAAGACATGAAATGATAACCACATGTGAAATGATTTTGTTTTAAGTTAATAGATCATGATCATGCATGCATTTGTTTCTAACTAGGGTTCTATAGGTATAGGTGAAGCTTATATAATCATATGGCTAAACCCCTAGGGTTTTAGGATTGCAATTATTAAGGATGAACACATAAAATAATGCAATCAAGGTCTTACTTAAAACTAGGGTTTCTAAATTATGGTACAACTCTTAAAATGATAATTAATAATATAGGTGTGGTTACTAATTACTTTGAAACAAAATTAATAATGGTTTGACATTTTGTTAATTTTTAAAAGTGTTAATAATTAGATTAACTCTTAATTAGGTTTAATTAAAAAATTAGGGTTTAACAAGTGTTATTAGGTTTATACAAATAATAACTTGTTAATTAAAAATGTTTGAGTTCACAATATTTAAGCTACCAAATTAATATTGGCTTTTAATATTTTCTTGATTTATTATTATTTAAGAAAATAGAAAATTAAACTTTTTCAAATTAGGGTTTATGAATTACCACTAATAATTAAGTTAATGCAATATGATAAAGAAAGTTTATCTTAATATTTTACTTAGTTATTTAAATAGTTAAAATTTAATTTTTGAAACTTGATTATTTATTGAATTCAATTTGTTTTGAAAACAATTAGAAAGACATAATTAACAAAGAATAAAATAAGTGAATTTTTATTTTGACACACATTTTTATTTTATACTTTATTTGAATAGAGTTTATTTTTGTGAGCATTTTGATATCTTATTCATATTTTTCTGAGTTGAAATGAATTTTATATGATTTTACAAAGTTTCAACTATTTACTGGTTTTTAAAATTAAATAGAAAAACTAAATGTACCGATTCAGATCTAGCCCTAGACACTGACTGGTGGGGCTTGTCTCCACGGTGGCTGCCACGCAAGCAAGGACCGGTCAAAGTTGACCAGAACCTTTGACCTCACCGGCGGTTAAACGCCGGCGGTCGCGGACGGTGGCGCCGCCGATTTACGGCCTCCCGGATGTGCGGCTAGGTGTTTCGAACGAGAACAACACGACGAATCGAATGGTGGTGGTGGTTTGCTCGGGGATCATCGGAACTAGCTCCGGCGAGAGGTGCTGCGGCGGTGAGCTCCGGCCAACATGCTAAAATAGGCTACGTACGATGGCAGGAAGAACTAGTGGGTTCTGGAGATGCGCAAACTCACCCTGAAGCTCAAGGTGTGGTCGGCTCCGGCGATGGTCGACGGAGACGACGGGGATTGGAGATTTCCCGGCGATGTGCTGCAGAAGGGAACAAGGAAATTGATCCTCCACACGGCTCCCCGGATGCTAGGCTCCTCCCGCATGCTCCTTGAGTCCATGCGCTCCTCCTGGACCACGCGCCGGAGGCTGGGGTGGCCTCCTCCGTCGGCTTCGTCTTCGACTCCGGTGACAGAGAGTGGACGAGTTTGAGAGATAGGGATCGTCTGAGAAGATTTGAAGTGGCGGAGGCGAGCAAGGCGTGCACGGCGATGCCCTCCACCTATTTATAGGCCAAGGGAAGCCCTGTGGCCTCGACACGGTGACGGCCATGGTCGGGAGGTGGCGGTCTCTGGAAGCTTCTATCTGGCAAGGATTTGCTCGTCCGCGGATAAGCTCGGACGCGAGAGAGGTTGGGCGTGGTTCTGAGTGTCTGGCGACGTCCGGGGCATGCTTATCGACGACGAGGTCGTGGCCTCATCGGCTCCGCCGCGCTGTCGAGCTCCGGAGACGACGACGGTGAAGTCATTTCTCCACGCACGATTCTTAAAGCAAGCGTAACGGTATTTGGTTTGGGCTGGGTTGCTACTCGGGCTGACTCGTTGGGCTGCTGCGGTGGGCTGCTCGCGCCAGTGTCCGGTAAGTTTCCCTCTCTTTTCCTTTTTCAAATTCTATTTTATATTTTCTCGTTTTCTATTTTGTTGTTTGAATTCAAATTTGAATTCTGTTTTGTTTTGCGGTGTTCTAAAATATTTGAGTATCAAGATAATTTGATAATCATACTTACTCGAATGGTTTTATTATTTTAAACAACTAGTTTGGTTTGGATTTAACTGAGATCTTGTGAGACTTGAATAAAATAAAATTGATTTAGGTATTTATTTTAATTTCCTTTTAACTTAGGAACCAGATCTATTTAATTGATTTGAAACTTATAACCAGATGCATGGTAAACATATTATTAGGTTTTGTTATTACTTAACACTATTGATTGTTCCTATATATTTTAATTATGGCTAAAGTTTTAAAATAGATGATATTGAGAATGGGATTGGTTCATGATTTTATGTGGAGAATTGTTTCTAAGGGTTTTAGAAATAGTTGGAGAAACTCTATCTTTAATAATCATGCTTAGCAAATTCTAGCTTGGATTACTTAGGGTAGATCCTATAATTATCATGGTCAATTAACTCTCTAAAATGATGGTCCAAGCTATAACATATTATTTTATTTGGTCCACTAACCAAAGTACTTGGAAGGCAAAATAGAATTAGATATTGGTTTCATTCTAATCACTTAAATATCATTTAAGCTTAATTATAACTTGCTTGGTTTATACTTGTGATCCATGATGCACAAGTTAGGGCTTAATATTTTATGTGGAGTGAATCCTATGTGAAAGGTTCGGGGTTTTGCATAAGCTTCACTAAATTGAAGTATAAATAGGCATGAGGTATGGCAGGGTTCTATTTATGATCCAAAGTGGTACTTGGATTGAAATTCAAATGAGGTCTAGGGTTTTAGTAGTTTCACTAATAGAGCATGGCTCTCACCTCCAAGATTAAAGGCTGGTTTGAACAAGTAAGATTTAATACTACTCTAATATTCTCTAAGATAGTCATGGATATGGTTAGCATCTATAATCTCTCTCACTTCTCAATGTCTTTTAATAACCTAAGGTCCTACTCAAGAGATGATGATATGATCCTCTAAATTCATGGTTTGCCTAGGAATTTGTACCTTGATATCTTATGTAGCTTGTTCTTCTGGAATTCTGATAAACCTGCATCTTGTGGTATGCCTCCACCTCCTAGCTTCTTCATCTTGATCCTAGCTAATGTATGGAGTGGCTCTATGGGTTGGTTTCCTTGTATCATACTACAAGATGATCAAATGGATGAAGAGTGTGGCTCCTTTTATAGGCTTGGGCAAGCTCTAGTGTCATGACACATAGGTGGGTGACTCTTGTTTTGTTTTGATGAGTAAGGTGCTTGGTTGTCATGCCCTCATCCCTAGCAATCCTTTGAGCATGAGGTGGCAAGTCTTGGGATGCAAGTCATGTAGATATTTTCATCCTATGTGGCATGATCATTATCCTCTCATATGAATTATATTTGGATAGCCAAGTGGCATTTGTTACTAAATATCTTGTGGATGGTTTTATTATTGTGGATGAGTCACTATATCATATTTGATTGGATTTATATTATAATATTAGTCAAAAAATCAAGGTTGAAGGTTATTCCTCAATTTTGAATAGTTGGTGTTTGATTGCACCAAGGCATGATCATATGAGTTTCAAAATACTCATGAGTAATTTATTCAAATAGTTTGAACTATAACTTGTAATGTAAATGGATTCAGTTTTATGATATTCCATATATCTAATAAGTTATGATTTAATTAAGAATGTGTGGCTTTTATGCACTTTAAACCCTATGGTTTACCTTATTTAGAAGTGAATTAAATTACACCCAAAGATAGTTGCTAACTCTTAAGCATTATTAAGTTAGAGTTTGATTCTTAAAGGATGTGTTGTAGTAAGGAATGCCATGTTGAGATCTTTTATAAGATCTTGTAGTTGACCCTTACTTAAGGTGTTGTTTGTTATAAAACTAATTCCATTTGATCTAACTCATAGATCAAATCCTCTCTACCCAAAATAGGGTTTTAGTAAATATCACAGTGAAGTTTATAGCGCTTGACTTGATGATCTACTTCAATTCCAGCAAGTCAAGTGAAACTTCGATTCATCGTGGTAAGTTTTATTTGAAAGCGCGAAAATTCCCCGGATTTTCTATGCATGAATGCAATGCACACTTTGGTGTTCTCTCATTTTATAGCCTCTAAACCTGGGATATTACACTCTTCGACCCAAGCTCCCTCTGCGCCTGTAAGGCGTTTCTTGAGGCCGTCCCCTATTAGACCGTTGATCCTTTCGACCTGTCCGTTTGTTTGCGGGTGAGCCACTGATGCAAATTTCAGTTTTATCCCCCTGTCGTCACAAAACTCTCGGAATTCTTTGGAATCAAAGTTAGTCCCATTATCCGTGACGATGCTGTGAGGCACACCAAATCGACATGTTATTTCTTTGAAGAATTGGACTGCTGTTTTTGCCTTCTGGTTTCGTACTGGTACTGCCTCGATCCACTTTGTGAATTTGTCGACTGCGACTAATAGGTACGTGTGTCCTCCAGGCGATGATCTCGGCAGTGGTCCAACTTGATCGAGTCCCCATTGGGCGAACGACCATGCCAAGGGTATCGTCATTAGGTCTGTTGCAGGGGCGTGCGGTTTTGGGGAAAACCGTTGGCAAGGGTCGCACTTCATGACCAGATTTCGAGCATCCGACGCTGCCGTTGGCCAGTAAAATCCTGCCCGGAAGGCTTTTGCCACGAGAGCCCTACTTCCTGCATGATGCCCACAAGTTCCCTCGTGTATCTCACGCAGCAATGCCCTTCCATCGTCGATGGCAATGCATCTTTGGAAGATACCGGAGATGCTGCGCTTGTAGAGTTCACCGTTTACTATGGTGAAAGCCTTCGATCGCCTGACGATTCGTTTTGCTTCTACTGAATCCGCTGGTAGTTCCTGCTTTGTTAGGTATGCCAGGAACGGTTTAGTCCATAGTGGCTCAAGGAGGAGGACCTGTTCGGCTGGAGTTGGGGTTTCATCGGCAGCTTGCTGCGGGTTTGCCTCTGGTTCTTCGGCCGTCGTTTTTGGAGGTGCCAGCACTTTCTCTTTTATTGATCGCTGAGTGATCACCTCGTAAAACACTCCATCTGGGATTGGAGAGCACATGGAGCCGATGTTTGCTAAGGTGTCGGCTTCCTCATTGCTGGCTCTGCCGATATGTTTAAGCTCACACCCCTCAAATTTGGCTTCCATATTCGATACAGATTGTCGGTAGGCAATCATGTTGTCGCTAAGCTGCGTCGCACGGATTCATCGACTGTTGTACTACCAAGTTTGAGTCTCCATAGATTTCCGGCGAGTCGCCCCACATGTCTTTGCCATCTTCATTCCGTGCAGCGAGTGCTTCGTATTCGCTTCATTGTTTGTCGGTAAAGAGAAGTTCATGCGCAGTATATACTTCATCTTATCTCCTTGTGGTGATATCAGCACCACTCCTGCTGCTGCGCCCGTGCTACGTTTCGACCCGTCGAAATACATTATCCAGGATCCCGACATGTCGGGTGCCACCGGTGTCTGGGATTGAATCCAGTCCGCCACAAAGTCTGGGAGGATTTGGGATTTTATCGCTGTTCGATTGACATAAGTTATGTCGTGAGGTGCTATCTCGATAGCCCATTGGGACACTCGACCAGTGGCCTCTGGATTGGTCATTATATTTTTTAACGGCGCCTCGCTCACGACGACAATCAGATGCTCGGTGAAATACTGCCGTAGCTTGCGGGCTGATCTCCATACTGCATACGCCAGCTTCTGATGATGGGGGTACCTTTGTCTTGCAGGTGTGAGTACTTCACTGAGGTAGTAAACGGGCCTCTGCACGCCGTGGACTCTCCCTGCTTCTTCTCGTTCAACAACCAAGACGCTGTCGAAGACTTGGGCTGTCGCAGCTATGTACATGAGCAGCTTTTCCTTCTCACGGGGGGTTACAAGAACTGGAGATGTCGATAAAATCTTCTTTAGATTGTCGAAGGATTCCTGCGCCTCCTTTGTCCACTCAAACTTTTCCGATTTTTTCATCAGATTGTAGAAAGGCAAAGCTTTTTCTCCCAACTTGGCAATGAACCCGCTGAGTGCCGCTAAGCGTCTCGCTAACCGCTGCACTTGGTGCGGATTCTTTGGCGGCTCCATGTCGAGAATAGCTTTGATTTTCAAAGGATTGGCTTCGATTCCCCTGGCCGAGATGAAGTATCCTAGTACTTGCCCTCCCGGTACTCCGAAGAAGCACCTTTTGGGGTTTAACTTGATCTTATACCTGTCTAGGTTATCAAAGGTTTCCCGCAGATCATCAACGAGGGTGGCAGTGTGCTTTGTTTTTACCACGATATCGTCGATGTAGACCTCGATGTTTCGTCCGATCTGCTCTCCAAGGCAAGCTTGCATGCAGCGTTGGTAAGTTGCTCCCGCATTTTTCAACCCGAAGGTCATGACGTTGTAACAGAAAACGCCGTGTGGGGTGATGAACGCGGTTAGCTCCTGATCTTCCTTCCTCAGTTTGATCTGATTATACCCAGAGTAAGCATCGAGAAAGGAGAGGCGGTCGCATCCGGCTGTGGAATCAACTATCTGGTCAATTCTAGGCAGCGGGAAGTGGTCTTTCGGACAGTGTTTGTTGAGGCCGGTGTAGTCGATACACATACGCAGAGCGGTGGTGTCCTTTTTGGGTACCATGACAGGGTTAGCCACCCACTCTGATTCCTTGAGCTCTCGGATGAATCCTGCTTTACGGAGTCGATTGATTTCCTCACCAATTGCTCTCCTCTTGGGTTCTGAGAATCGACGCATCGATCGCTGCAATGGTTTGGCTGTCGGGTCAACATTAAGGGCGTGCTCAGCGGGGATACCTGGCATGTCGGATGGTTCCCATGCAAATATCTCCCAGCGCTCACGGAGGAACTCGATGAGCGCGCCTTCCTATGCGACCGTGAGGTCAGCCGATATATTGACCGTTTTCTTCGGGTCAGTGGGGTGCACCTGCAGCTTCTGGGCTTCCTTTGCAGCGTCAAACTCGTCGGATCTTACGTTTCGGTTATCGGCCGGTGGCTGCGTATGATCCACAGCTGCGTCGATCGCATTGAGCTCCTCCTTAGCGCCGAATTTTGAAGCGATCTTCTGGAACTCCCTTTCGCAGGTGTCTGACCGAGCAAAACTCCCGTGGATGGTTATTGGGGTTCCGTTGTTGCCTGGCATCTTCAGTTTTAGGTATGCATAATGAGGTATGGCCATAAACTTGGCAAACGCCGGCCTGCCGAGGATGGCATGATACCGAGACTCCCGGTCGACAACTTCGAACTCGATCTTTTCTCTTCTGAAATTGGTGGGCATGCCGAAGACCACATCCAATGACGTTTTTCCAAGAGAGTAAGCGGGTCGAGTCGGTATAATGCCGTGGAATCCTGTGTCGGACTCCCTCAGCATGTCAACTGTTAAACCCATAGCTTTCATTGTGTTGGCGAACAGTAGGTTTAAGCCGCTCCCTCCGTCCATGAATACTTTACTCATGTTGTACCCTCCGATCTGCGCCTCCAGGACTAGAGCTGCGTGGCCTGGTCTAGGGACAGCTTTCGGTGATCTGATCCGTCGAAGGAGATACTTTGCTCCGACCGGCCGATGAATTCAGGTGTATCGACCATAGCGACTTCTGCGTACTTCACTTCTCGTGAGAATTTCTTGATTTTCCTTTTGAGAAGCTGGTTTTATGGATCATGCTGACCTGCCCGCGCGGTTCGGGAATACCTCGGCTGGCACGTACTCATCCTTCTCCATTAGTTCGTACGGTTCCGGGATATATGGCTCCGCCCGATAGCTGTAAGATCTTGCCTTTTTCTCCATTATGTGAACTCTCGACATAGCTTCACTTCTGAGGTCGTCACAGAACTGTCGAATTTCCAGGAAGTGTCGGCAGTTCGTTAATAGGTGACTGGATTTTTCCCGACCGTCCTTTGGGTCGATATAGGAGTGGAGGTAGCATGGCGCATCGAGTTGCTTCGTGGCTGATAGGTCCGGTGAAAGAGCGCGGCCATGGATCGATTGCATGCCCTCCTGTTCCCGTTCTCCATAGTATGATTCCCTTCGCCTTTTCTTTCTCCCTGTCGCGTGATCGAGGCTCCCTCGGTTGCCTCCATGCATGCTTCTGGGCGGAATTTCCAAGATTGCTGCCCGGGTATCTTCTGTTGAGATCGAGGGGCCCCGACCGGACGTATCTGTCCTTGGGAGGCGAAGAAAGCCTCCGGAGTCGATGATGAAGTGGACGCCTCCAAAGGTGGTGGTCATGTCGTCACTCGATTCTGAAGGGGTCGGGTGCGACGGCTTGAGGTGTGGTGCGAATTCGAAGGGCCCACAGTAGATCGGATCTTTTGGTCCTGGAGGTGTTGGTGACTCGAGCACGAACGCTGCGGACGTGACTGGTGCTGCCGATGCCCTGCCTTGTGCCGACAGGGTTCCCACAGACGGCGCCAATTGTCGAGGGTGCTCCTCGGCAATGCCCTCCGATAGGAGCTTAGGGTTGATGGAATCCTGCAAGCTGACACGAGACATCGGTACGTAGACAAGCGGAGAGAGTGATTTACCCAGGTTCGGGGCCCTCGATGAGGTAAAACCCTTACGTCCTGCTTGTCTGTTCTTGATTATGATGAAAACAGTGTTACAATGGGGTGCCGAATAGTTCGGCTGTGGTCTCGTCGAGATAGCCAATTGCTAGGGTAACCTAGTTCTAATCTTCTGTTGGCTAAGGTCGCTAAGATTGATTGTGTCCCTCGATAGCCCCTCTCCGGCCTTTATATAGGTGGCCAGGTCCCGAGAGGTCTAATCGAGTACGAGTAGGCTTACAATAGATCTATCTCTAATCTTTCCTTGTTCGGCTTCTTCCGTATCTTGTACTTCAAGTAATCTTCCGCCGCACCGTCCTAGTGGCTCATCTTCCCTTCGGGTACCTTCATGGGCCTCCATCTGGACCGTATAGGGTAGAGCAATATTGGTTAACCGAAGGGTAATGCCCACGTCACTCATCTTGAGCTTGTACTTCATTTCGTTGATTTCTTGAAGTTAACCTTGAGAGCTCACTTCATCTTCATCTTCAAGACATACTTGACACTTGATCTTCTTCATTTGCTCCTTATTGCAATCTTGAAGCCAACATATGGTTTAAGCATTGCCTATGGACAACTCCTACAAATATAACTCAATGCAAACATTAGTCCATAGGGATTGTCATTAATTACCAAAACCACACATGGGGGCTCCATGCACTTTCAACAATCATCTAGCTTAAGGCTTTGGTCTATATTCATTTACTTGATAACTATTGTTGTTTGCGGTTGTAAGCACAGTGGTTGGACCATTAGGCTATTGTCACCTCTGGCTAGGGACAAGAGTATTTACGGATGTGCCACTCATAAATCTCTTAGCTTTTTTATTTGTTACACATTTGTGCTTTAATTATATATGTATGTATAGCTGCAGGTAAAACCTTAACCCTGGCATATTTCCATCATTGAACATAACCCCCTTAAAAATGAATTAGATAGATCAACTAAAGATAAAATACACTAGCAAGTCAAGTAGACGTTTCCTTTACACCATTTAGCAGTGCTTCCCAAGGTTCGATTAATCTAGGTCTTCTAGGTAAAAAGATTATCATACTACAATCTGCGGATCAAAGGTATCAGACGCCACCGCATAGCCATGGACGCGTTGATCACCCACAACGGAACAAATCGGCCATGCCACCACGCCATCACCACGGATTTGTCGGACGCGGAGTGTAGTCTCCACCTTCAACGTTGTATCCATGCACGCGGTCTGGTAATCCGCGGGCGATCTGAAGTCCTTACGTTGCCGTGCATGGTTGCATTTACTTCACCAAGAGATGGCATAGAAGTAGCAGCCAAGGGCATGTTTGGTAGTACGTGGGCCTCTCTTTTGCATGGGCTAGAAAGCGAAACGGGACGTTTTATTGCCTGAAGTCATCCGCGATGTTGCACAAACTGGTTTTTAAAGCACTGCTGGAACATGCCCGGGAGGAACGCCCAAGATGGACGTTGATGTGGAGGCTGGCCCGTTGCCTTCACACGCCTGAACACGTGGGAATGCGAGATGGAAATTCCGCGTCCCTTCGGGAACACGTGACATAACTAGCCTCACCGCCCCCCTCTCCTTCCTCTCACTCGCCTCTTCACTCTCTCACCTCACCCCCAAACTGTCACATCACCAGGGTGGTTGCTCTACCGCTGACAAATCCGCCGCACTGTCGCAAGGAGAAGTAGCAGGATCGGAGGAGGAGACGACCGCGAGAAGCACCACGACATTGGCCGAAACCTACACCCCGCTCTTCCACGGCTTCTCGAGTTCGGGTGCGACCTCAACCTCGTCGTCGACCTGAGCAATGGCGATAAGCTACTCTTTCTCTTATCTTCATCGTTGTTGTTGTGGGGCAAGGTTAAGACCCACTCTGATGGTATTCTTGAGCGATACAAAGCTCGACTCGTTGCTAGACGTTTTCAGTAGATGCATGGTCGTAACTATGATGAGACTTTTTCTCGTGCCGCTGTTCGACGTGATTTTGTACTCGTGTGTACTCGTGCACAGACAGAATGTGCAACTGTCAAAGTTAGATATACTTCTCTCAAGAAAATAAGATCAGAGTGGCCGTATAAATACTTACTTGTGCCTGCCTATACTAATCAATTATTTAAGTGGTGTGTGGGATATACATGCACATCGATCGATCCTTTGCTAGCTCACGATGCATGGAAGGCCTGACATGGGTCATGGATGTACACGTACGTGTACATGTTTTTTCGAGGGCACACAAAACGCGTGCCAAAGCTTTATAGAAGAAAAGAGAGTAATTTACAAGAACCGGCACCTAGATGCGAACATCTAGGGCGGGAACTCCACCCAAAACACCCGCTAGCCTACTCTCGCGGCATGACCAGACTCCCTCCGACTCGCGCCAATCTCCAAAGCTCGAACTCATCCTTGATTTTCCTGACGAGCTGTTGCACATTGCGCTGCTGTGTGG